>NW_019720721.1:538392-557666 GCF_002891405.2 Cryptotermes secundus | reverse complement strand
TCACGCCACACAACTTACAATAAAATATCTTGCCATCGGTACTAAACGCTTTTTCGCCAAACTCCTGTACAAAACTACGCAACTTTGCGCTCCTTGAACTACATGTACTCACTTTAGGCATTGTAAAGTCAAACTGAAGTATAACGCCCTCCACATATATACTCGTAAATAGAATACTTCTAAGCCCTCCAAGAAAGAATGGGATGTATATACCTTATAGTAAGAAGGGGTACAATAGGAGAATACTCGTTACACTTGCCTCCTTCCTGCCTCGACTGGGAAAGGCCGGCTTGCCAGGTCATAAATGCTACATTTCACAAATTTTCGCCTTTGTAACTGCAAGTACAGTCCAGTCAAAAATATGGTTTTTAATACGAACTTCATGTACTTGAACTCTATTCCACATTGAAGCAACAGTCCAGCCTGAAATTTATTTTGTAATACTAAACATTATGGAGCCGAAATTTTACATTATATCAAAGAATTGTTTCTAAAATGACAAAAATATGACCTTATTTCAAAATTATGCCAAAATATGCTGTAAAACCAATAAAACTCTAAAATATGCATTTATATGCACAATAAAAACGACATAATTTCAATAAGAATGACTGGAAACATGCATAATTACATTTAAAAATTGGAATAAACCCTAGGAAAAAATATGACATGTCATAGAAATCCGGGCCCTAATCATCAGCTTCCCAGTAAGCACTCCGCCCAGGAGAGTCCGAGCTGAGTGAAATCGAATCGTTTCCGGAAGGTAAACTCGTCAGCAGAATATTAATCCCAGTCGCTGCAACGAAACTTTTAATTAACAAAATCTTTTGCCGTGTTATGTAGACCTAAGGTTTAGAGTAGACCGATAAAAATGTAAACTTGTCCCTGTGTATAACTAATTAAGCAGGACGCCCTGAAGACGTATGGGGGGAGTGAATGTATAGATCCACATTTTCTTGACCTCAGCACTAGTTGGAGGTGAGTGGTTAGTTTTACGCCCCGACCACTTTACCCCCTGGGAAAGAGCACCGGGTACCCATTGGTACCATTGGTCCTTGTATTGGACTGATATAAATCGAATTTGCACTGCTGAAACAAGCAAGGGACATTCGAGTGCTGAGAATACTGTACAGGAGATGAGAACTCTGTTTCACCTCACAACAAACAAAAATCATCAGCTGCAAAGTCTTTGTAACTGAGCTTGCATCTGACACTATATTAACATGGAAGCGAGGTATGCATGTATGTATGAAACTCACTTACATGCTACATCTTCAAAAATTCTTTTCCAGGCTTGAATAATATTATTTCGTTAAGCTTTACTCTGTATTAAGTGGGGCTCGTCAAGATGGAAGATTAAGTAAATATGGTGATGTTCTGCAAGTCAGAGTTAAGAGAACAAATTAAAAAAAATAATGTTGAGGAACCTTTCAAATAATTCGTGTCAGGGTAGCGTACCTCGGCGAAATGGTTAATGAAATTAAAATATATGTTCACACCCGGTTTGCGCCAATTTTTTAATATATTTATGAGGAAATTAAGAGGAGACTGAATTCGGGTAATGCTTGCTACCATTCAGTCCAGAAAATTTTCTCTTTTCAGCTGCACCCTAAAAACGTAAAAATCAAAAGATATATCACTGCAATTTTGCTTGTGGTTTTGTATAGGTGTGAAACTTAGTCTTTTATATTAAGAAAGGAACATAGACTGAGGGTTTCCGAGAACAGAGTGTTGACGAGAATATTTGGACCGAAGAGGGATGAAGTGACAGGAGGTTTGAGTACTCTGTATATTGAGGGGCTTCATAACTTGCTCTCCTTGCGAAGTATAATTGGAAGGATGGAGTCAAAGAGGATGAGATGGGTAGGGCATGTAGAACGAATGGGGAGAAGAGCGATGCATAGTGGATTTTGGTTGCAAACCCAGAAGGAAAGAGTCCACTAGGAAGACCTAGACGTAGGTGGGGAGAAAATATTACAAAGTATCTTAGACAAATGTGATTGCATGAGATGGAGTGGATTGATCTGATTCAGGAGAGGGAGAAGTGGGGGGATCTTTTAAACATGGTCATGAACTTTCGGGTTCCATAGAATGTTGGGAAATTCTTGAGTGGTTAATCGATTGGCGGCTTCTTAAGATGTGCTCAGCTCCGTGGGGTTAGTTACTGAGAACTTTGGTTTTGAATACCTTACCTAAAAAAATATCGGAAGAAAGTCTTGTAAAATATTGCCCATATTTGAAGAAGCGCTGTATTCGATGAAGACTGGGGTATGGATCTTTACGAGTTCTATGCAGATTTATAAGTCTTTTCTGCAGTTATTCCTTGGCGTGTTTTCGATGTAGTATGCAATTTCAAGGCCACTGTTCAGGAAAGACAAATGAAGTCTTTTCAGGCGTTTTTATTGTACTAAGAATAGTATGACTAATTCTGTACTTATTGCTTCCTCAGAAAGGAGTTTCTCAAGGCTCAAGTTGATTAAGAATTATTTTCGAATGAAAATGCCTCTCATAATGGCATATTGTATTTGCATTGCATTCATTGTGTGTAGTGTGTCCTTTATTGTTTGTGTAGGTTTGTCTGTTTTTGTTTGAGCGTAGTGGGTTATTTTATGTGATGTGTGTTATTTTTGTGTTGTGTCTTACTGTAGTACTGTAGTGATTATAGACGGGGTTTATGGATAGGTGATTGGATTTATTGCACTTTATACATTCACAATTCGGGACTACAGACAATACAGTGCTACCGCTGATTTACACACTTTAAAGTTCACCATTACAAAAACACACTGGGGACCTCAGTCTTCACGAGTCGTATCCTGGCAACGGATTTATAATAGTCTCACTGTCACTTCAGATAAAAAAAAGTAATTTATTGCCATTATTCTGCGACTACGAATTCCGAAGATTCGACTCAATTCAATTCCAAGCTCATAACCCGGTAGGCTGGCATCCTGCAACTAGATAATTCACTTCACTTTCGGCTACTATTCTATGCTGCTCTATGTTAACGTTACAGTTAAAGTTACGACGGACGGTCAGTCGGCCAGTCTATCTTGGAATAAAGCACACGTCTGGGGCTTACGACTACATTTTTATTACTGTCAGATAGATGTGGGTTTCTTGATGTGGAGCCTTCTCTCTGACGAAGGATGGGTCTGTCGTTTGCCAAGGCCACAATCAGTAATACGTCTGTTGTCAGTATGTACAATTTACATTTTACATTTTATTAAACCTGTGTATATACAACATATACAAGGCCTCTTTTAGTCCAGGCTCAGTAAAACAGATCATGCATGCCCTATCATTAGTTGCTCTTGCTACAACAGCAGTCTACTCACTTTAAAGGTCGTATGCTTGACCGCAGCCAAGTTTAAGCCTTTTATAATTCCTGTAACTGCTCTATGCTGTCGAACACTTCTTTATAACAAACTTTGCACGGACCACACAGCAAACACAGCCTCTATTGTTAAGGAAGTGACTTTATTGATTCGTTGCCTAGCACTGGATGTCCCATTGTTGCGCTCGTTTGCTTCCACGGGAAATTGTTTACCGAGTCGTTGCCTAGCAATTGGTATACGCACCACAATATTTTATGAGAGATGCACAATAAATAACAAATGTAATTATTTTAACACATTTTATTTAAGAAAAGCGGAAGAAGAAGAAGCTTTTCGGCAAGTGATCCCGTCTATGTAACCATCTGCATGACAATAATAGGACAATCAGTTCGAAGAACTCGCCGAATTTAGAACACATGAGTTTGGCGCAACATTCCAGTAGTTACGTTCCAGCAGGAAACTAACTAACTTCAGGGGGCTGAGCCCTTCTTGAGAAACCGCCAGTTGTGCAGCCACTCAAGAACTTCCCAGAATTTTATGGAACCCGAAGTTTCAGTGCTGTGTTCACAAGAGCGTTCCACTGGTCCCTATCCTGAGCCAGATCAATCCAATCCATACGACCCCATCCTATCCCTTTTAACACTGTCCATCGACTTATTTCTTAGTCTTCCTAGTGGCCTCTTTTCTTCAGGCTTTCCCACCAATATCCTATACGCATTCCTCTTCTCCAATTTCGTGCTACATGTCCTGCCCACCTCATCCTCCTTGACTTGATCATTCTAATTATACTTGGAGAAGAGTACAAGTTATGGAGCTCCTCATTATGCAGTTTTCTCAAACCTCCTGTCACTTCTTCTCTCTTCGGTCCAAATATTCTCCTCAACACCCTGTTCTCAAACACCCTCAGTCTATGTTCCTCCCTTAATATCAGAGACCAAGTTTCGCACCCATACAGAACCACAGGAAAAATTATAATTTTGTATGTCCTAATTTTTATGTTTTTAGACAGCAGACGAGAAGGTAAAAGGTTCTGGACTGAATGGTAGCAAGCATTACCCGAGTTCAGTCTCCTCTTAATTTTCTATTGAATCAGGTTTTGATTTGTTACTGTCGTACACAAATATCTGAACCGTGACACATCGCTCCAGTAGGAGCAGGTGTGATATTACAGGGCTAATCCCTCTGCTAAGATTAACTTCGGAACATAAATGAAGTTCTCCTGATTGCTTTGAAATGGGAGCCAGAGGGCCAAAGTGAACTCCATGTCCACTCAGAACCCTAATTAATTTTGTTCAGGCCACCATTACTGACAATCATAAAGCCAATTAATACACTAGGAAACCTACTTCAAACGCAATCTCGAGTTTCTGTAAAACAATATCGAATTATACAGGTTTCCCTTACATACCAACTTTCCACGTAGGAACCTTGTATTTGCAAACCACTGGCAATTAACCGCTTTTATTTATTCAATGCCAGTTCCTCCAATTGAGGCTGTGAAGCCATTCTACCTGCATTTCTGATTTACTCTTTCAGAATACTATACACATCAGTCTCCGCGCATTTCAAAGTTTAATTAAAATAGTCCAAGGGTTATTTTCTTTCCTTTATCCTTCATTCGGTTTGCGGGGTGAAAAGTACTTTGATGGCGGCCCGCGCTGCAACCCGTCACAACATAGGTTATACAAGAACCCATATGAACTTGCATATTGTGGAATATCCACTGAAAGCCAGAATAGTTAATCAGAAGATACGTCCGTTGTTAGGCAAAGTCTCGCTAAACGCCACTTGACCGCAGCCATGCTTACGTACGCGACACTACAAATGTTAGAAACGTTGTTTTCTATGCGATCCGCCTCAACTGTTATGTCACACTGTAACAAAGCAACTGTAAGGAAGTGCGTTTTCTGTAGGGTCCGTCCCGAGGCTGTATAATGAAGTCTATAAATCTTGACAAGAAATAAATCCATCCTCTCGTCACAGGTACCCCCCAAAAAATCTCTGGGCGTGAGCCTCAAGGGACTTGGCGCCAAGATGAATTGATAAGGCGTCAAACCGGCAGTCGTAAACTAACTCTGTCGGTATCTGCATGTAGAGAATGCGACCGTGCATACTGGTTGCAGCCCCAGCACGGCCACCTGTTCAAGGATTACCGTGGTATCTTTCATCAGCGGTAAACCGGTCGGAACGCTAAGCTGACAACGCATCTCCATCTAGTGTATAGAGGTTAAGAATTAGTTGAGTTTTAATTTTAAGACACGGTTCCAGAAGGGGAGTGATTGTAACAGACGATTAGACTGCTCTTATAATCTGAAATATACCGGACAAATCATGCTTACATTAACATGTTTAAACATACCGATGATTTCATGATTTTTAAGCTGATGATATTCTCTCAGGGGAAAAAACAATATTTTTCCTCTCTTATTTCTTTGTGAAAATAATTTCAGAAATATTCTCCTACGTTTTCAGAGCGATATTTCATATCGTAAGAGAATAAACTCGAAACAATGAAACCACTTCAACTTCAAAATGATGACCCAAACATACTATTGAAATAAATACGAGAGCGAGTCTGGAATATTACAAAAAAGTTTTAATACCCAATATCCCTGCTCTGCATGAGAAAGAAGCACAGCGAAAGGTATTAAGGTAAATACTTAAATGGAGCAAATAAAGAGGCTTCTCTACAGCCTCACTCCTATGGAAGCAAATAGCTTTGTTACCAATGTTCAGAAGTCCTGGAATTTTATTAAATCTGGAAATGCTTATCACAGGAAGAGAAATAGGGCGAAATATTTTTACGGGTGTGTCGGTGGCTAGTTAGTTATAAGAACTTCAGAAAGACGGTCTTCCGTAGGCAGGGTTCATAAAGATTATTATAAACAAACATAATTTAGTATGTAGTATGCTAAGTAATGACTCGTAAACAACGCCCTTTGCTAGGCAACAGATCCTAATACGCACCAATGGATTAACTGGGAAGTTCCATTGTCTACGCGGTATGAGGCCGCGCCATAGCTCAAGCGGTTAGTCGCTGGCTTACCACCGCGGCGGCCCGAGTTCAATCCCGGGTCTGGTCAAGCGGGATTTGTGGTGGACAAAGTTGATCTGGGGTAGGTTTTCTCGGAGTACTTCGGTTTCCCCTGCCAATCTTCATTCTATCAAATTCTCCATCATCATAATCACCCGGGGCAGGTACAATAGGCCAATCAGTGGCCGCCGTGCCGAGTGAACCCAACTGGACTCCACCCCCACTATGAGAATTTAAATATTTTTTTCTTTATTTACGCGGCCCGTCCGACAGCTGCTTGACGCAACAATAGACAAACTGTTGGAAACAGTGTTTTCTAGGTGGTCCGCTCCGAGGTTGTATCACTCGACCGACCGAGTTCAGTTCAGTTAGAGCAGTCCAGAGCAGTGGAAGGGTGCGAGTTGGTTGGTGAGTGAGTGAGTGAGTTAGGAGTGCTGAGGTTCAGTCCTTGTGAGCTGTTTCAGTTAGAAGCTGGTAGCTGAGGCACGGGAATATTTCGGGAACGCAAAGTAAGGGGAACGTATTCCGTTGGAAGCCGTTATCGGACTGCCGGTGAATGAAGACACAACAGACTGAGAAGACTTACTATGTGATGTAGTAAACTGTTGTGTATGGATAATTGATATCGCTATAATTACTTATAGTTACGATCTGTAAGCGGTCAATAAATCAAATTTCCTATCAGAACCACGTCTATGGGCACTCATACACGTGACAATGTAGCATATTTTAATGATCGAAGAATTTGGCTCAAGCAGTAGCGCTTCAGACTTCTGTTCGGGAGGTGCCCAGGTCTAATCTCGGACGGCATACCAATTATCCTGACTGAGATTTCTTTCTAACTTCCTCAGACCCTTCAGGAAAAATTCCGGTATAGAATTTTAAAGTAGGACACAAGCAACTCCATTCTCATCCTATTAAAACTGGATATCTGCTGCCAACGACCGCCTCTGTGGTCTAGTGGTCAGGGTTCCTGGCTACAGATCAAGAGATCCGGATTCGATACCCGGCACTACCAGATTTTTTCTGAGAAGTAGTGGGTCTGGAACGGGGTCCACCCAACCTCGTGAGGACAATTGAGGAGCTATTTCAAGGAAATAGGTGCTCCGGTGTAGAAAACCGAAATTAACGGCCGTGGGGATTCGTTACGCTGAACACGCGACACTCTCTATCCGCTAAAGTTGGCATTAAACTTCGCCGACAAGCGGCGGTCGCTCGGTATAGTTCGCTTGAGGACTAGAGCCACGGCGTTTATTTTTTGTTTTTTTTTTTATTTGCGGCCAACCAACAAGTCAAGGCTAGGCCCCTACAGATTATTCTGCTATTGAGAGCGTCGTTAAATAAATTACAAAATCAAAAACACGTTTTAAATTTCCAAATGCATATACCTCAGTTTACTGTAACTGATTCAATAGAGCATTTCTTTTAGAATTTGATGGTAGCTCAGCAAGTCAAGAAATTACTCGCATTTATAGAACACCCAAAATTCGCAAAATCCCGTCACTGGAACGTATCCTGAGTAATTTGAACGCAGTCTACACACTCACATCTTATTCCATTCAAATAAATTTTAATATTATTCTTCTATCTGTGTCTACGTCTTCCAAGTGACCTCGTCCTTTCAGACTTTCAGATTACAAGATGGCGTTCATTTATAAATACGAAAATGTTTAGAATCTGGTAACATATCTGAGTACAGGCATATAGCCTCACTCACTCATGGAGCTGAGCCCTTCTTGAGAGGCCGCCAATTCCGCACTTACTCAAGAATTTCCCAGCATTTTAGAGAACCCGAAGGTTCACTACCGTGTTCAAAAGATCCCGCCACCATTCCCTATCCAGAACAAGATCAATCCAATACGTACCATCCAATCCTATCTCTCTAAGATCCAATTTAATATTGTCCACCCATCTACATCTTGGCCTTCCTAGCGCCCTCTTTCTTTCTGGCTTTCTCACCAATACCTTATATGCATTCCTCTTCGCCCCATTCGTGCTACATGCCTCCCTGTCTCATCCTCCTTGACTTGATCATTCTAATTATAGTTTAAGAGGAGTAAAGTTATGAAATTCCTTGTTATGTAGTTTTCTCCAACCTCCTGTCACTTCATCTCTCTTCGGTCCAAGTATTCTCCTCAACACTCTGTTCTCAAACATCCTCAGCCTGTGTTCCTCTCTTAATGGCTTATAGCATTACTTACTTACTTACTTATGGAGCTGAGCCCTTCTTGAGGAGCTGCCAAATCTGCAGCAACTCAAGAATTTCCCAGCATTTTATGGAACCCAAAGGTTCATTACCGTGTTCACAAGAGCCCTCCGCTGGTCCCTATCCTGAACCAGATCAATCCAGTCCATAACATCCAATTCTGTCTCTCTAAGATCCATTCTAATATTGTCCACCCACCTACGCCTTTGTCTTCCCAGTGGTCTCTTTCCTTCTGGCTTTCCCACCAATATCCTGTATGCATTCCTCGTTTCCCCCATTCGTGCTACATGCCATGCCGACCTCATCCTCATAGCCTACACGATTAAATGCCAAAATTATACACAAGAAGAAAGAGAGGGCAGATCTTATTTTTATTTTTGTATCGTTTTGTGTCTAAAATCGAGATACAAGAGTCATCGACTCAACAAAAAAGTCAATTATATTTTAATGAAATCGAAAGAGTTAAATACAAATAATAATGATTTAATAAATTTATTGTCTCATTCAGCCACTACATATATATTTCAATCTTACGGACCATCACCAGGAGATTTGTAAGTACACATTTTTACTGAATTACAGAGCTAAATGGCAAGGTAAACCTATCCCTGTAACAGGCCACGGAGGCCCATAGGGTTGTGAGACGTCGAGGCTCCAATATTATTTAGACAATTGGCTTACAGATGGCGGGAAGTTTGTCAGCCTTACGCGCCGGCCACCCTTTACCTCCCAGGAAGATTCCTGTTAGAGGCTGAGTTGAACCTAGTGCCATAGTGCGGCTGGAAGGATTAGGTCAATTGAAAAATCCATCTCATCAGGATTCGAACCCGATACCTTCCGGCTTGTAGAATAGTGCCTCAACCAACTACGCTACCGCGTGCCCCGCAGAGCTACATGGATTAATTTTAAATGAAAATGTCTTTATTTTATTTATTTATTTAAATAATACCTTATGATAATCACACAACCGAAATATTTAATGTCTGAAAAATACAATAAAATTAATTGGACTATTGATATTTTTATTGCTATTAATATATCTTATTGAAATTTAATTTACTTCCTTGTTCTGTCTACGGCTCCGGTACTATATGCAATATAAAAATTATCATTATATTAATACATCACCGTTACAAACGTATAGATTTAATTGCAATTTTGCATATTGTTTTGTATGGTTGTAAGTTTTGGTTTCTCACCCCAAATGAAGCATCGTAGACTGACGGTGTAGCTATAAGAAGAGAGTGAGGAGAAGGACATTAAGACTTCAGAGGGAGGAAGTAACAGCAGTCTGCGGGACAGCTCACGGTATTGTCAAGTGTGTATCCATTGCTAGGCAACGGGCCGCTAAACATATTCTCTCGGCAAAGAATACGCATAAAACAATAGAACTGCCGTTTCTGTGCAATTTCAATGTAAACACACCTCTATAACAATAGAGGAATTGCCATTAAACGGTGTTTTCTGTGGTGTCCGTGCCGAAGATAATAATGGCGCAGGATAATAAAAAGGACTATGAGGGTCCCTCTAAGACTCCCGTGTGGATGTGGGTTCGAATGCCTCCACCGTAACCCTATGAGTCGTAGGAGTTGATGAAAAAGGAAGCCTCAAATCTGAGACAATGAAATGTGGTCGCGAGTCCTAAGGAACCCGGAACCGAGAAACACTGCCCTGGAAAGGGCCAACAGCATATACAAAATACAGACCCGTCCTCTCGTCAGAGAGGGCGCCCCACAAAAGACAAGGCCGTAACTGTCAAACAGTAATAATTAACTGATATGAGCCCCAGATGGGGATCGACACCGAGACCTACTGACTGACTGACCATCAGTAGCAATGTGACCTTGAATTTGACTTCGTGTGGAGATAGGGTCGAATGTCTCCACCGTAACCCTACGTGTCGTAGGAAGCGACGAAGAGGGAAGTCCCGAATCTTAGACAGTAAAATATGGCCACGAGTCCCATGGGACTCGAACCCGAGAATGACAATACTGGCTATGGCTAGCAGCAATTATAAACGACAGACCCTTCCTCTCGTCAGAGCGCCCCAGATCAACAAACCCGCAACTGTCTGACAGTAATGAAAATCTGGTCGAAAGCCCCAGATGGGTGCTTCAAAGACAGACTGGTCGATTGACCGTCGGTCGTAACATAGTAGTTTTATTTCAGTCGAGAGAGATTCGTTGTAATTCATTCGTCAGAGAATTGAGAAGGCAGTTCAGTGGTTGAAGTGTTAACCAGATAAGATTCGTCACCAAGCAACGACTAGTAGGCAGATGTTGGAATCTTCATTTTATGCTTTATAAGTTACAATAATTTTTATAGAGTGTTTTTATTTAATAATTATTTATAATTATTTATAGTTACTACTTTTGAGTATCCAATAAATCTATTCATCTTACCTGGAACCCATTATTATCAGACATGCTAACCAGGAATACGTGACAACATAGAATTTCATCATGGGGGGGGGGGACGCAGTAGAGTAGTTGGTTGAGGTACTGTGTTACAAGCCGGAGGATCGCGGGTTCGATTCCTTATGAGGTTATTGGATTTTTTATTGACCTAACCCTTCTAGCCGCACTATGGTTCTGGGGTCGACTCAGGCGCTAACAGAAATGAGTACCAGGAAACTTCCTGGGGGGCAAAGGGCGGACGGCGCGTAAAGCTAACAACCTCATCGCCATCTGTGAACTTATTTGCTATAAAATGTTGCAGCCTCGACGTCTCACAGCCCTATGGGCCTCCATGGCCTGCTACAAGGATAATTTAACCTAATGGACAGGCTATATAACACGCATGTAGGAGAAAGAAAAATATACATTATTAAAATGGAAATCCTGAAGAGAAACCTGGACGTAGATTGGACCTGGACCTCCGTTGCGCAACATGTCACAGTATCAAAATAAATATTACTGTCTTCTGGGACACGATGCTGCGTAGTTTGGCAGTTTCGGAGGAACGTGCTGTAGTTCCTGCGAAACGTTGGTGAATATCCACCAGACTACACAGAACCACGTCACGGAAGGCAGTAAAGTCCACTGTCTACGTTATAAGAATATAAGATTTCAAATATTAATGCGGATCTGAAACAAAGTGGGCGTGAGGCGTGAACTGCATCTAGCTGGCTCGAAATAGGGTCCATCGAAATGAACCTCCAAGTGACATAATTAATGGGAACTTATCTGATAGCTGAGCAAATATTAGCTTTGTCAAGAAAGATTCAATTTCATGGAGTTGTTTAGTAAGCAATCAAGTCCATTTCTTGTAATTTTCAATACATTTTAGTTTTAATACACGAATTCCCCTTCTTAGTTCTAGAATGGTAATCAGGTTTCATAAGAAGTTATTTTCCTGGAAATATTTTCTTGCAAAATTATCAGGTATTGCAAAATATGGAGCTGTGCCCTCATAGCATATGTAATAGTGTCATTCCTGCAATTTCAGTAAATTTTCTAATTAATATAAAAGTATCCTTATACAGAAACTTCATATCACCACAAGAGCGTATCCCTTCTCTTTCTTCCCCTTTTGGCGCTTCAGCACCAATTTGGGCCTTCGCCTGCCTCCACGAACTTCTCCGTTCACTTCGGTTTTTCTAGATCTTACACATTCGGTAGGACTCCTTGGGCGAGTGATCAGCTCGTCGCAAGGCCTCTACCTGTACACAAACACAGAAAAACGCACAGAAACATCCATGCCCTGAGTGGGATTCGAACCCACGATCCAGGCTTCCAAGCGAGAGAAGACAGTGCATGCCTCAGAGCGCTCGGCTAACGTGACCGGCATCCATTCTCTTTAATTGAATGTAACTTATGAGCATGCGCACTGTTTCAGTCAGTTTCACACGTAATTAATGTATGTATGCCTCATACGAGAGTGAGCCTTACTCTCCCGCAATGAGAGAAGAATGCAGATTTAGGCTGATTAGGAACAAGCTGATGAAGAGAATTTCTGGCTCTAAGAGAGAGCAAAGTAACAAGGGGTACATAATGAGGAGCTCCACAAATTTAACTCTTCACTAAATAATATAAAAAGCAAAGTTGTGGATGTATAGATTCACAGTTTCCTGACCTCGACACTAGTTGAAGGTGAGTAGTCAGCTTCACGCACCTGCCGTTTTACCCCCGGGAAAAGAGCACCCGGTACCCATTGGATAGGAGGCTGGGTGAGCCCCAGGGCCGGTCTGGACAACGTGGAGAAGAGAAAATTCTTAACACTACCGGGACTTGAACTCCGACCCCTCGGTCTTCCAGCCCGTAGTTAGTCACTATACTGACATAGTGCGATAAAATCAAGGAGGATGAGGTTGGTTGAGCATGTAGCGCGCATGGAGTTATGGGAAATGGAAATAAAGATTTGGTCTGAAAAACTGAAGGAAAGAGTCCACTTGGAAGACCTAGGCGTAGGCAGGAGGATAATGTTAAACTTAATTTAAAAGAAATAGGTTAGAATAAGGTACACTGGATTTATTTCGCTCATAACAGGTGCCAGTGGTGGGATAATATGAAAGCGTCAATGAATCTTCTGTTTCCATAAAAAGACACATTTTGTTGAGTAGCTATGCGACTATTAGCTTTTCAAGAAGGATTCTATTCAGTGGAGTTAGTTACTTACTAAATGAGAGAAATACAATTCTTCCCAACAATAAGCATTTCGAGGAGGAAGCCGCTTACGAATTATATTCACAAAACACAATGATGATGGTTATTTCGGTCGGTGTAAATGGTATACACA
This sequence comes from Cryptotermes secundus, assembly GCF_002891405.2. Taxonomy (NCBI): domain Eukaryota; kingdom Metazoa; phylum Arthropoda; class Insecta; order Blattodea; family Kalotermitidae; genus Cryptotermes; species Cryptotermes secundus. The sequence continues at coordinate 544,351 of NW_019720721.1, read as the reverse complement.
CAAAATGCTTTTAATCGGCTTTTAGAGCACTTAGATTCGGTTTACCTAGCACTCGCTGTTTCCATGGATTCATCCCTTATAATACCTACGCTTTTCTTTTGTTTTTCGAACATACAGCCATTTGAAACTCAACAGGGGTCTCTCTCGTGGGTTTAATGCTATAGCACTAGTTGTTTGTGGCACTTGAAAATTAAATCCAATGGTTAAAAAATGTTTGGTATATAAATGCATTATAACATTGGTAAAGTTAATACCTGCAGAATCGGGGGAGGATTTTCGACGAGGGAGTTTGTAATATAAGGAATTAACTTTTAATTCTCTGCAGTTCTTTTTTTATAGAGCGAAAAGCATTTTCGTAAGTCCATTCGCTGGAAAAGTGCTAGATATTTTTTTTAATGTTATGCACGTGAATCCAATCCATGAACAGAATAGGCAGCAGGCAGAGAATATTCCGGACCTGGAGCCTTATTGTGGCTCCATTCGCCGGCTCATTCCGAGGGCTCAGCAAAAATACAGCGCATGAAAAAAAAATTCAATCCAACTCGAGAGAGTGTTCAGGTATTGTTTAAGTTAGTAATATCTCTCCTTGTCTTATAATTCATTTACAGGCAGTTTGACGCGGTAGCGTAGTTGCTTGAGGCACTGTGCTACAGGCCCGAAAGTCGCGGATTTCATTCCCCTTGAGGTTATTAGATTTTTCAATTGACCTAATCTTTCCAGTCGCACTATAGCCTTGGGGTCGACTCAGCCTCTAACAGAAATGAGTACCAGAAATCTTCCTGGGGAGTAACGGGTGGCCTGCGCGTCAGGCAGACAAATTTATCGCAATCTGTGAGCCGATTTTTTAGATAATATGGGATCCTCGACGTCTCACAAACCTATGGGCCTTCATGGACTTTTACAAGGGTATTTTTACATTACTCTTTTATTTATGATAGCGAAAACTACCTTTCCGGTCACGGTGGCCGAGCGGTCTAGGTCATGTATTGTCTTCGCTGGCTCGGAAGCCGGGATCGTGGGTTAGAATCCCTCACAAGGCATGGATGTTTGGTATGTTTATGTGTTTATTCTGTGTTTGTGTTGTCCTATGTTTAGGTAGAGCCTTGCAACGAGCTGATCACTCATCCAAGGAGTCCTACCATCTGTAAAATGATCATGAAACTGAAAAAAATCAGGGGGCAGGGTCAAAGGGGGCCGTAGAGCCAGTGAAAAAAAAGAACTACCTTATTGTTAAATATATCTAATAAATGCACACTAAAATACAATAATAATAGTGTTTTTAATTCTGCTTAGATATCGAGACTGGTAACTTTTATATAGCTTGGAGTTTAATATTACACAGATATTAATATACACGTAGTTTTTACATGAAAACAAAAATTAAAATTAAAAGAAAAATNGCGCTACGTTCCTCCGAAACGTCGGCCAAAACGAAGAATACACGGTGCCTAAACCCAGAAGACAACTTTCTTCATTGTCATCGCCGTGAAAACCTCAAAACTTACATAGTATTCCTCTATGGGGAGGCTATCCATCGACGAAGATGGATGCGCTACGTTCCTCCGAAACGTCGGCCAAAACGAAGAATACACGGTGCCTAAACCCAGAAGACGACTTTCTTCATTGTCATCGCCGTGTAAACCTCAAAACTTACAGAGTCTGAAAAAAGTTTACGTTTAAGTACTAACTACATTATGAATCAAAAATATATATTTTTTAAATGTTCGGGGATATTTTGAAGCAGTAACATGGGTAATGCATGATATCAATCTTATTCTGCGCGTTGCATAACTGAAGTATCAATAACAACGAATTATTCTTACACGAGCGCCAAATTTCACCTAGATCCATCAGTTCATTTTGGAATAAAACATGCGGACACACAGAATATACAAGGCCTTCTCCGTTTTTAGCATTATATCTGTAATGTCATATACATAGGCTATAGAAAATAATCCTCGGTCTAGAATACCTAGATTAACGGCCGTAGGGACCCGTTGCGCTGACCACGTGACACCCCGTGTGACCACGTGACACTTCGCCGACAGCGGCGCTCGCTCGGTCGATATAGTTCGCTTGTGGACTAAAGGCCACGTATTTTAGAAAATAATCCAACTGGGTTTAAAAGATTTGTACAAGAGTGTGGTTAAAATGTTACAGCCTTACAGCCTAAGTGAAAGAAAATGCATCAAGAGATTTAATTGCCTCTTGTTTAATCGCTATAACATGACAGCGTAATGGCGGCACAGAAGAAAAATTGCGTGCATTATATGGAGTTGAATTGCCAGCTTCATTCTACAGTTGCTTTAAAGCCTAAGTGAGAGTTCTTTTTATTAAACATAACTTACCGGAGGAAATAAAACTGGTGAATATCAACATCTCAACTTGTGACTAAAGTAAAAAAACAGTCTTTGTACAGATAATATGTCAGCTAATTCACGACAATTCTGCCTAGTCCTGAGCCAAAATTGCGAGAATTTTCTGCACGAATTTTCAGCTCACTGGGATCAAACAACATGAATCACATGACGTACAGTTGGATTCATAAAGTTATTAATTCGTACATTTTGTTCAGCCTGAACGGTTATATAAAAAGTTAGTGTACACAGAAAATGGAACTTTATATCGAAGAACTTTCCTATCCTAATTTTGTTCACCAGGGTATTAGAGACAGAAAATCGTTTGTGCAGAATTTGTGAGCAAACCGCCATAGAAAACCTCCAGTGGGGGAAGGTTATTTTAAACAGCCTCTTTTTCAAGGAACGGTTGAATTATTACGGCTTTATTTCATACCCATGTACAATAATTCAGGAGGCTATAACCTGTCGCTCACAATTTCCGACATTACACAATAATTTGTAATTTTAGTGTGTGCGAATCGTAAATATTTCGATGTTTACATATAACGTGACAGAAAGAGAGAGAGCTAGACGCCTATAAATAAAACACGATTCCACCCCGTGACAGCTGCGGGTTGTGGTCTTCAACTGTTTCGTTGTGATAGGACGACCCAGCACGAAGCGGCGGTGTATCACTTATTTATGCCCGTTTCAGTAGGTTTTTCTCTCCTGCTACATGCATGAAGTGTACATAGACCCGTATTACTCGCAGAAAGGGGAGAAGGGGGCGACTACATTCCATTAGAACGTTTCAAAACGTCTGTTCTTTCACGTTCAGTTCCGTAAATTTTTGACACGTTTCTCCCCCTTATTTCTTCTTCGGACAGGATGAGGAGGTTAAGAGCCTCATGAGGTTTCTCTCTTGCGTTTTTGTGCTTCTATTTCACGGTGTTCTAACGAACGTCGTCTCATATCATACATGTGATGGGTAAGTAAATAATAAAATGCGATAGTTTTCCAACGCGATGCCCAGTGGGACTAATACTGCCGCTTATGTATTGGACGATGCTTATTAATATTTCAGAACTCTGTGCCAGGTACACATTGGCTCGAACCGTTGGTGCTGGTGATAAATTGTTAATCTTACAGTATCATATTGTGGGGTATGCACAGTGTCACACAGTAGGCAAGGCTTATTTTAAGTGCAATATACCACGTAATTATGGCAAATTCACATCACGTGTCTAGTTGTTTCCAAAGTGCACGGATAAGATGCAACAACAAGTAGCGGGCTGGCTGAGCAGACCTGTAGGGAAGTCAGAATATCGAAGAGAGACAAAAATAAGAAGAGAAATAAAGCGAAAGAGAGAAATATATAAAAATGAAGAGCGGAAGAAACATAGCAAATGGAGGAAGATCAATAATTAAAAATAGGGAGATATAAAAACAAAAATGAGAGAAATACAGACATAAATAGAGAGCTACATAAAAAAGGTAGACAGAAAAGCAAACAAAGAAACGTTTCCAAAACATAGAGAGAAAGCCACAGAAGCAGATAGAAGATCAGAAAACGGACAAAGACACAGGAAGAGAGAGATATGAGGAAAGACACAAAATTAAGATGACAGGGGGAGGCAGAGAAATATACTGTCACGTGAATACTAATTTCCAGGCCACAGCTCCGTAAACATGTTCCAACACGCAACAATAAGAGGACGTCATCTCTAGGCCACGACCGAAATACGCGCACGCAACAATAGGGGAAGCTGTGGTCTCTTTTTGTGCGAGAAACGGGCGCATATGTGTTGACGTCACACAACAGTGCATAGTGTCACGTGACATGTGTTTTCTGTGAGGGCTGTCCGTGCTGCGTTTTCATAATTGAGCAGATTCCGAATAAGCGGGCAGTGAATGAGTGAGCGAGTGAGTGAGTGAGTAAGTAAATAAGCAGTTTTCGGCAGGAGTACAGTCGTAAGCTGGAGGAGGGAGTAATAGATGAAATTCACTCAAGTTCCAAGGTTCCAAGGGAAAAACAATGTGGCCAGAAGAAGAATTAGAAGACCTAATGTGTGACGTTACATGTTCTGTAGTACATCGATATTGGGAGTGTGTAATTTAGTGAAATTTTACACTTCGTGAGTTATAAATCCGTTGCCAGGAAACGGATAGTCAAGATTAGTGGAAATAGACTTAGAGGATCAATGTGGAGTGACTGTAAATTGTGTAAATCAGAATTAGTGTAATAATTAAGTGTAGTTATGAACTGTAAGTAGTCAATAAACCCAATCACCAATCCGAACCCCTTCTTCAGTTACTGATACACATGACAATATATAAAAAAATATGGAGAGAAGAAATGAAAGAAAGCAAAAGTGACGTACGGAACAGAAATTCTCCGCATTTCATAGAACTGGAAGTTTCATTACCATCTTCACAAGAGTCCGCAACTAAACTGTGTTGAATCCAGTACACAAACTCAAAATCTATTTTTAACATACTTTAAAAAATAACCTCCATTCCTAAGTCGCCAGCGTGGTCTTCGTTTATTCCTTCCAGCTTTCCTGCTTAAAATGTGTAAATTTCTCACTTTTCCATGCGTGCTACACGTCTGTCTTCACATCCTGCATAATTTTATCACCTCAATAACAGTTCGTGTAACGTAAAAATTGTAAGAAAAGTGAAAAAGATATCTAAACAAACACGATACGCACGAAATGTATTAATTACAATTTTATGAATTTTCACTTCGGGCAAGCAGTAGGTCCTGTATTTTTTTATTGCTAGTGGGGTCCTTTGTACTGCGGCCACTTCTGGCCTATTGTACCAGCCCCAGATGATAGGTGAAGGTGATTGTGGAGCAATTGGTGGAATGATGATTGGCAGGGGAAACCGAACTACTCGGAGAAAACCTGCCCCAGCGCCACTTTGTCCACCACACATCCCACTTGAACAGACCCGGGATCGAACCCGGGCCGCCGCGATGGGAAACCAGCGGCTAACCGCTTGAGCTATGGCGCGGCCATGAGAGATTAGCTAGTTAGTTCCAGTATTATTTAAGAATGAAAAGCAAATATGGAGATCAGGAATCAAGTTAAATCTTAGTTTGGGGAAATAAAGTGAACAGTATCAGCACTGCGTCTTATAGGTTGTTTTCTCTACTCCTTCTAGACGTTCTAGACGTAATTAGGAAGTTATATTCATAGGATGCCATGGCAGCCAACTGTGTCACAACATTTGTCTCAAAGTTGAATGAGCCGCAGTCGAGAACTTGAGGCCTCTTCTGCATTAGAAGCTGAAACATTTGTCGGAAACACACGGCAACCCACATAGCACAACTGAAAGCTGTCTGATAATGTAAGGTAGTGGTCTTTATATAATCTGAATCGAAACTAGTTTAACCAAATATTTACTAAGAATATAAATATACAATTGCATTGAAATCCTTCTTCCAGAATTCCGAAAAGCATGTTTCTTCAACAGCCAGTCATGGTAGCCGAGCGGTGTAAGTCAAGAAATTTATTCGCTCGATCGGAAGCCGGGATTGTGGGTTCGAATCCCACTCAAAGCATGGATGTTCTTTGTGTACAGTTAGAGACCTTGCGACGAGCTGATCACCCGCC
>NW_019720721.1:524690-538332 GCF_002891405.2 Cryptotermes secundus | reverse complement strand
CATGGCAGCCAACTGTGTCACAACATTTGTCTCAAAGTTGAATGAGCCGCAGTCGAGAACTTGAGGCCTCTTCTGCATTAGAAGCTGAAACATTTGTCGGAAACACACGGCAACCCACATAGCACAACTGAAAGTTGTCTGATAATGTAAGGTAGTGGTCTTTATATAATTTGAATCGAAACTAGTTTAACCAATATTTACTAAGATTATAAATATAAAATTGCATTGAAATCCTTCTTCCAGAATTCCGAAAAGCTTATTTCTTCAACAGACGGTCACGGTAGCCGAGCGGTGTAAGTCAAGAAATTTCTTCGCTCGATCGGAAGCCGGGATTGTGGGTTCGGAAAATCTGTGTGGTAACATCTCCATAAATTCAAGTTATCTTTAGGCAGATGGATGCTGTCAACATTGTCAACGGACAAATTAATTTCTAATTTTGATCGTACCTGCTGCGTAATTGGAACCTAATCAGTAAAATGCGTAAGCTCTGCGATTCCACCCAATGACACTGGGTGTAACAGTGTGGGATGCAAAGCGTAGTGCAGACCTGTCGATCTCATCTTCACATGGTGTACCAATTGTCACAAATAAGACTTCTGAAACCGAGACTAGGCGGTATATCCACAGCATCTGGAGCAGAGAAGGTGCAATTCAGGTATTAACCGTGGTGTTCCATCAAGTATAATGACTGGACGGTCTGACAGGCAGGGGTTGACTTCCAAAAGGGCAATGGATTTTTCTTTTCGGCGCTACATCTAGAGCAATTCTTGGACCCACCCAACCTCCTGTCTAATGAGTAAAGTAAGTGGATCATAAACTGCTCATCCACGTTTAGTGTCGAGGTTAGAAATGCATGGAATTATACCTCCAGTCCCCAAAGCTTTTTTTATGGAGTGATGTACAATGACGACCTTATTTGCATTTGCTTTTCGTGAGGCTGTCGTTTGTACATCGAATTTGACTTTTTGTTTGTCATGTTTAGAGACGCGTGTAACCACTGTTACTCTGGCGATTATAAAATGGTTAATCAATCAAAAAACTTAATCCTTATCAACCCTAAAATACACTACCCCGGGTATCAGCAGATGTCATTTCAAATCTGGTTTCTTCTGTCTCTCTCTACGGCTCTATGTCTCTCTATGGGTCTACAGCCCTTTGGAACTTGGCCGTTTTCATTTTCTTGATCCTATATACACGTACAGTCGGTAAGACTCCTTGAACGGGGTATCAGTCCGTCGCAAGGCCATTAGCTACAGACAGAACTACACAAAATCACAATAAACGCACACACATCCATGCTCCGAGTGGGATTCGAACACGCGACCCCAGTGTTCGAGGTGGAGAAGATGGTTAATGCTTTAGCGCGGCGGTTGTGATCAGTTTTAATATTGATTTCTAAATTAGAATAGATCATAACGCTTTCTACTCGTGCATTAAACGCCATGAAACCCCAGACGCCTCATTGTGAACCAAGCTTGCTTGGTCGATTTGTAAAGGGAGTTTGGATCACGTAGATAGTTGTGAAGCCCTTTTATTCCTCGCTAGCAGCTCGAAACGTGTCACGTGTGACGTCATGACAGGTATCCCGCTGCTAAAGTCATTTGGGACTTACTAGTTCCAAAAAAGAAAAAAGTTTGGACGGCCTGCCGGGAAAGTAATGAAATATTCTCTGAAGCGTGAAAGATTAAATAAAACTTCACCTGTAAAATATTAAGAGTAGTAGTAAGGGGTTTTTATTTCATTCTTCATTTCCCCTGAATGGGCCAATAAATATCTTGGGACTGCGTAAAATTCGAGAGGAAACAGCACAATTTCGAAACGGTTCCTGATAGTTCGAACATAGAAATATATAGGCAGAAAATCGAATCAGCATGTACAAAAAAATAATTGCGTCCATGATCTAAATTGCGGGTACCAAATTTCAGTCTCACCTAAGAAATCGCAACTGATATATGAAATCAAATTTCAGAATTTAACTGTTCCCGAGGTTTTAGCATGTTTAACATAGGCAACAATTTTGACCTATAACTTTTGTGTTCTTGGTCTAGATCAAGCATCTGCAATGCAGGATTTGAGCATCTCACAACGGTGGTTCTATAGAGTTCTATCTTACGAGTTATAATGCCGTTTATTTCGTTCAAAGTGAACTGATGTTTCGGAGAAACATGTCGCGTCCACATTCAATAACCCTCTGCTTCCTAACAGCTTCAGGCTAATTTCTTGCTTGGCTCATTTTTCGACCATGAAGCTAAAGTCAACGTGTCCCTCCGAAACACTGGCAGACTTTCAACAGACTACACGGTGTAGTTTCTCAGGAGATAGAAATCTTCAAATCTACAAATTTTCATCTAATCCGAGGAAAATTTCAAACGTTAGAATAATTTCTCCGGAGGTTGAATTAAGCAATAATGTGACGTTAAACCAAATTTCTTTTAACCATATCTGCATATCGTAGCTAAGCAGACTTAGGTCCCAGAAGTATTCCTGATGACGGCAATAGCTCCTTAATGTAAGAGAAACAGGATGAATGCATTTTTTATGTGTCGGAGGGATCNTTACAATAAACTTTTGTAGCCAAACATACATACAGTAAGCTTTCTCAGGTTGTTTCTGAGGAACAAACCTAGAAGCTAGAACTATAATCTAATATCAGTTAACAACTTAGTGATCCATTTGTGTGCGCATTTCCCAGCAAGTCCATTTTGCTCAACATGAGACTAAAGTTAGGCACTTTCGGCAAATATGTAAGTGCCAGCTACATACAAATATTTCATTCAGCATTTGTGTATTTCTGCCTATGATCTATCCCTAAACAAAATTTCGTATATCTAGCCTCAACGGTAACAACAGAGGTACACTCAGGTAACGAAGGAATGAACACAAGTCCACCATTCGCCTGCCTAGTAGATCCCTCCCACATGCGTGCCTTATTCTCCCAGCAGTTGTCGGTCGTGGTCTTGCTTTCCTTTTTGCATTCTTGATCTGTTATTGGCGTTGTCGGACAAGGGGGTAATGTAAGTGCAATGGAAATAACATAGGGCACCCTTGAACTCCCATCACTCGTGTTCATCCTTTCCCTGACTCGAGTATACAAGCCCATAGATCATCAGATGGTTAAAAAATTATTGGCCGATCACAGTGGCCTTTCAGTTTGAGGCATGAACTGTCTTCGCTCGTTCCAACGCTGGGATCCTGGATTCGAATCCCACTAAAGGCACGGATGTCTGTGTGCGTTTATTCTGTGCTTGTTTGCTCTGTTTGTAGGTACCGGCCTTGCGACAGGCTGGTCCCCCGTCCAAGGTGTCATACAGATTGTGTATAGGATTAAGAAACTGAAAAAAAGCGGCCAAGGTCCAACAAAAGGACTGTAGAGCCATAGATAGATAAAAAGTTATTGGGAGGACAAACAACCGGATTTGATGTCATCAAAGAAATTGAATTGAAAAGATCTTGAGTATAAAAAGACTGTGGCGATGTGGCTGGATCGAACGGGTCCAGCACAAGGTCAAATCGCTGGTGTTTATTTTAGTGACAGTGAACTTTTGAATACGAGGTTCGTAAGAAGTTTAGGTGCATTACCTGGGAGTAGAAACTCAGCCAGGTGGGGGGGGGGGCTGCAGCTGTCACTGTACTCCACACACGTAGCAGGGATAGCTCAGTCGGCATAGCGACAGGCTGCGGGCTAGACGGTCAGGTTTCCCGGCAGGGGCAAGAGATTCCTGTCTTCTTCACAAAGTCCAGATTGATTCTCGGGCCCACTCAGCCTCCAATCCAATGGGTATAGGGCGCGCTTTCTTCGGGGTTAAAGAGGCCGGGACGTGAAACTGATCACTCAGCTCCATGTATTTCCTAGGTCAAAAATGGTTAAGCTATTCCTCCACTTCGCCACAATTCTTCATTTCGTGGTGCTTAATTAGTTAAGCGTAGAGCCAACGTTGCCTTTGCTTTACTCCACTGAACTGCCTTGTGCTGATTTACCAAAACATGTAGCGCTGGTTGTCATCTCTGCTCCAGTATCACCTAGTGAACTTAGTACAACAACCACTGTTACACTGTTACACTCTTCAATTGACCTAATCCTTCCAGCCGCACTATGGCCCTGGGGTCGACTCAGCCTCTAACAGAAATCAGTATCAGTAATATTCCTGGGGGTAAAGGGTGGCCGGCGCGTAAGGCTGACAACCTCACCGCCATCTGTTAGTCGATTGCCTAGAAAATGTGGAAGCCTCAACATCTCACAACCTTATGGGCCTTCATGGCCTGTTACATGGATACCTTTATTTTTTACTTTTTTACTTTACTTAAGGATATGTTTATGTGCGTAAAAGGTAAGGTAAAGCTATCCCTGTAACAGGCCGTGAAGGCCCGTAAGGTTGTGAGACCTCGAGGCTCCCATATTTTGTCTAGACAATCAGCTCATAGATGGCGGTAAGGTTGTCAGCCTTACGCGCCGGCCGCCCTTTGCCCCCAAGAATATTCCTGGTACTCATTTCAGTTAGAGGCTCAGTCGACCCCAGGGCCATAGTGCGGCTGGAAGGATTAGGTAAAGTGAAAGAAATTCACCACATCGGGACTCGAACCCACTATCTTCCGGCTTGTATCATAGTGCCTCAACCAACTACGCTACCGCATGCCCCCCTTTATATGCGTTCTTTGCATTTAATATTGGAACTGAATTCAAAATAGAGAGCCATGTTTGTCCGTAAATTTTGTGGCCAAACTATTTTACTGTTATCGATCTATTTTATTTTGTAGTTTCATACTTAGCGTTGTAAGGCGACTTTTTATTTTGATCTGTCCGTATCGATCCAATGGGCCTACAGGATCTAGTTTACATGAATTGGAAATAGAATTGCATCGATTTTTTTTTAAATTAGTACATTATCTAAAATATTTTATGGTATCAGATAAATAGATTCACTTAAGGTCTACCGCACAACTAAGGCCTAATTGTGGAATCAGTTCTATGAATATCGCTAGAAATACAGACAATCTGCGAATTAATTGGTCAGTCAGTCCGTTAGTTCATGATCTTCTTCTTCTTCTTTCCTTGGCACTACAGCCCCAGTGGGCCTAGGCCTACCTCCATGAACTCCGTTAGTTCATGATCAGTCATGTAATTTAGTCAGCGAGTGGGCCGGTCAGTTTGCAAATTTGTTCTAGTTTATTAATTATTTAGTTAGTTATTCGGTTTACTTGACAGTCAATCAGTAATGTGATCAGCAAATGTTTAATTGGCTACTTAACCTGGATCAATGTATTGTGTACCTAAACCTAACATCCAACCAGTACTAATACAATTTCAACATTGTTTATGGAGAAGGTAAATGCATTGTTGTACCTGCATATATACCCCGTAGGCCCTATGGGAAGACTGAGGATAAAGCTCCACAATTTTCTAACCTTGATATTTGATGGGGTCGAATAGCCATCTTCAAGATTCGTCCGCATTATTCCTGGGGGAGGAGCTCCCAGTTTCCGTTGTCTACGAGGACTGATTAATTCCAGAGACGGTCTGATCATGGTAACGAAGGCAATTTTGCTGCTCCTGCTGTGAATCGAACTCCAGTCCTTCAACCCGTTGCCAGCGACTGTGATGTTCAAACACTGCCTTTGGAACTACTCGACGCATTTTGACAACATTTCTACGTAGAGTTTCCTCACAATAGCCAATCCTGCAGCAGTGTTTACTCAGGTTCTTCTTGTGATGATGGATATTGTCACCGCGAGGAGGATCCTCTGTAAATCTGCCGACCGCCGGTTTTCATCTTGTGACGACAATAATAAACACTTAGCAGAGTACATATTTACATGCCGGCCGCTCCGTTCAATACACCTCTCACTGTTTACATATCTCCCACTCTTCTGCCATTATCCACAACAGGTACTTAAAAAGAAGATTTCTTAGAATTCAGTATCATTTGTTTTCCTCGAAATAAATTGCTGAAATCCGTGTTGATTCTACTACTAAATGTTAAAGCTGACAAAAATCCAAATGTTCAGCGCAGTTAACACAAAGGCTCACAATTCGAACCCATCCTGAAGCATTTAAATTTACATTACTTTATTGATGCTGCACAATTGGCGGCTTCTCAAGAAGGGCTCAGCTCCATAAGTGAGTGAGTGAGTGAGTGAGTGAGTGAGTAATTGATTTGAGTCTTACGAATGAGATCACTTTATGAAATAAACGGTTGCCAAACAATGAAGTAGCAATGGGTATAGATACATGGGACCGCTACATATCCAGAGGCCCCGGGTTCGATTCCCGACGCTACCAGACTTTCTGAGAAGTGCTGGGTCTGAAACGGGGTCCACTCAGCCTCGTGAGGGTAATTAAGGAGCTATTTCTAGGAAATAGCAGTTCCGGTCTAGAGAAGCGAGATTAATGGCCACGGTGATCCGTTGCGCTGACCACGTGACACTCTCTATTCGCAAAAGTTGGCACTAACTTCGCCGACAAGCAGCGGTCGCTCGGTCGGTATAGTTCGGTTGCGGACTACAGGTCACGGAGTCTTTTATAGATAGATCGGTGATCGTTGAATACAAACTATACAGCAGAGCCTGAGAAACGGAAAGTACTGAACGAAATTATAAGTATGTGAGATTTCCTGGTCATTTAGCTCGTCATATGCAACTCCATGATTCCTAGCGGCCACTTCTTCATTGTATAAACAACATACGCAATACTTCACTGGAAGCTCCATAACAGGCAATGAATCGCATTGTTTTGTTTCATTTGTAGTAGTTGTTTGTTCCGTATGCAATCAGTTAAATGCACACTATGCTGACACTGGTGTGATACAAGTCACTGTTGCCAACATAACAAATCCCAAAGTTCTGGAACTCGCTTTCCCTTGATTCTCGAAAATATATTCAGAAAGATGATAACAGGGCCGGATCAACAATAGCTGGTGCATTAGAGAACCGTGTCGAACTCAAGGAAGTTCTGCGCCAAATTTTGCGTCAAGAAACTGCAGGAAGTGTTTAAGTTAAGTCTGTACTTAGTGATTCTCTCAGTATCAAGATAAATGTTGGTATAGAGTAAAGTAAAGAAAAGCTATCTCTGTAACCGGCCGTGGAGGCCCATAGGGCTGTGGGATGTTGAGGTTCACACATTTTCTAGATAATCGGCTCAAAGATGGCGGCAAGGTTTTCAGCCCTACGCGCCGGCCACCATTTACCCCCAAGAATCATCATCATCATCATCATCATCATCATCATCAGTAATCTGTCAGACGACAGGTCCACAGTCTCTTCCAAAAAAAATCCTCTACTTAATGCGATCTAGAGCTTTCTCCTTCAAATGACAGTATCCTCTTCTGTCCCCAAGGTCATCCAGCATCTTCTAATGTCTTCTTCCTCGTCTTCTTGTCACTTCTATCCGCCCCTCTATCTTTCCTTCAATAACTTCTTTTAGAAGGCAGTTTCTGCGTAAAACATGACCAATCCAATTAGCCTTCCGTTTTCTTATTTCGTGTAGGATATTCCTCTGCTCACTGACTCTAATTAACACTTCTTCATTTCTCACATAATATTCCAAGAATATTCCTGGTACTCATTTCTGTTAGAGGCTGAGTCGACTCCAGGGCCATAGTGCGGCTGGAAGTATTAGGTCAACTGAAAAGAAAAATTCAATGACCTCATAGGGACTTGAACCCCGACCTTCCGGCTTGTAGCATAGTGCCTCAACCAACTACGCTACCGCGTGCCCCATGCTGGTATAGAGACAATGATAAAATAATTAATGAATATGGAACGGTTGATAGAATGAGAATTGGTAAGGGAAACAGAAGTACTCGGAGAACACCTGATACAGTGCCATTTGTTCCACTACAAATCCCACATAACCTGACCTAGGATGGAACTCGGGCCGCTGCGGTGTGAAGCCGGCGATTAGAAGGCAAAGTTGCGGTAAGGCTCTAATGCTTCCTTCGATTTGCTCAGATGCAACAGGAGCTTAGCTATTGGTACTTATTTTGAAAGAAGGTTATATGGAGCGAGTAGCACAGCACCTGCAGAAGAGCCCATATCATGGAGGATAGTCCTTCTTGACAAGCTAATGTCAGCTCAGCTGTAAAAGAATTTGATACAACTCGAAAGTTCATTAATATGTTCATAACAGCCAATCACTGCATTTTATTTTGAACCAGATTAATCCACTCCACATTTCCAAATTCTGTTTCAAATCGTTTAAAACTGTATGTCCTAAGTCAGGCATGTCAAACTCAACTTGTACAGAGGGCCACCTCAGCCCTCTAAATAATAGTCCAAGGCCGCACTTCAAAATGGAAATATACATTAGATTTTGATACAATGAAATTTAATTATATTTATTATTTAGGAACAATTTAAATATAATTACCTAAAGTCACATATCTTACAGTTTTAAAAAGTAAGAGAATGCCATTTTTGACAAATATCAAACAACTTTTCAATATGTAAAAAGAGAGATTACACAAGAAATTGTGTAAGAAATAGCAAAACACTGAATTTCCTGCAGCCTGCTAATTTATGTCTGCGTGAAACTTCTTGTCTTCTGGTCTGTTGGGAAATTGTCTTTACAAAAAATATTTCTACTAAAATTTTAATATCAATTCGCTCTAAAAGTTGAGGGGCCGCACTTTGTGGCAATGGGGGCCGCATGTTTGACACGGCTGTCCTAAGTCATCTCTTTATATCTTGTTTTCCGACTATATGGACACTGTAGGTTGGGCAGGATTCCTAAATAATGCAACTTATTTTCAATTCAGGGCTTCTAAATGAATGGGATTCCGATTTAATTAATTAAATGAACGGAGACCAATAAATTAAAGATAGAAAATAAATGAAATAATAAAAATAAATCTATAGAGAGGACCGAGTAATACATTAACCACAGAACAACACTACAAATTGGTACAAAACTTTGTCTCCTGAGTCAGAAGTTATATCACAGACATGTTTGTTCAACAAGCCGTGATAACGGCTTCATGACACACTGTTGTTGCTAACGGCAACAATCATCGTATCAATTTGAAGAGAGTTACGGCGTATGTGAAAGGCTGTGGAGAATATGGTGGGAGAGCAAAAACAAATAAAAGGACTGGGAAGAAGAACAGGAAAACAAACCGCTCCTAAACACCATTAAGTAGAAAGAAACCGTCGAGTGGTTGAGAAACGTAAACGGAAAGGATTTTAATTGCTGCCGAACAAGTCGACACGAAACCATGAAACCAGATACAACGAAAAAGTGAATTCAAACACTTCCAGGCTTCCTTCGCCCCGTCGCTCAGTACTGATCCCTTTTGCAAGGTAACGGCTACAGTAATACGTCATTCAGGGCGATAAAGAAGCATTCTTAAAGTCCACCTGCTCCTCCAACCAGGGTAGGTCACACACCTCGTGCCGGCAACCTTTTTTTTTTTTCTTGGCACCACAGCCCCAGCGGACCTAGGCCTACTTCCATGAACTCCGTTCACTTCGGTTTTTCTAGATCTTACACGTTCGGTAGGACTCCTTGGGCGGGTGATCAGCTCGTCGCAAGGCCTCTACCTGTACACAAACACAGAAAAACCCACACATGCAAACTAAACATCCATGCCCTGAGTGGGATGCGAACCCACAATCTCGGTTTCCAAGTGAGCGTAGACAGTACATGCCTCAGACCGCTCGGCTACCGTGACCGGCTGCCGGAAACCTTACGGAAGAAAATTCCTGCGCATGTATGTCTGGAATTCCCACAGGCGTATACATACCTGAAGTAAGTTGACAACAGGGGGGCACGCGGTAGCGTAGTTGATTGAGGCACTATGCTACAAGCCGGAAGGTCGTGGGATCGAATCCTGATGAGGTGGATTTTTTTCAATTTACCTAATCCTTCCAGCCGCACTACGAAACTGGGGTCGGTTCAGCCTCTAACAGAAATGAGTACCAGGAATATTCTTTGAATATTCTTGGGGGTAAAGGGCGGCCGGCGCGTAAGGCTGACAACCTTACCGCCATCTATGAGCCGATTGTCTAGAAAATGTGGGAACCTCAACATCTCACAATCCTGTGGGCCTCCATGGCCTGTTACAGGGATAGCTTTACTTTACGTTGACAACTGAATTTTCCAATGATTACGTAACGGTTTCTACAATTAACTGACATTAGCTCCCGCAGCAGATGGAGCATACAGATGTTTTAAAATGTTATGTTGAGATGTATTCCAGTTTAAATGCCTTCGCTCAGAAGTTTGCTGAAGGACTCGCTTAGAGGTGCAAATGTTCGCCTTTCCGCACGGACCACTATTCAGGTTCCATGACCAACCAAGGAAAGGTTATTTAACCTGGCGTGCAAGAAGGCAAGTAAGCAACACAAACAGTCAGTCCTCTCACTTCTTTCGCAACTCATGCTAAATATTCCCGTTCGTTCCTTACTTCATCTGTCACAGATTAAGTCCTTACCAGCGATATAGCTCGAACGGGTTAGCTCATTGGTATCCAAGCTTGTGGTGGATTACTTTGTAATCGGCCATTAGTCTATTGAACCAGTCCCCAATGATGATCATGGTGATGAGTCTGGAGCAGTTGGTGGAATAAAAATTGTTAGGGGAAACTGACGCACTCGAAGAAAACCTGCCTAATTGCCACTTCGTCCACCACAAATCCCGCAGGCCTGACCTGGGATCGAAACCGGGCTGCCTTGGTAGGAGACCGGCGACTAACAGCCTGAGCTATTGCACGGCATTACCTCACCGGTAACAAGATTTACTTCTTTAAAAGGCACCAGATTCAAATCTCTTCCGGAGCACCGGTTAGTCCCTCGGGTGCTTTTCGGATGCTCTCACTTCCTTCAAGAAAAGCTATGTCTAACCGCGAGAGCCATTGCGAAAGCAACCTCTGGTGAGTTGTTAACAAGACAAGCAGTAAGGTAAGGTAAGAAAAGGTAAATTTGTCCTTGTGCTTAACTAATTAAGCACTACGTCATGAAATGTATGGGGGAGTGGATGTATAGATCCACATTTTCTTGACCTTGACACTAGTTCGAGGTTAGTGGTCACTTTCACGTTCCGGCCGCATTATGCCAGGGGTAAGAGCCCCGGATACCCATTGGATAGCATGTTGGGTGGCCCCCAGAGCCGGTCTGGACAACGTAGAGAAGGGAAAATTTTTTACCCTACCGGGACTCGAAATCCAACTCCTTCGTCGTTCATCTTGTAGCCAGTCGCTATACCGGCTACGCTATCCCAGCTTAAGAAACAATGAGAAAGATTATTATATACAAAAAGTGCATACATACTTAAGCTACTTCTCACTTGTATCGGGGAATACGTTTCTGTATGCCTGTGCCAAAGAAAACTGCCGCCTGTGAGCTCAGCCTCGTTTTGACACCTTCCATTAGCTCCTCATTATTGTTGAAATGTAGTGATCCAAATCAGTTCTTCAGTTAGGTAAACAGATAGTAGCCGCTCCGAGCCAGATCAGGGCTGTAAGAAGGGTGGTCAAACAACTCCCAGTTGAAACGCTCCAGCAGTGTTCAAGTGCGTGCAGCTATATGCGGACGCGCATTGTCACGCAGACGCACTATACCGTATGCAGTGCTCCATCTTTTTCTGAATAGCTTTATGCATTTATTTTTTAATGTTTTGCAGTACACTTCTGATGTTATTGGGGGTTCCTCGTTTAAAAATTTCGTCTTCCTTGATGAATGTATGTGCATCCACTGCTTTGACTGCTCCTTGGCTTCAACATTCCCAGATGAAACCAAGGACACAACATCTGTTGCGATGTGACTGAGAAATTCATCGCCATCTTTGTGGTGTCACTCTAAAAAAGTCAAAGACGAAGCCATTCTCTACGTGAACATTTTCGGAATCAATCTTATGCAAAGCTTGTGACAGCTTAGCGTAGCTGTGATAATCTCATAGAGAAGAATGCATGAAATTTGTGGAAATTTACAAGAAAGTTCTGAAATTGTGAATAGCCATATTTCACTTCGAACTCGCTACACACTTCTCTCTTCATCGCGATCATCTGTTCGCCCATTTTTGAACATTGTACACCATTGTCTTCAGTTCCTTTATTCATTATATTTTGGCCCCAAACCGCGCACAACTCATGACGGTCTTCTGCAACGCTCATGTGTTTAGTGTAAGAAAGAGGACAACAGCGCAAATTTCGCAGCTTTCAGGATTATTAATTGCAGGATACATCGTAACTCATTCTGAAGAGATAAGAACAAACACTAGGTGACCAGTTAGTGAAGGTTTACAAGGGAATAAATCATGTGACGCCACCTCGCATGCGCGAGTTCTCCCCTGCTCCTATAATAGTTGCCTAAAATAAACGGAGGTTTCTCTCCGGAAAGCTCCCATATTTTTATTTAACCGTTTCTTAGAAGTCTGTCGCCTCCTTCGAGATTAGAGTGGAGAGATTGGTTGAATCTTTAAATAAAGCAGGAGGCCGATGAAGACAGGAAAGCACACGTTCAAATGTCCAGTTATGCACTTCCCTCTTATTTAATGATCATAATTTTTTATTATTGCTAGTGGGGTGGGACTAAGTCCCTTGTACTGCGGCCACTTCTGACCTATTGTACCAGCCCCAGATGATAGGTGAGGGTCATTGTGGAGCAATTGGTGGAATGAAGATTGGCAGGGGAAACCGAAGTATTCGGAGAAAACCTGCCCCAGCGCCATTTTGTCCACCACAAATCCCACTTGACCAGACCCGGGATCGAACCCGAGCCGCCGCGGTGGGAAGCCAGGGACTAACCGCTTGAGCTATGGCGCGGCCTACTAATGATCATATTACACACACTGCTAATTGCCACGGTAGGAACGCTCTTTTGAAATCAAACACGACTGTTTCATTTCGCTGAAGTACAATAGTTAATGCTCTTTGTTTCTGAGGTTTTGGGTTCGAACATCGGCTCTGAGGACATCTAAACTGTCTTGAGACGTTCGGTGGCCTAACTCGGAATATACCACAGCAGTTTCCTTCTACATCACATACAATTCGACGGCATGTAACATCTGCACTTCACAGGGGGAGGGGGCGTTCGTACGGCCTGTCAGCCAGTGAAGCCGCGGGTCGGTAACAAGTAGTTGACGCTGCATTAAAACGGAAAAGCTTACAACACTGATTACGTGGAGGGCTCCTAATTATACGAGTCCTGTGACCTAGCTACTCTTAGGCCTATATTGATTTGCCGTGCAGCAGAAGCACCTGGCCCGGTCACACACGTCAGGGATTACGATGTTTGTGAGCTCAGTGGGTGAAGGCGTCTTCATAAAGCGAAGTTAAGGATGGAAATTGGAACCCACCCACCCGCCATTGGATAACACTGATTCAGACTGTCTTCCTTTACTTATTCCAATCTTTCTATTGGGCTAGCCCACATAGCAACTAATTCTTTTATAGACCCAATGGTTTCACACGCCAGTCACAGTGGCTGCGAGGTCTAAGGCATGAACTGTCTTCGCTTGGATCGTGGGTTAAAATACCATTCAAAGCATTGATATCTGTATTGTATGCGTTTATTCTGTGTTTGTGTTGTTCTGCGTATATTATTTTTTTTATCGTTAGTTGGGTGGGACTAAGTCCCTTGTACTGCGGCCACTTCTGGCCTATTGTACCAGCCCCACATGATAGGTGAGGGTGATTGTGGAGCGTGGAATGAA
>NW_019720721.1:493469-524665 GCF_002891405.2 Cryptotermes secundus | reverse complement strand
GTACTCGGAGAAAACCTGCTCCAGCGCCACTTTGTCCACCACAAATCCCACTTGACCAGACCCGGGATCGAACCTGGCCCGCCGCGGTGGGAAGCCAGCGACTAACCGCTTGATCTATGGCACAGCCTTTCTATTGCTAAATGCAATTTTGTATGGACATACACATACAGAACGATTCGCGTATGATACGCAACCATATGGATTTATGAATTTTAAATTTAATTACAAATTTAAAATTAGAATAGCTGTAAAATTTAACAAATTAATTTAAAGTAATTAATATTTACGCTACTGAAATAATATTAATGTATATACATTATTTTTTATAATCAGTTAAGAAACTCTGATAATTTATCTGTCCCTCAAAGCCCTGGGACACTCGGTGTCATGGTTGTTTGAGAAATTATGCTACAAGCCGGAAGAGCGCGGGTTCGATCCTCGATGTGGTCATCAAATTTTTCAATTGACCTAGTTAGTTAGTTAGTTAGTTAGTTATTGGAGAGGGTGGGTTTTCCCATGCACTGAGACCTGTATTGGCCCACTGTGCTTCCCTCTATGATTTCTACCAGTCTCTATATCCTACCGGTATTGGTGCTTACCATCAGTCCCGCCCAGCCAGCGAGACCGGCTCTACTAGCTGAGAGGTATCTATAATGCCTCCCCCATCTACCAGAGGTATTAGAAACTGCTGTTGGGCGGGAAACGTCCGTTAATTTGGCTCAGTGACCTCCTTTGGAGATATGAGGTTCTTTTACTCGCCGTAAAGCTACGACACGGGACCCACGGCTTAAAGTCCCTCCCGGAGGACTTGTTCCCTGAATTTTTCCGCCCTTAAAAATTCGACGACCTCCGCCGGGTATTTGAACCCGCGTACTACGAGTCATGAGGTGGGAACATTTCCTCTAGATACGGAGGCCGCTTTTCAATTGACCTAAGTCCTTCCAGTCGCAATATGATCCTGGGGTCGACTCGCCCTCTAACAAAAATGAGTATCAGGAATCTTCCTGGGGGTAAAGGGCGGCTGGCGCGTAAGGCTGACAACCTCATCGAAATCTGTAAGCCGATCTTATAGAAAAATTTGGAGCTGTAATTAGTTGTAGTTCCGAGTGGTCAATAAATTCATTCATCAATCCATACCCTTCTATAGTCACACACCCTAAATACATGACAATTTAAAAGAAGGAGCATTTGTTAACCAGCTCAGCTTTATTAAGAATAACCCTCCTCCATAGATATATATTTCAGGATATGAATGGTGTGACCGAAGAAAAGCACGAAATTACGTCAGCATAGTCGGTTTCTAGACCAGAATTTCCCTATTGCTAACATTTATATTGCAATTTAATGTGACAATCCTGTCAACGAAATGCGAGGCTGAACTTGCAGGCTGTGTGACGGACAAACAGCATTTGAATTCTGTGTTACTTTCCATCTCTGAGGGTCTCAGGACGAGTAAGGAGACTTATACTGTGGTGCGCCTCTATTGAGAGGAGCTTACACGTTTCCTCTGTGCTACAAACAAGTGGGTGGAAATAAAGAACACCTGCTGTCTTCCTGCGGTGGATTTATTCGGAAAGCTGTTCAACATAGTGACCGCAAGCCAACTGCCGCACGAGCACTTTAAAAAGAGCAAATAAAGACGTGTTTCTGCCAGTAGCAAACCCATATTATTATTATTATTATTATTATTATTATTATTATTATTATTATTATTAGTATTATTACGAGTACATGATACCGGTAACATAATATCTCGTGTATTAGCGATTATAAACGGGGTTCGGATTGGCTATTGGATTTATTGATCACGCACAAGTCGTAACTGAATCTAAGTATAACACTCTTGCCGATTCTCAAGCTACAAATCACTCTACACTGAATCTTCTCAGGGTGCTTTCACTACTCTTCACTATCCGTTTCCTGGCAACGGGTTTGTGACAGTCTCACTGTTACTACAGCACGCTAATTCCTTCGCCTGCCCACTCCCTGAACTCCGATCTAAGCCTCTATGACTCTGTCTAGCCGACCTGGGTTTCTAGTTATATAGCCACGGGTAGGACCACAGCACAGAAAACACGTCAATTGCCTAGCAATGGACGTCTTCTATTGTTGCGTAATCGTTGGAACGTGTTTACTGAGTCGTTGCTTAACAGTGGGCACGGGACGGATCCACGTATAAAACACTTCCTGAGGCGACGAATACGGAACTCTCAAATCTGAGACAGTAAAATATGATCGCGAGTCCCACGGTACTCGGACCCGGGAAAGACTGCACTTTCAAGGACCAGCAGCATATACAAAAGACATACCAGTCCTCTCGTCAGAGAGGGCGCCCCACAGAAACAAGACCATAACTGTCAAACGGTAATAAATATCTGATCATAAGCTCCAGTTCCGGCTCGACACCAAGACTTACTGACTGACTCTCCGTCAGTCGCAATGTGACTTTGACTTTGACTTGTTCTATTGTTGCGTGCGTGTATTGCGGGAGTTGCTTAGCAATGGCTCTACTCTATTGTTTGTTGCGTATTTGTTGCGAGCTTGTTTATCGAGCCGTTGTTAAGAATAGGTATATACCTCACGATAATATTGTTGTGGTATTCGAATCAAAGATGTTACCATGGGCTAGTCGTGTAGCTTGAATAAAGTGAGAAAAGTGTTCATAAATTTTAAGTCGGATTTTTTTTTATGGTTACTTGGAACACGGAGAACATGGAACGACGTTATTAAGATAAATCTCAGTATGCAAACCGTAAGGAAGCAACTCAGAATACGAGTATATACGAGTGTTTGGATATGTCCATTCTGGTAGTTCACGATCTGCAGCAAAATGTTGATCGTGTAGGTAATGACTTTCTTCCAAATGTCGTTGTGCAATTAACTACATTTTCTTTGAACAGTTGAAAATTTTTTTGTGTCTGTTGAAGGTATGAATAACTACAGCACTTAATAAAGGATTAAAATCTCCGTGGCTTTTAGGCCGCAAGCGAAATATACCGACCGAGCGACCGTCGCTTGTCGGCGAATTTAGTGCCAAGTTCTGCGGATAGGTGTCGAGTGGTCAGCGCAACTAATCCCCACTTAATTAATACTAAATTAATAATTAAAACTTAATTCAAATTAAAATTATTCGTTCCATATTCCACAGTTTCTCCACACAGGAGGATATGTGGACATGGAATGAGTCATTTTCTGTAAAAATAAGTCAAGAGACGAACGTGTGATAGCCTAAAAATTGAATCATGCGTATAAAAAGTATAATTAAGGGAAGAAATGCCTTTTCATATGAGTAAAATGCGTACTTTTTGTGAGCTTTTAACGATGCTTGCCGTGTCTGGACTACATTGCGGTCCGATAGAAGGATGACTGATAAATGGTGATTAATTAGAAGGGATTTGGAAGGAAGCAGTCGTGGATTAATCAATGCACTATTCCCACATATTACTGGAAGGACTGAGGAAAATTACGAAAATTTCAGTCATGTAGACCAGTCTTTCCAATGGTATGTAAATATTATGATAAAGTAATTATTTTGTTTGGAGCACTGACGGTAATATGCAGTGTGCTTCCGTGTTTAATTAAATAAATTGATTATAAACGATTAGTTTATAAATATAAAGTTACATGACCGCGTTACTTTATAATCCATTGCAAAATGAGGCAAATGTTTTTGCTGTGAATAGTGTAGACTACCCCCCCCCCTTGCATATTTCCGCATCTATGTTTCCAGAGTCTTATCTTAACCACAGGGTCTTCATGAAAAGACTCACTACTCTTCCTTTGCAGGAGTATTTCTTGTGACACGCATGTATTAAATAATACTAAAAGTTTATGTCACAGAATAAGTTTTAAATATGGCGTCCTATTCTAAAGAACAGGTAAAAAAAGGTAAAAAAACGTAAAGCTATTCCTGTAACAGGCTATGGAGGCCCGTAGGGTTGTGAGACGTCGAGGCTCCCACATTTTCTAGAGAATCGACTGATGAATGCCGTTGAGGTTGTCAACTATACGCGCCGGCCGCCCTTTACCTGCAGGAAGATTCCTTGTACTCATTTCTGTTAGAGGCTGAGTCGACCCCAGGGCCATAGTGCGGCGGGCAGGATAAGATGAATTTAAAAATCCAAAGACCTAATCAGGAATTGAACCGGCAACCTTCCGGCTTGTAGCATAGTGCCTTAACCAACTATGCTACCGCGTGCCCCCACTACAGACTAGAGAGTTTTTATTCTGATATCTCTGATTGTGAAAGTATCGTAGAAGCGCAGAGAAATTACCAACAACCTTTTGGCATTCGAGATGTTCTTCCAAGAAATTGTGAATTGAATTTAGTATGTAAACCTGAAAAGAAAAAGTGGTTTTGTGCTCGGTACTCTCAGAGGTGTTGTTGGGCCTAGGCGAAGAGTGGAAAAATGCAAAGTGTGGAGGAATTAACTCAGAGAAATGCACGGAAGTCAATTTCTCGCCTTGCATAGCACCTTGACAGTAGCACTGAAACAACATATAAAATGCTCACACAGGAATTCAAGACGATTTGTTACAAGATGCACAAGTTTAAAAATATTGAATTGTTATTATAAAAGGTAGTCGGAGAGGATTTTGACGTTAATTTGCTGAGTTAAGTGAATAAATTCCTTGTATTCAGAAATATATTTGGTTTAGAAATAAGGCCCATTTTTATTGCAGTGGGAATCGTAGCAAGCAGAAGAGTCGAATAGGTGGAACAGAAAATCCAAACCTTCATGAAAAGGCGCCGTTTGAACAGCAAGATTTAGAGTCTGGTGTTTTTTGACCCCAGATGATGTTGTGAACCCAGTATTCATAGCGGCGAATGCGAGCTCTAAATCTTATGGACACTTCCGGAAAAGAACTTTACTCCTTTTTTGCAAGAAAAAATTCGTCATCCCAACGTAATGATTTTTCAACAACATTGAGCATGTCTGCACATTGTTAATATTATTTTAGATACTCAAAAACTCGTTTCCATGACCTAGTGACTTGGAGCTGCCAATCTCAGTGGCTGCGCGGTCAAAGCATGAACGGTCTTCGCCCGCTCGAACCCTGGGATCGTGGGTTAGAATCCAACTCGAGACATGGATGTCTGTGTTTGCGTTTATTCTGTTGTTCTGAGTGTAGGTAGCGGCCTTACGAAGGGCTGATCCCCCGTCCTACGGACTGTGTATAGATTAAGAAACAGAAAAAGCAGCCGAGGTCCACATGGGCTGTAGAGCTGTAGCTAGACTGATAGTCATTTTAAACAGCTATTATATTCTCTTTGGATTAGGATAACCTTGATCAGTATGATCTCCGGATCTCAATCCTTGTAAGGATTTCTTGTGGATCATGTAGCAATCATCCTCAAAGCAATCCTTGTAAGGATTTCTTGTGGATCATGTAGCAATCATCCTCAAAGCAATCCAGAACTGAAAAATGAAATACAGACCTACAGAACCTCAGAAAATATTTGTCCCTATGTTTTGAGGCGGACGGCGCATAAGCCATATTGTTGATGTGGACGATGTTAATGCTGAGGACGACTTGAAATGACGTCAGAATGAGCGATGGACATATTTCCCATCTATACCACACCTCCTAATCTTACGTAACTGACTGTGGTTTCACTTTTGTATAACATGAGTGTTTAAACAAAAGTTTTGGGAACTATAAAATAACAAGTACTTTTGTGGAAGCCCTGTGCGTTTACTTTCCGCAGCTTACAGAGCCAGAGAAAATATAAATAACCGGTCAGAACCGTAATTATTCCCCATCAATAATTTGGTTACGGAAATATTTACCTTATCTTCAGACCAGTTACCGCCCATATAAATATCGAGGTAGCGCCATTAACGGCTGATACTGAAACACCATCTCAGTCACTTGTTGATATAACGATGCTGCCTATATTAAAGTACATTGGGAGCAAAATAAATTTAATTTCCGCTGCCTTTTTCTAGCTTATAATGCACTACCACCTTTGTAAAAATACAAAGGTTGCAATACATCGAACAATACCGGTAATATACAAACAATGGTGTTACTGTGCTGTA
Organism: Cryptotermes secundus; assembly: GCF_002891405.2. Taxonomy (NCBI): domain Eukaryota; kingdom Metazoa; phylum Arthropoda; class Insecta; order Blattodea; family Kalotermitidae; genus Cryptotermes; species Cryptotermes secundus. Next base: position 518,621 of record NW_019720721.1, on the reverse strand, counting down.
CTATTTTCCGTCCGTCCCTTGGCGACGACAGGAGTACGGTGTTGTAGCGAGCATTGATTACCATAACCAAACATGGCGCCACTTTTGCAATGCTAATTCGTTACAGGTGTTCATTCGATAGGGGGCGAGTGGATTCCCACAGGCTCTGGACCACGCTGGAGTTAGTGCGCCATGACAAGCGAGGGAACACCAGATGGCTACTTCCTGCACTATAGACTTCCTGCTTGCAATTATATCTACAGGCTCACAGAAGACTCTGTCGATGTAGTTTCCAGGTTCACAATTTCAAAACAGTGATACCAATTTTCTGTATGTGTGTGTAGTTTCGTCCCTTACTTTAAGGGAAGAAAGTTTATGTAAGTGGTGTTTGGTTCAATCTGCAGATTGAAATTACAAGGCACCCGCCCACATGTCTCTGATAGACTACCCTATCAGTCAACCCAGTTTGGATACCTCATCCATCTGGACTCCCATTATCGCAGCAGAAGTAAGAAAACTACAACTCAGTCCAGTGTAGACTGAGTGGGAAAGTTTAAGTTATTTATGTTGGTACCAAAGAAACAATTTGTTTCTCCAGTGATGACTTTTTAATGCTTTGTCTTAGCTCTCGCAGATGTTTCGTGGTTTGCTTGGTTTAAATATCCTAACTTATATTAGTGCTGGTGTCCGGAGATAGTGGCTAGCTATATCGATTGGACCCAACTGAATAGGTTCCACCTGAAGAAGGAGACGGAATCCAGTCTCCGAAACGTTGTGGGTTTTAAAATAAAAGCAGGATGTTGGATATTTCCAGAAACATAATATGTGTATTTTCAATGTTTATTAATTATCCAATTTGCTGTTAAGTGAACGACTTTACATTCGTTGCTAAAACCACAATTTACAGAACTTCTTGCTGTAGGTCATTCTGTTCGTCTCACAACTGAACTTGGCATAACAGATCACAGTAGCTGTATTCAGATGGAACATGGGACCATGGGACGCCATGTTCACAACGACGTGTGCTCTCTGCTATTTGTCTTAAATCGACATGTCTTGATTTTTAACAACAAGGAATCGTTATCACTGCATGAACAGAGGAAGTGGGTGATAAGACATTGTTACACGTCGGTAAACATGCTGGTGGGACCAGCCGCCATCGGCTTCCTGTATATGCACAGGTTGACAATGCCTCGGCACCCCTTTCATTTGCTCCGTGTAGCTCGGAACGTTTCCTTTTCTATGCTGGCCCAGTCCTCTCACTCTCTACTTCCCGCATAAGCACAACCGTGCTTTGAAAACCGTCAGGAGAGTTTGCGCATAGATTTTTTATCCGTAGGAAAAGGCGAGACTTAGTCCAATTAAGCAGCAAATGGGCAATTGTGCCGGACTCGTGTTTAGGAAAATGAGATTTGGCAAAGGATATTGTAGTGTACGGAGAAAACCTGTCCCAGCACCACTGTAGTTTGCTTTAATTTTTGGGGTGGGGCTGAGTATTTTACAATTTTTTTATGAGATTACTGCTCTGTGTTATTTCTGGGGGGTGCAATTTGAGCTGTTTTGTACTTTTATTTCCTGTCTATTTGGGTTTGAGATACTTTACTTCTTTTTCGTTATGATAAGTTGAAGAATTTTACTCGAAAAAAACTGTAACTTTGTCTTTAACCTACAAATCCCACGTAAAAAACTTGAGATTGAACCCTGGTCGCCGCAGTGAGAGGTTGACGGTAACTGTCTAAAGAGTGGCACGGCTATACAGAACCTTAATCAGAGAGCCTGAGCAAAACAGACCACGTGGCAGAGGGTAAGGTATGAAGGGGTTGGCCTTCTCGGCCCTTGCACCGCTACCTACAGTGATCTAGTGTGCTTTGAGGGTAAGGTAGGCACCAAGCCATGATGACGTATGGGGAGTAAAGGCATGTGTCCAGCTCCTACATGCTTACTCTGTACATTGGATGGAAGTGAATGGTCAGTTTCATGATCCGACCGTTTTACCTCCAGGGAAGAACCACCGGTAGCCACAGGACAGAAGACTGGGTGGGCCCCAGAGCCAGTCTCGATGCTGTGGAGTAGAGAAGAATGCCTTGCCCTTGCCAGAAATTGAACTCGGACCGTCAAGCACGTAGCCCGTCGCTATTCAACTGAGCTCTTTCGGGGCCCAAGGAAGTGTGAGTCTGGTGCCGAAATATCTGACCCTCACATCACACGGGTAACTGGAAACGAGGGGGCGTGGGCAACTCAGCGAGCAGCTGCAAAGTGCAGGAACCGACTTCGACGCCTGAAGCGATGGAGTCATTTCCTGCGTCCGGTTTCCCTTCTATTTAATGAGAATCGTGGAGCTCTGTTCTATGGAGATTGTGGTCGAAAAGCATACCCGACAGATCTCCGAGATCAAGGATCTGTGGAGCTGCAACGCCACGCCCCTGAATGGTTCGCAGAACGGGGAAACTATGTGGACGAGGATGGAAATTCAGAAATGCCAAGTGCATCTTGGGTATTGCTTGTATCACATGTTACTCAAGAGCTGTGTTAATAATTCTGAACCCTGCTTCATTTAATTGTGTTGAAAGTACAAGGAAACAGCGGTGGCCTATTTTAAGGAAATATCCTGGTAATTTTCTTGGAAAAAGTGAGTAAGGGTAAGAATCTCTTGCTCATGTGAGGTCGTCTCGAAACTGAAATCTGCCGAGTACGAAGTGGTTACACACTGGTTACACACTGGTTACACACTGGTTACACACTGATTTCTGTGTGTGCTTGGCTGTGGCGTTATGCTTACGAATGATAGCGGCGGATGGGTTAAAAGAAAGAAGAACTTCAGTTCACTCTAAAACCACACGCGAGCATAATATTACATAACTTTCAATTCACGGTTAAACTACGCGTGTTCTGCTAATAACTATTTGAGTTCAGTCTAGCAGTGTTTGTCTTGAGTCACTCGTAATTTATTATGATGAGCAAGAGTGAAACGGATTCTAAAACTTTCGTTTTTCTTGCTCCTTATTCAGAGTTTCTGAAAATGAAGTTTAACAAAGCTGAACAACAATTCAGCATTTGTAAGCCTGAAAGTGCTATGAATTCCTACCTCATCATCAAACTTAGTGACACCCCTTCCTTTTGTCCTTAATTTGTGTTTGATTATTTATCACTTCAATTAAACGACTTATTCTCTCATCAGTAATATACTATATGTGTACGAACACTGTAAGGTATCATTCTTCTCTGTGTGTAAGAAGACACACGGTTGTGCATCCTCTCTTACTCTTTCTCTGTTCTTATGAGAATGATCAAATATTTGAAGGTACCTTACACGTGGTTAGACAATAAAGTTCGCGAACCCATCGCGATGAAAGTGCTACATACCATATTTGCTGAATATCACTGTGGTCGCCTTCAAGGTACTCCACTTTTGAAGCTATGCAAGGATGCCAGCGCCTAGTCCAACCTTAAAAACAATTTTGAAATAGGTTTTGTGGAATGGTCTTCAGGGCCGCCGTCGCATTATTCCTGATGTCATCAATTTCATCAAAATGCCTTTATTTTAACATTTTATTTATATTCTGGAAAAGAAGAAGAAAGAAAGAAGAAGAAGAAAAGAAGAAATATCGGGCGAATAGGGAGGGTTTTCAGCACAGTTATTTGTTTACTAGCTAAGAACTCGCTCACACTCAGTGCTCTAATTCAAGCTCTGATATTCTCTCGACGGCACTCCAAACACACTCAGACAATAATTGACGCCACTCAGAGAGAGACTGCCATAGATCAACAATAACACAGCTTTGGAACGCTGTTGTATCAATGTCACCGAACAAGACCGCGCCATAGCTCAAGCGGATATTCGCTGGCTTCCAACCGCGGCGTCCCGGGCTCGATCCCGGGTCTGGTCAAGTGGGATTTGTGGTGGACAAAGTGGCGCTGAGGCGAGTTTTCTCCGAGTAATTCGGATTCCCCTGCCAATCTTCATTCAACCAAATTCTCCATCATCACAATCACCCGGGGCAGGCTACAGTAGGCCAATCAGTGGCCGCCGTGCCGAGTGGACCCAGTTGGACTCCACCGCCCACTAAGCGAATTAAAAAAAAAGTCATCGAGACATACTGAGGTTTCGTTCCAACGCTACTACGACAAGCACACGGTGGCGAGTTCGCGAACTTTATTGTCAGATCTCGCATAAGTCACGCAGAATTTTCTTCCTCGTCTGTACTGATACAAAACCTGTAATCAATTGCAGATAACAGTGAACATGCAGTATCGATAAATAATTTAATTGCATGAAAGAGAAACAGTATTCTAATGGCTTACGCTTAATTTCAAAATGCGCTTTCTTTTATTCAGCATATTTCACTGGCCTGCATATTAATTTACCGTAAACAGAAGCCCCCGGTCACAAAACTAATCACATTACAAACATCACGCTTTATACTCAAGAATTATTATTTTTTTATATATATTTCATTACGTATTCGTGAGACTTACAACGGAAATTGCTTCAAAGATGTCTGCAGAGCATGATATCAACGAGTATACTGCCTGCCACGTATCCATTCCCTGCTCTATGTGGAGATTCCGAAACTAGACAGAACTCAGTTTGAGTTTAGATAAATGTTCGGCCGATAGGAACTAAAATTTAAACCATTCGACAACCTCAATTTCGTCGTATATCCTTTCAAATAATTGTGGAAATTAAATTTGCGGGCAGACAGGCGGAAGAATACAACTCCTCTGATATGTCCACTTCTTGAATCTTACGAGAAAACCATAATAGAAACTACGCAGGCGCAATGACCGCAATCGAGCAGGCAAAATTTATTAGTGAAAGGTGAACATAAATTTGTCTCTCTGCTTAATTAATTAAACAACAGGCCATGAAGACGTATGGGGGAATGGCGGTGTACTTAAGAAGCTGATATTAGGTTAACTAATCAAAAAATTCTCTCCCCTTAATAGAACCCGAAGATTCATTATTGTGTTCCGAAGAGCATTCGCCATTAAAGAAAACTAGCACGAAATTAAAAACAGTTACTCTGCAGTGGCACTAGCCGACGTGAAAACATGAGACCTCCTAAATTGTGAAAGTTTAAATTTTATGGGACGAACTTTGTGTCATATTTGGAAGTACAACTCCACCATTCTTCACCTTGGAACTAGATAGAGGTGAGTGGTCAGCTTCACGCCTCGGCCGCTTTGCCTTCATGGAAAGAACCCCTTGTACCTATTGGATAGGAGGTTGGGTGGGCCCCAGAGCCCGTCTGGGCGCAGTGGAGTAGAGAAAAATCACTTGTCCTCGCCGGAAATCGAACCACGGTGTGTCCAGTCCGTAGCTCGTCGTTATACTGAGTGAGTTAACCCGGCTCACAACATTCAACACTGCGATTGTTAAAAAATCATTTTTACTGTAATAAGCCTATAGCTACTTTTAAAGAATTGTAACCCTGAAAAAATCAGACGATGGGCTGATGGGATCAAATAATCTGAGAGCAATATAAAAAATAGGATGTTTAATTAAATACACCGCGATACCACGACATTTTGAGAATAGCTAAGTGCTTGTCTGTATCACGCAAAATTCACATTCCCTTTAAAAATAACTTCTTGGAAAGCGATCAGTTGGGAGACCAAGAAGGAGATAGAAGGATAGCATAAAGATAGATCTTGACGATATAAATTGTGAAGATGGGAAATATACTGAACTGGTTCAGAATCAAGCCTTACTACTTGAGTCTGGAACAGAGCTAGTTGCAGAATGGGCATATGATTCAGTTGCAAATTCTGTGTCAAGACTGTACTTTGTTGTTTCGCCGCACATTGTACAGAGATAACCAGCTTCATTAGAGGTCGATGTGAAGAGCCCCTGTAAGCCCCAACTGCTGCTGAACGCACCCCAGGGGAAATTCAACCCAAACAGTGCACAGTAAATTCCTTTATAGAGCGGCCAGCACTGTTTGTAATGCAGTAAAAACTCGATTATCCGAAGCGGGAGAGGCAGCAAGGTCATTCCAGTCGCAATATGTCGCATCTTATTTTCATATTTAACAGTCACCAAACTTTGGAGTAATAGTAACCCAGATGCTTCAGCCTAGCAAGTAACACGTTTCCGACAGACGAAAGCAAAGCGTAACAATTTCTTGCACGCTGTAGACAAGCGATCCACATACTGCACATTACTGGTCTATCAGTGGGCCGTAATTTTTTGTAGTTTCTTTGGGTGGGGTGAGACTCAGTCCACTTGGTACGTCGGTCACTATTTTTTTATTGTTAGCGGGGTGGGACTAAGTCCCTTTTATTGCGGCCACTTCTGTCCTATTGTACCAGCCCCAGATGATAGGTGAGGGTGATTATGGAGCAATTGGTGGAATGAAGATTGGCAGGGGAAACCGAAGTACTGGAGAAAACCTGCCCCAGCGCCACTTTGTCCACCACAGATCCCACTTGACCAGACCCGGGATCGAACCCGGGTTGCCGCGGTGGAAGCCAGCGATTAACCGCTTGAGCTATGGCGCGGCCTATTATACCAGCCCCGGATGAGAGATGATGAATGTGGAGCAGTCGGTGGAATAAGAATTGACAGGGGAAACCGAAGTACTTGGAGAAAACCTGCCCCATTGCCACTCTGTCCCCCACAAATTCCATTTGACCTTACCTGGGCTCCAATCCGGGCTGCCGGGTTGGGAAGCCGGCTACTAACCACCCAAGCTATTGTATGGCCTCATCAGAAGACCATGACACAGAGAACTGTGCATTCATACGAGATTGGCCTACACTTTGCATCACTGAAGCAGGGAAATTTCTGAAATGAACATTCCCATGAGATAAATTCATGGTATGAATTTATTGGGGTGACGAAATGAAAGGAGATGAGACAGGTGAGGATTGCAGCATGTAGAGGAAAGGTTACAATTAAACACAAAAATTAGTCTAAAAATATGAAGGGAAGAAACCATTTGACAGATATGGGAATAATATTAAAATGGATTTGAAGGAAACAGGGTGTCAGGGTATAAATTAGAGCCCTCGCCCAGAACAGAGCCAAACGGTAGGATCTTTTTATGTCAACGGAAATTTGGGTTCCATAAAATACAGAAGAGTTTCTTCACCAGATCAGGACTTCTCAGGACGGATCCCCGCTCCATGAAGATATTCGGATACGGTGACCTTGAAACAGGTGTATAGTGTCTGGCCCTCTCATGTGTTTTGATAACATAAAATCGGCGTGTTGCTTCGGACGAGATAACCACGTTAGTGAGCAGATTGGTATAGCGGTAAAGTTGCAGACTTCTGGTCAGGAGATCACTTTTATGGCTCTACAGCCCTTTTCTTGGGCCTTGACAAGGCCTCTACCCATACACAGAACAACACGAACACAGAATAAAGGCATACAATACAGACATCAATGCCTTGAGTGGGATTCGAAACCACAATACCAGCGTTCGAGCGAGTGAAGACGGTTAATGTCTCAGAAAGGGCGGCCACCGTGATCGGCTTGTTATTTCCATAGAGTGCATAAAATAAATATGCAATGGACAGTCGTGTATGTTCATCCTTCTGTCTGGATATTTCATTTCTGAAACTAATTAATGAATTTCGGTTACAGATTTTATTGAATTCGAAGTTAAATCTTGTAATGGAAAATTAATTTTGATCCGTATCATCCCACTTTAAGCCTAGACCTTACTTTGTATGAGACCCATATTGAAATGCATCGTATAGCTACAAACAAAAGAAAACAACAAACTCCGTGGCCTGTAGTCCGCAAGCGAACTATACCGACCGAGCGACCGCCGCTTGTCGGCGAAGTTAGTGCCAACTTTTGAGGGTTAGAAGGCGTCACGTGGTCAGCGCAACGGATCGTATGGCTAACAGTACACAAATCGAAAAACTACAGAAAATTCATCCCTGGACCTCATTAAGTTCTATAAATTTTATTCCAAACTTCTTTTAATAACGCGAATATTCAATGAAAGATAAGTAAAGAAGATTTCTGACATTATTCAATCCAATATTTACAGCGTGATTAGCTTTACAACGAATATTTGTATTCGTAATAAATGAATATCAAGGAGAATGAGGTAAACAAATCGCAAAAACGGTTCTTGAGAAGTTAAGTTTTCTCCGCTGAAGAGTATGTTAACATGTGCTGCAGTTCCATCTTTGTTAGCTCCAAACCAATCGCCAAAAAGAAATGAAACGTGAAGTAGAAGCCAAAAAGCTGACAGACCTGTCCGATATTTTTCTTTGTTCCTGTATTTTCAGTAAAATAAATAACAGAAGATAAAAGAGAAACAGAGAATGGGAGATAATGCTGTCGGATATGTACTACGAAATTAATTTTAATAGCCTACCTGTTGTTCCACTTCGTCCGTCCTTTGTGCATTTCTACTTGCGGTGGTTGGTTAAAAGTGTGATCATCCAAATGTCGACCATTTTAGCACCTAGGTACTTCATAATTTCGCCCGTATCTAGGCTCCATTAAATTCTCTGCCTTTTTTGTTTTTAATTGTATATGACCTGGTGGCACAAAAACGTGAAACAGTCGGTCGTAGTAAAAAAAAATAATTAAAAACATCAATAATACACATGGATAAAGTTTGCGCTCAGACAGTGGTGACATCCTAAATACGCATAACATTTTTTTTTCTCCCCAGTTTCATCACTTCAATCTCCCTGTTTGTCCCCTCAGACTAACATTCGGTATGGGAGTAGGGGCCTCCGTGCGACATGGTTATAAGTCCCCTTGCGTCACATTTCTCAGGTAAGCTCTTTGCATTAAAGTCGCTGGAGCAAGTGAACTAGCGAAGAGCCCAAGTCACGGCGTACTGGGGGATAACTGACTCCATGACGTAGGAATTCCCTTGAAGACTATATAGCACTCAGTATTCACAGCCTATCCTGAGCCAATTTAATCCAGTGTCCACATCCACACCCTCCTCCTCACAGTGTAATACATGAATAATATTAAAATGGATCTTACAGGAATATGATGCAAAATCCTGAATCAGACTTACGGACAAGGTATTGAAATTTGTGTCATACTTTGTGGACAGACTGCGAGCTTCTGGGCAATATCAGCGGCACGACATCAAAGACTCTCTCTCTCTCTATGGCTCTATAGTCCTTCGGGCCTTGGCCCCATATTTTCAGCTTCTTAATCCTATACATAATCGGCAGGACTCCTTTGACGGGGGATCAGTCCGTCGCGAGGCCGCTGCCTATACAGAAAACAACATAAACACAAAATAAACGCACACAGACATTCATGCCTCGAGTTGGATTCGAACAAACGACCATAGTGTTCGAGCAGGAGAAGACTGTTCGTGCCTTAGACCCCGTGGCAACTGTGATGGGCTCTAATAATCCATACGCCTTTATAATTACATATAAAACTGCTAAAATTTCCTTCCCTTTTTTAAGGAACCCACAGGTTCATCACAGTGTTCACAACAGCCTACTGTCGAAACTTGAACTGAGACAACTTAACTCAGCCTACTGGTAAAAACAAGATTTTCTTTTGTGTTTCTCCTGCTTAGGGGATGCGAAAAGAAAGATAATTTATCAGGTCAATGGCAATCAACACCTTAGTTTGGACATATTTCACTGTTGTCCACAATATGAGATGTCTGTGAACACAATTTTAGTGAAGCTAGCTCGTGTCTGTTGCAACAATATACAGGTAGGTCTGTGTGGGGACCAATTAGTGGTAATTGCTAAGTCTCTTTGTATGTAATGTTTAGGACATGGCATGCATACATACCTCGTAGTGGAGGAGACAGGCTCCACTGGCTTACACCCCTGCATAGCGATAGGCCATCTTCCCCTGCTACCAGACGTGGAAGTTAATTTTATACAACCGTTACTGTTTTTATAATTACCAAAGACAGCTGTGTTCATTATTGCCACAGCCACGAAACTGGCGTATTACATTTATCAGCATATTTGTGTATAGGGGTTCTCAAACTGTGAGACGTGAATCACGGGACACAACAGAAGTTTCAGAAATGAAGCGATGGTTTATGACTTCCCCGTCACCAGACTCGAGTTCTGATATTTGCCTGTCATCACAGAGATGACCGTGATGCCCCATTTAGAGGGAATGACAGAATAGTTACCTCCCCCAAACAAGAAGTTGTGGGAAGAACTCAGGTTTCATATAAAGCCGGGATAGCGCAGTCTGTACAGCGACTGGCTACGGGCTAGACGGCCGAAGGGTCGGAGTTCAAGTCTCGATAGGAGCGAGATTTCTGTCCTCGCCACGTCGTCCAGCCCGGTCCTGGGCCCACTCAGCCTCATATCCAAAGTGTGTCGAGGCTCATTCCTCCGTGGTAAAACGGTCGGATCGTAAAGCTCACCACTCGCCCACAACTAGTGGCGAGGTCAAGAATATATGGATTTATACATATACTCCCCTATGCGTCTCCATGCCGTAGTGCTTAATTACATAAACACAGTGACAATTTTACCTTTATGTTTATTTAAGATGAGCTTCAATCCATATTATATAGCACAGCCTATAAGAAGTACAAGGACAACTTTTGCGGATACAGGGTGTCGCGTGGTCAGTGCAACGGACTCCCACGGCCGTTACTCTCGGGTTTCTAGACTGGAATAAGAACTGCAAACCTGTATTAATAATGATGCAATTCAATCTCAATCTTTGGACATGTTTTCTATTAACAACGATACCTACTGTATGACAATTAAATACATTTCCTGGGGAGTAAAGCCCGGGCGGCGCTTAAGGCTGACAACCTTGCCGCCATCTTTGAGTTGTCTAGATAATGGGGACCCTCAACGTCTCACAACCCTATGGGCCTTCACTGCCTGTTACAGGGATAGCTTTACTTACTTTTTTTTTAACCTAATATATGCCGGGATGGCCGCCTCTGTGGTCTAGTGGTCAACGTTTCTGGTTACAGATCCAGAGGTCCGGTTCGATTCCCGATGCTACCAGATTTTTTCTGAGAAGTAGTGGGTCTGGAACGGGGTCCACTCAGCCTCGTGGAGAGAATTGAGGAGCTACTTGAATTGAAAGTAGGGGCTCCGGTCTAGAAAACCGAAATTAACGGCGTGGAGATTCCTTGCGCTGACCAGGCGACACCCTCTGTCCGCAAAAGTTCGCACTAAACTTCGCTGACAAGCGGCGGTCGATTGGTCGGTATAGTTCGCTTGTGGACTAGAACTACTGAGTTTGTTTTTTTGTTATATGCCGGGATAGTGCAGTCGGTATGGCGTCTGGCTAAGGGCTGGATAACAGAGTGGTTGGAATTCGAGTCCCGGTAGGGTCAAGAATTTTCCTTCCCCACGTCGTCCAAATCGACTCTGGGACTAACCCAACAGGGACAATTTTATCTTTCAGCTTATCAGATATAACACTGAGGTTTCGTATCGTCGCCAAATTTGTAATCGTTAAGATATACAAAATACTTGTTTATGCTCTTATGACTAGGAAAGAGGCTGTAATTTCCCTGAGTTCGCTCAAACAGGAAGCAATGGAAGATAGATATAAAGAGACAGGGAAAAACAAAAAATAGGCAAATGAAACGCACATAAAGGAACAATCACAGTGACACAAAGACAGAAGTAAAGAACTAAAAATAAAGGAAAGGAGGAAGAAAGAAAGAAACATAGAGACATTTCAGCATTAATTACTGAAAAGTAATTAACTGCATCGGAGGAATCAGGTATCGGAACATCTCTGGTCTTCCTACGGCGAGTTGTCACAGAGGGAAGCACCTGCAAAGGACTCGATACAAATTTCCACTCTATTACAAAACGTAGTTAATAATACAGACATCCCAGAGCAAATATTCACTGCGCAATTCGGAATCAATTTTATCGCCGAGGAATTGTTCCACTTGGAGCTGTGTCGGTAGCGAATGTAAATATCAAAGCGAAGAAGACTATGATGTCTGTTCATTAACGTAATTATTTGCAGAGATCGTACTAATAATATTCTATTAATTATAGCTGAATATTTCATTTTGCAGTTTGCATACAACGGGGCTATTTATGATCACTAGTATTTTCTCGTATTTCTGGGAAGTGGCGAACTCTGGTGGGCTACTAGAGCCCATCTCACTGCAGAACTTCCTCTGTGTAGAGGTTCTGTAAATGTGGCAGGACTCGTTCATTCAGTCCATATTTAGGTCCTGAATAACCGAAAAATTGCCCTGAAGAAGGCCTCCACATTCGTTACATCTTTTTCAAGGTAACACCTGCGAGAGACACCCGGTACCACGAGCAGATGCCAAGGCGTGTAGCTGACCACTCACCTACATCTAGTGGCGAGGTTGAGAACTGTGGAGCTATGCTTCCACTCCCCCATATCCCTTAACGGCGTGAAGCTTAATTAATTAAGCACTGCGTCAAATCTACGTTATAAATAACAATATTATGAACAACAGAAATTGCTGGGCTCACCATGCAGAAAGGACACTTGTACCTAAACGAGGAAGAGCCGGGATAGCTCAGTCGGTATAGCGACTGGCTACCGGCTGGACGACTGAAGGGTCGGAGATCGGGTCCCGGTAGGGTCAAGAATTTCATATTCTCCACGTCTTGCAAACCGTCTCTGGGGCCCACCCAGTCTCCTATCCAATGGGTGCCGGGGCTCTAACCCCGGGGTTAAAGCGGCCGGGACATGAATCCGACCACTCACCTAGAGCTAGTGCCGAGGTTAAGAATATGTGGATCTATATATCCACTCCCCCATACGTCTTCATGGCGTAGTGCTTAATTAGTTAAGCATAGGGACAACTTTGTTTCTGTACGCGTGTGAAGCTTAGTCTCTGACATTAAGGGAGGAACATAGACTGAGGGTGTTTGAGAACAGGGTGTTGGGGAGAATAGTTGGACCCAAGAGAGAGGAAGTGACAGGAGGTTGCAGAAAACTTCATAATGAGGAGCTTCATAACTTGTACTCTTCTCCAAGTGTAATTAGAATGATCATGTCACGAAGGATGAGATGGGCAGGGCATGTAGCAGAAGGGGGGAGAGGAGGAATGCATATAGGATATTGGTGGAAAGACGGAAGGAAGGAGACCACTGGGCAGACCAAGGCGTAGGTGTGTGAACTATATTAAAATGGATCTCAGAGAGATAGGATTGGATGGTAGGGATTGGATTGATCTGGCTCAGGATGGGAACCGCTGGAAGGCTCTTGTTAACACGGTAATTAACCTTCGGATTCAATAACATTCTGGGAAGTTCTTGAGTAGCTGCAGAATTGGCAGCTTCTTCTCGGAAGAGAAGGCTCAGAATCTTATGGGAAAAAATCTGCTACAGCATAACAAAGGAGAGACAACAGAGTTAACTTTTGGTCTAAGGGGGATGTCAGGTTCCTGTATCTCTGGAATTCCTTAGAGGTGAAATGGAGTACTATGGTAAGGAGTCAGTTTATATTTCAAGGCAGCGGGAAGGACAGTTTTGTATTTGGTAAGAATTTTTCGTAGCTTCCCCTCAATCGGAAACGAGGGATCGTTACGTAGAATCTCATAAACTCCTGATCCTAGTAGACCGAACATCTTCTCCTTGTATGTGGACTCGCTCAACACCGTCGTGCAGTTTCCTTTTGTCAACCTGCAGAATTCTTATTTACTTGTTACCTTTTAGAGATTTCAATGCCATAGATTCCTTCTTAGTATGTCAATGTTCTTCTTCTGCCCTATGATTTTTAATTCATACAATTCACCCATTATGTTATTTACCATCTATCGTCTTCCCGTTTCATTTTAACATCTTCTTGAAATGAGTGACTATGATTCTTGTTTTCCTGTTTCCAAATTCTTGAAGCCCATCTGTCGCTGAAGGCCAAGGAAATTGTTATTTCTAGTGAAAACTATTCGAAGTTAAAACGAACCTCTGTATGTGGTATTGTATTCCACATTTAATCAGTTATTCTTTGTCAGCTGAAAATGCCGTTAGCGTGCACGTTTTCTTTGACTCCATTAAGGGAAGTGTTTGTCACCACTACGTACTAAACTCTTCAACGCTTCTGGTTTATGTTGCAAGTTTCCAGAAAGTGCTATGCTTTCCACTGGCCTAGGAGGCAGATCCTTTTTCTGAAAGACAAGAGGGTTCCGTGAAGATTTCCAAGCAGTTCACAAAGAAGTGAAGAACTGAAACCTGGAAGACAGCAGATGTTTTAGAACAGTTCCTGGTGCAGCTGCTTCCTCGACTGTCTCATTTCCAGTAAGTTCCAGATGTAGAGCTGTACAGTTCTAGTGCCTCGCCAGTGTAACTAGGGCACGAAATGTTCTGGAAACTCAACGAAAGGTATGCAGGTACTGTGACTTTCAGAGTTCGCATTCCAAGGACCTCTTGACTTCCTGCAACTGCCTCATTCTCTTAGGAGATTTTCTGTAGAATCTGCATACAGTTAACCACATGTTATCGAAATAGTCATTTGTTTTTACAGGCTTAATGGAACCGAGTACAGTCACGTTTAGGCTGTGGCCAATGCAGTGAATGCCAAGAAACTTTTTTAATTTTGTCAGTAATCAATTCTGTTCTATCATTAAACTTGTACCACTGGTTCCAGTACCCACCAGAAAATCACCCTGTAACTTCTGAAAAGCTCAATGTTTTTGTTTCTGAAGAGCGTTACAATAGCCACCTGCAGAAGCATTTTCTAATGGCGACAAGAACAAAAACGATTCCTGTATACAGTAGGGCTGACTGACGTTGAAATCTCTGTCTGCTATGACACTATTTCCAGCAATTGCTGAAATGTGGCGGCGGGTAAATCTTTTGCTTGTTTTCCCGTTGTTGTAGTCTAGTAAAATATCAACATTGCACTTGTTTGTCAGGATTATTAAGATCTGATTGGCAGAAGAATGGTTCATTACTTTTAACAATGCAGTACAAACAGCTGAATACTGTTCTGAAGTGATTAACCATTTTATCACCTCCCATAAAACAGATCTTACAAAGAAAGTAGATTTTGCATCTAATTTTCCTTTGACTGCAGATAGATTTTTATGCTGATCGAATTTTTCATGTTTCTTATAACATTAGACTCTAATGGGACCACTGAATCCTTGAATAATTTTTACAAGAGGTCGCTTAAATCACGCTACAAGCCGAACGCGTCACATTTCACAATTCTTGTTGCTGGATCATACTGAGCAGAGCATTTGATCGAACCAAGTTCTCTGACTTGTAAGTTAAATTGCATCGGTGAGCATGATTTTCCAATTTCAGAATTTCTCTGCTGCACTGTAACACCCCACCCCCCCCACCCCACCCAGGTGGCCACATTTTATTGTACGTTCGGTCCTTGAGGTTTAATGCTCGTCGGTGCTAAACACATAGTTGTTGATTGCATATGTTTGGAAGAAACATGGCCACTGCCATTCCTGTAGCGACAATAATTTCAGCGTTTCGTTTTCAAACCTGGGAAGACTTCAGTTCAACCCGAATCACTAACAAAAGACACTCGCCACATGCATAAAACAGGGAACCCAGAACGCTCAGTCGCACACAACCGCTGCTAAACTACGAAAAATCTGCAGACACAGCAAGCGCTGAATCTAGCAACTCATAGTTCCATCTACCGTCAGACACCAGTAAACAGGCCAACAACAGTAAACCAAGGAAGTTCGTGGATGCAAACAAAGATTGCAGTCACGGAATCACGTAACTACAACGTCACAAAAAAATCACTAATCCAATGCATGAAGCAACGAAAGAAGAGCGAGCACTGTCATTCGTATACCACCGCGGCGTCACTGAGAAAAATCCGTACATCGAGCCCACTGTAAATCTGGCAATTCATAGTTCCGCCTGCCAGCAAGGCAGTCTAGCCCACTGACTAGGAACTAGGGATGTCACATAACAACCAGGAAATTTGCCGACATAATCAAAGATTGCAAACACAACAGCTGCTTTTGGCAGAAAGTCTTCTCTCGGTCTGCCGGATGCGTAAAATAACATAACTAATTTAGAACAATTCTGGCGTTAATTAGGTGAACATGTGCTAGAGGCGGTCTGTCACAGAAACAAAAAGCACAAATAGAAGTTACGTTGTTCCTTCATTCTGAAAGACGCTAGCCTTAAGTGCAGGATGCTAACATAAAACTTGTAGTCGCCAGGGCAACCAGGCCCTTGTTGTAAAGTCTCGCTCCTCTGATGTACGTATAGGAACAGGGATGAGAAAAAGACCATATTTAACTAGATGGGTAGTATTTTACATAGTTCATTATTGAGGATTCAACCTAACAAGCCCGTCTGATTAGGAGCAAAGTCTAGATGTTATATTCGTCTACAAAATGATGCCTATATTGACTACAATAAAGTTCAGTTGCTATGGAACAGAGATTTGGTATTGGAGTCACGGGAGCATTTGGAATTGGAAATTGGGATAGGAGCGGCAGGAGGGTCTGGGAAATTCTCGCTAGGGGAGGTGGGTCGTACGGCAAAGTTTCTCACTCCTCCTCCTTCTCCTCCCCTCCCTACCCATCATTTTCCCTAACTCCGGTTGAATATTACTGTAACGAGCCTTTCACATTGCCTAATTGGGTGAATTCAGGAAACAATGACGCTCAGAAACTCTGTAAACAATTCGAAAGCAGCAGTGCCAGCCGAGCGGTACTGGTGGCGGTGATGATGATGATGTTGGTGATGGTGATGATGACGCTATGGAAAATGAGAGTGAGTGAGACAGAGAACGTGCATTGTTGCGTCACTCTCTTCTGCTACGGACCTTGCAAAAATAGAATTAAGATGCGACAAAAGACAAGTTAGCCGACAAAATGTCTCTTGAAGCACGAATCTGACTTCAGTATGAACGAATACTGAAACTGCAGGCTTATATTGATATATGATATGTTACATAAAACAGGCTGCATGTTGTTGCACGCATCCTGACTAGATATTCGTTACCTCATGAATTATATGCGGTTATTGCGTTTAAGTATTACACAATTTAAACCAGCACTGAAATGTTACTTACTCACTCCTGCTACTCCAGAGATGAAAATTTCATGTAAACAAACAGTAACTAGTATCTACTGCAGTAACTACTGCAATAATATTATTGCAGTGTAAATTAAATTCCAAGAAGTGAAGTCCATCATTTTAAATTAATTTTAAATGCCATTTATTGCATCTGATGATGCATATGTTTGTCGAGAAGCAAGTCGCATCGATAGGCCGCACCATAGCTCAAGCGGTTAGTCACTGGCTTCCCATCGCGGCGGCCCGGGTTCGCTCCCGGGTCTGGTCAAATGGGATTTGTGGTGGACAAAGTGGTGCTGGGGCGGGTTTTCTCCGAGTACTTCGGTTTCCCTTGCCAATCTTCATTCCACCCGGAGCAGGTACAATAGGCCAATCAATGGCCGCCGAGTGGACCCAGTTGGACTCCATCCCTCACTAAGTGAATTAAAAAAAAAAGACCACTGGGTTAAGTGGTAGTCACGTGGACGCTGTGTCTATTCACTCGTGAAAGCAAGGAATGAAATCTGTTGGGGCCAGAGAATGAAACAGAATACGCTAAACGGTGGAATAAGAGGAATATATGAAAATACCGCGAATTCGCTCAAACAACGTTCGAGTACAATTTCCTGAATTTGAATATTCGTGAAAAATGGCCGTTCTAAGAAACAAAATTTTCGAACTACAACTCAAATAGCGACGAATGTTAAAGGCATATGTAAAAGACACAGAGAATTTTACAGAATAAGACATACGAAGCAAATACACATATACCAATAGGACTTTCTTCGGCATACTTTGAAATTCTGCAATTAATATTTGTACTTTCCTCTTTATGAGTTATCTGAATATTTGCTGTAATGTTGCTGTAACGAGATGAGTTCGCATGATTGCGCACTACTAATTTGGTAACAAGAGTTCCGAGTGGAGTTCATAAAACTTAATTTCCAATTAAATAGACTTCTCACTCTGTATCTCTCTTCTTCTTCTTCTTACTATTATTATTATTATTATATTTTTTCAGAACTTATATAAATTCTTATTCTGTCTACCTTACACTGTCGGATATAACCATCATGACTCGCTCCCTCGCCATGTTTGTAATAGCTGGCTTGCAATGTTTCGTACTTAAGATATGGATAGGCCTACACATGCCTGGCTCCAATAGTCATTAGTTACTGCCACCAGAGAGGAAGCCAAAGAAAATGTTAACATGGCCATGTCGTTACTTTACTGCACACAAAAAATAATTGAATTAAAGTCGAATAACAAGTGAAGAACCATTATTTATATATATACGTATCATATCAGGTAAAGTTCTCCCTGTGCTTAACTAATTAAGCACTACACCATGAAGGCGTAGGGGGAGCGGATGTATAGATCCACATTTTCTTGACCTCGGCACTAGTTGGAGGTGAGTGGTCAGCTTCACGCCCCTGCCTCTTTACCCCCGGTACCCATTGGATAGGAGGTTCGGTGGACCCCAGAGTCGATCTGGACGACTTGGAGAAGAGAAAATTCTTGACCCTAAGAGTACCCGAACCCCGACCCCTTGGTCGTCCAGCCAGTAGCCAGTCGCTATACCGACTCTTATATCATATCAAGAGTCTACATGAATTGGCGCTAATGTCCCTTCCTCATCTTAAAATATTTTTTAGATCCTGGGACGTTATTTCGGTTCCTTAACCAACTGTGAGGACTGAGGCACAGAAGATTGGATGTCTCCGAAATCTGAAATATTTTCATTTCCGTTATTAACATATACGCCATTACTTTCAGCTTCCTGCGTTATTTCAGTTTAATGTGCACATTTAATTTCAAAGATTGTAATAATAGAAGTGTGCAATTCGTCTGAAGGGCTGAATAACACTTTTTTTAAATTTCCAGGCTAGGTTGAAGTAAGTCAAGATGGTACACCAGCCACTAGTGAGCCTATTGTTCAAGCCCCTAATGATACGTGGATGTACAGCAATCAATGGCATGAAAATTGGCAGGGGAAACAGAATTAGTCAGAGAAAAACTGCCCCAGTGTCAATTTGTTCTCCAAAAATTCCACATGACGTGACCTGGGGTGCACTTAACTGCCTCAACTATGGCATGACCTTAGTAAGAACTTACGCGACTCTCCGAGAAATTGAAATTCGCATATGGCATAACAAAACAAATTTGGTTTTGCTTCCTAAAGCTTCACACACAAATCCGGGCTCAGCACAATAGGCTAGCTTACCAGCAGCAACACACGATAAATATATCGACATGACATAACTAAACTGAATGTATCTCCTTAAAGAATTCTGTATTTCATCATCCTGTTGCAAATCTTTAATTAAACGCCTGTGTATCACAGTCCTTCAATACTGCAACAATTGTTTATTCACCATTTAACACTTAACACAACATGTCTTAATGCATCCAAACTGTTTCACTGCTCTGATGTGCGCTAAATCCGCTCGTTGCAGTCCACTTAAAAATAACAAAATAAAATAAAAATAAAAAATTTTAATGGATTTTTATGTTATTTTTAAGTGAACTGCAAAGCGCGATTTTAGCGCACATCAGAGCAGTGAAACAGTTTGGATGCATTAAGACATGTTGTGTTAAGTGTTAAATGGTGAATAAACAATTGTTCCATTATTGACGGACTGTGGATACATAGACGCTTAACTCCTTAAAGAAATTTAAATTTTAAACGGACATGACTGTACAATATAAGTGTACGTATAATTTAACGAAAAATATTCTTTCGTGGAGCTTACCTTTGCATCCTGCGTTCATTTATTTCATTTCTACAAACTCCCTCCCAGCTCCTTCCTTGATTTCTGTCTGTTCAGGTCTGAATATGAATCTAATAGCAGAACCTCTTAGAAAGCAGACGCGGTACAATAAAACAGGCGTTCATACAACTTTACCGTCGCCACATTCAAATGTTTTGAATAGGACTGCATTATATCTACACAAGTTAGTCGCTAGGAGACGTGCTGAATAAATGATGGATCTGCTGTTCCGTTAAAGGCGGTAGACTAAAATGTAAGTTCTTCATGTGAATTCTACTTCGAACAGAGGAATCTCTCCCACTATTTAATAAGTTTTAGATGGTGCACAAAAGAACTTCTGAGAAACCGCCACGCAAGGAACGCTCTCAACTTTGATGTGGGATATTGTTCGTGGGGAAAGTAACATTAAAATTCGGGAGGAAAAGTGGAACCTGTTCATTTCGAGTTGCAGTGTCTTTATTTCTTTCCATATTTTCCAAATATTTCCATATTCTTCTGCTACTCCGTAGGAATTATTACCATCATCGTCTTCGGGAAAACAGCACTTTTTGAGACGTAGCCTTCCTTGGAATATTCTGCCAGATTTGTTTACTAACTTACACCATCCGGCTTTCATTTTTCTTTAGGATTTTGCAACAATAATTGTTCTTAGAGAAGAAGACGGTCAGCTCTGTGTCCCATGCCCAACGTGGAAGACTAGGTCCCTGTATTTATAGCCCCCGGTGACAGGGTGGCCCAGTTATATAACAAGCTGTCGGATTCTTTTTCGTCGCCTTCTACGGCTCGCAGGGCTGCGGTGGAAATATTGTAACCCGTCTCCGTAAGGGAGCGAATTATTATCATATAGAAAAATAGGGCAAGGATAACAAAATGCATGTCTGTTTCTATAGTTCCACGTGATATTTTATTATTTTGTGAGCGAGGAGCTTCATAATTTTACTTCTCGCCAAATACCATTTTTTTTTATTGCTAGTGGGGTGGGTCTAAGTCCCTTGTACTGCGGCCACTTCTGGCCTATTGTACCAGCCCCAGATGATAGGTGAAGGTGATTGTGGAGCAATTGGTGGGATGAAGATTGGCAGGGGAAACCGAAGTACTCGGAGTAAACCTGCCCCAGCGCCATTTTGTCCACACAAATCCCAGTTAACCAGACCCGGGATCGAACCCGGGTCGCCGCGGTGGGGAGCCAGCGACTAACCGCTTGAGCTATGGCGCGACCCTCCAAATACCGTTAATGTGATCAAGTCGGTAATAAGATGAAATGCAACAGTGATGACACTCTAAAGCTTTGACTTGTAGTATAATATTTAATGAAGTACAAAAAATATGTCCACCTATCACTAACATGACCACCTGCAAACTTCTAAGATGGTGACTAGTGTTCTTAGTGTTAACACAAGCATTAAGTTGAATGTGGAACACTCCACTTTGCTTTCTCATGCCCAAGTTTAGGCATATTTTGTAGACAGGCAATAAAGATTCCAGAACCTTGATATAGCTTCCAGTTGAGGGCCGCGCCATAGCTCAAGCGGTTAGTCGCTGGCTTCCCACCGCGGCGAATCGGGTTCGATCCCGGGTCTGGTCAAGTGGGATTTGTGGTAGACAAAGTGCCGCTTGGGCAGGTTTTCTCCGAGTGCTTCGGTTTCCCCTGCCAATCTTCATTCCACCAATTGCTCCACAATCACCCTCACCTATCATCTGGGGCTGGTACAATAGGCTAGAAGTGGCGGCAGTACAAGGGACTCAGTCCCACCCCACTGGTAATAAAAAGAACTTCTAATTGTGTTTTTCATTGCGAAATTATATCTTCACCGTGAATTATAACCGTGAAGTAACACAATGACGAACTAATAATAGCATCTTAACTGAGTAAAGGTTTGGCCACACAGAGCGCTACGCTATGTTCGCTACGTACGCTACGTACGCTACGTACGCTGTGTACACTCTGCGACGCAGCTAACATATGGAACATAGCGTACGTAGCGTACGGAAGTCTGTGTGGCTATTCACATTGGCAATAAAAGGAGATATTTTTCTGTTCGTATAGCGAACATAGCGTACGTAGCGCTCTGTGTGGCCGAATCGTAACGGACTGGCTAATACTTTGCTTTCAGACCGGGGTCCGTATTTTACCTACCACTGCCCTGAACCGTATGATGTACGAGGCGGATGTAAGGTTTCACTACTTCTCAGAAGTACTATGTATTTTTCTTCGATTAGCGATAATTAATAATTCTTGCTTACGCTTTGCTTCTTCTTCAAAGGTAGGGCCTACACTTCTGAGCGGTACATAACCCCAGTGTTTCTGTTTCTTCCGTTGCAGACAAGTTCTCGGGAGGGAGTGCTTATCAGAGGGAAACTTCGTAAAGTAAACCACGCGAAAAACTGATTTAATTTTAATCACTTAACTGTTAAATAGATTTATGGATTTGGTAGACTGTATACGGACTCCACACAGAAAGGGGAGAAGACGAATGCATATAGGATTTTGGTTGGAAATGCAGACGGAAAGGGGTTAGGAAGCCCTACACATAGGTAAACGTAAATATATCCCTGTAACAGTCCGTGAAGACCCATAGGGGTGTGAGAGGTTGAGGCTCCCACTTCTTCTAGACAGTAGGCTCACAGAAGGCGGTAAGGTTGTCAGCCCTACACGCCGGCCGCCCTTTATCCCCCCCCCAATGCCCAGAAAGATTCCTGGTACTAATTTCTGTCAGAGACTGAGTCAACCCCAGGGCTGGAAGGATTAGGTAAATTGAAAAATCCACCTCATCGGGACTCGAACCCGCAACCTTCCGGCTTGTAGCATAGTGCCTCAACCCACTTACGCTACCGCCTGCCCCCTTACACATAGGTGGGAAGGTAATGTTATAAGATGCTCTGGGAAGATATAATCGCCTACTTCCTTTGATATGACATGGACCATATAGAAAACGGTGCGTCCAACAATTCTTCTATTGCTGCCTGTGTATTCTTTGCCGAGCATCACAACCTCTGAAACTGACAGAGCCCTATTAAAGTCTAAGCACGGTAAAGTGGGGCAGCTTGCTTACTTTGGACGATAGACAACATGTCACGCAAACCTTCTCTACTCTATATTTTACTAGCATAAGCGTCAAGTGGTACAGCGGCTCTGATTGCAGAACTGGAAGTATGTGCCTGTTGCAAGGTAGTGTCACGTGTTCGGAACCCAGAAGAGATAATTCCATGGAAACGGTAGAACAGACCGTTCCATAGGAAATAACAATAGCGGTATTGTAATTGTAAGAGGAGTCTCCACGGTTACAATAGAAGGTTCAATGCATAGCAACGGCCGCAGATATATATAAGAAGGCAATACATTCGATAAGACAGTGAGTACCCCGTGTGGATGCGGGGTCGAATACCTCCACGGTGACCCTGCGAGTCGTAGGAGGCGACGAAAAGGGAAGTCTCAAATCTGAGACAGTAAAATATGGTCGCAAGTCTCAAGGGACTCGGACCCAAGAAAGACTGCACTGGCAAGGGCCAACAGCATATACAAAAGACAGACCCGTTTTCTCGTCAGAGAGGGCGCCCCACAGAGGCAAGACCGCAACTGTCAAACGGTAATAATTAATATCTGGTCATGAGCCCCAGATGGGGCTCGATACCAAGACTCACTGACTGACTGACTGACTGACTGACCATCAGTCGCAATGTGACTTTGACTTGATAAGACAGTCTGCAAGGACATAGTCTTGGGATAGCCACCGCCGACGACAGTTGAGATCCAGCCTTCATACAGCGCAGTTGCAACCCAGCCTTCATACAAGACAGTTGGAACCCAGACTTCATACAGCACAGTTGGAACCCAGACTTCATACAGCACAGCTGGAACCCAGACTTCATACAGCACAGCTGGAACCCAACCTTCATACAGCACAGTTGGAACCCAAACTTCATACAGCACAGTTGGAACCCAGACTTCATACAGCACAGTTGGAACCTAGTCGCCAGAAGTCACGTGATACCACAGGCGATAGTAATTGTAAGGTGTGTAAGTGTGAGTGTCCAATAAAGATTCGCTGAATCCGAGACCCACGTGAATTTATTTGTCGCGTGACATACCCAACACGTGACAGTATTATCCATAAAGTTTCTGGATAACTGAAGAAATATTACGAAAACCCTTGGGATAACCAGTTTTCGCGCCGAAATTCGAAACTGGTACCTCTCAAATATGATGCTGGAATATTCATTACTCAACTGCGACATTTCGAAAGAAACATTTGTTTGAAGAAAGATGGTAAATCATTAAACTTCGTCTCATTAAAAGCTGTAATCGTTATTCATCGATTTTTGATCTCGTAAACATTTAAATTAATTAGACCATATCTACCTATCTATGGCTCTACAGCTCTTTGTTGGACCTTGGCCGATTTTCCGTTTCTTGATTTTTACACGGTCGGTAGGACACCCTGGACGGGGGATCAGCCGATCACAAGGGCTCTACATACAGAACAGCATGAACATAGAATAAACGCACACAATAGAGACATCCATGCGTCAAGTGGAATTCGAACCCACGATCCCAATATTTGAGCGAGCGAAGACATTTCATGCCTTAGACCAAGGGTCTCCAAACTACGGCCCGCGAAAGAATTGTGCAGAAATGCGCCACTTGAACTAATTTTCCAGTGAGTACTGGTAAATGTGATTCCGAGCTTATTGACCTGACATATTATACTGAAGTTCGATGGCTTAGCTGTGAAAAGGTTATTTCGCGCTTCTATCAGCTCAGGAATGAAATTGATATATTTCTTACCGAGAGAAACTATCACGAACCACTTTTATCAGATACCAAGTGGCTTTGGAAATTAGCAGTTTTGCTGATCTGGTAAACCATACGAACCATTTGAATTTAAAGTTGCAGGGTGAAAATAACTTAGTCTGTGATTTATTTGCACTTATCAAGGCATTCAGAGCAAAGTTGATACTTCTGGAAAGGCAAGTCAAAAATTGTAACTTTGTTCGTATGCTATACTGTGCAGAGTTGCATAAAAAGGGTGAAGCAGAATTTCCTTCCTCGTTTGCAAATTTAGTCATTTTAGATTTGAAAGAACAATTTAGGAAGCGATTTGCTGATTTGGATGCCAGTACTCAGGAAATTAGATTTTTTCAAAATCCGTTTGACTGTGATGCAGCAGATGTCCCAAGTCAAATTCAAATGGAAATTATTGAACTTCAGGAAAATTATCATATTAAAGACAAATACAAGGAAGGAAATTTGATCGAATTTTATAAATTTCTGAACTCTGAGCAATTTCCAAATTTAAAAAATAGTTGCTTGTAAATTTATCTGCATTTTTGGGACGACGTATCTGTGTGAACAAACTTTTTCCCCAGATGAAGTACATCAAGTCGAAATACAGGGCAAATTTATCCGATAAACATTTAGAGTCGCTACTTGTGATTAGCGTTTCAAAATTTGAATCTCAATTTAATCAGATTT
>NW_019720721.1:483112-493272 GCF_002891405.2 Cryptotermes secundus | reverse complement strand
TGACAATAAACGGAACAAAATAATAAACCAGCATAATACATGATAATTTAAAGTATTAATATAAAGAAAACTTCGTGAAATTACCTTTAATTTGAATTGATTGGTGCTTAAAGCTGATTTTCGAAAATTCCACCGCCGGCCGCAACACAGGCTGCCGCTCGGTTGTGAACCGCGCCGGACATACCAACCAATCACGCCTTAGGTACCTCTCAAGTGTTGAGATAACGAGAACGCTCTGTCTGTAGCTGGCTAAAAATAGCGACCCGCCAGCTGACAGACGCGGGTCACACGAGGGCGTGTACGGGAATGAAAAAACGGTCATAACTCCGTAACCGTCCAAAATCGGACACATGTTCATATGAACTTTTTTGATCACAAAGACCTAGGAAATCGCCTCCCTCAGTTATTCCCTAAAATCGTGAAACACCCTATATATGTGTATAGCTTATGCCTGTGTGTGATGTGGTGATGTGTCTATTTTGTTTGGTAACATCAAATGAGAATGATGATACAGGGTTCAACTGACGTCCATCTATAACAAAGGCGGTAACAAATTAAAAAATTATCAGGTATTACAGCAAACGCCCCTTATAATAAATGAAGGGAGGGACATCAGATATGAAGGCCAGCGCAACCACCATTCAAAGGAATACTGACGCTGACAGACTCGAAAATTTTATTTCGATATTTTGATATATTTCGGGAATATAGATTATAAGATCTAAAAGTTTGTGACGATGGTATATTGCTACAAGTATTATGTTTTTGGATATTATCCATCGTCTTGTCTATTTTTTTTAAATACGTCCTGCATCTTTTTCAAAACACAGCGTTTCAGAGACTGGATTCTGTCCCCGTCCTCTTGTAAAACCTACTCATTTGGAACCAATAGACAGAGGTAGGGGCTAGGGGCTAGGGGACAGAATCCAGTCTCCGAAACGTTGTGTTTTGAAAAAAAAGCAGGACGTATTTTAAAAAAATAGAGAAGACGATGGATAATATCCAAAAACATAATACTTGTAGCAATATAGATTATACGAGTAATAATTAGAAGCTTTACGCGTGAATGATTGCGACATCGCGCAATTAGTTACAAACTTGGCTGAAATCTATCGTCGTGACCATAATTACGTTTACTAGAATCAAATTCCCAGCCGTTGGTTGGCAAACGTGACCACAGATCTGTATCTCCACGAACCCGTGATGGGAAGAGCTGGGAACGAGAGCTGACTCAATGCGAAATAAGATCGCGTTCCATTAAACTACATTAGCTTAACTGGGCCTATAGTTTGACGTTCTCACAAGCGCTGGTCAGATTGTATCCGTTATGGGACAGTGCAGTCTTGTGGGCGGATACCAAGTTTCGGAGGAGCACACAGCATACCCTCCGAAATAGGAGTATCCGCCCACAAGGCCACACAAAGGCGCAACCCAGAAGACCATAATCAGAATTACAAAATAACAGCTTTGATTATTTAATAAGTTAAAGTTAAGTTAAGTTGTTCCTGTACTTATTCAAGCACTACGCCATGAAAACACAGAGGGGAGTGGATGTATAGATCCACATTTTCTTAACCTCGGCACTAGTTGGAGGTGAGCGGTCAGCTTCACGCCCTTGCAGCTTTACCCCCGAGGAAAGAGCCCCCGGTACCATTGGATAGGAGGCTGGGTGGGTCCCAGAGCCGGTCTGGACAACGTGGAGAAGAAGAAATTCTTGACCTTACCAGGACTCGAACTCCGACCCCTTGGTCTTCTAGCCCGTAGCCAGTCGCTATACCGGCTGAGCTATCCCGTCTCCTCTTTGATTATTTGAAACTTTTCATTATTAAGATACCACATGAAGTGTGTTTCTTGACTGGCATTTTTAAACACGAAACACTATGGTAACTGGTACTTGAAACATCATTAAGTGCTACAACTCAACGTATTAAGATTACAGTGAAACATAAACTTCTGATGCAGTTCGAAATTCAGGAAATTTGATATTTTTCGTGAAGTTACTGAACACGATCCAGTGCTTTCCCATCATTTCCTTCGCATAAATGAAAATTGGAGTCGTTGTCAGTAGTTCTTTTCACTGGATCTACAGCCCCCTTGGGCACTGGCCTCTGATTTTCAGTTTCCTGACCATTTTACAGACGGTAGGACTCCTTGGACGGGTGATCAGCTAGTCGCAAGGCCTCTACCTAAACACAGAACACATACACATACCAAACATCCATGCTTTGTGTGGGATTAGAACGCACGATCCCGGTTTCCAAGCGAGCGAAGACAGCACATGCATTAGACCGCTCGGCTACCGTGACCGGCCGTTATCACTACTGACGCCATAAAATTCAAAATTAGCGGACAGAATTAATGGAAAATAAAGTTCATGGGTGAACCAAATGAAACACGTCAAGTATTCAACTACGAGCTTGTTGCTAGATTGCAGTAATGACGCTGCTTGTTTTTGGCATATGGCCACCATCCCGAGGTACGCCGATATAAGGAAAGAGTTTTGTAGGACGAAACAATTGATGCTACTCGTACTTTGACATACAATTTTGGGAGAAGCAAAATTTGTCTTACAAAAGCTTCGATAATTTTGTAGCATTCCGGCTTTAAGTTTTAGAGCAGAAAATCCGTAGGCATATGCGTGCATGGACGTGTCAAGTCAGTAGCCGAGCAACAGTTATTCTCTCTCTCTCTCTGTCTCTCTTTTCCTGCTGCTCCCACTTGGAATACAGGGCATCCGTGAAACGCTTCGTTTCACTTCAGTTTCGTAATCTAAGACAGTCGGTAGGGCTTCTTGAACGGGGGATCAGCCCGTCGGAAGGCCGCTACCTAACACGAACACAGAATAAACACAGACACCCATGCCTTGAGTAGGATTTGAACCCACGATTCCAGTGTTAGAGCGGGAGAAGACATTTCATGCCTTAGACGGCGCGGACACTGTGACCGGGCAACTGTTATTAGAGTCGTCAAAATTATAGAGATTCAAACTACTTAAAATATCCTACACGTATCTTTTCTCGACAAGCCTCAATAATCTGCCCGGCCCAGGACCTCACGATTCTCCACACTGCCCCTATAGAGCAGCGCAGTGTTTTTCTGTTGGATTTCGGCAGCACAGTCATTTCGGTTTAGGTTCACTTCGGGATCCATGCCTGTATTTGTGTGTGTAGAGAGAGAGAGCTTTCCTATAGTTTATGACAAGAATATAATTATTTTAATAGCCTACTTTCCTCATTTCGAAAAAAAAGGGAGAATTCTGATGAGATTACCTTGCTATTTGTGTGTCTCCTTAACACTGTTTTGCTAGTGTATTCGTTGTTGTGGTAATGTGTTTACCGAGTCGTTGCTTAGAAATGGCCGTTTTTTCTTGCTCCATTTTTTTCCAGCTGTCACGAGTCATGTCACATTTCATTAAAATTTTTGTACGTAGGGCTTTTAATGGTGTCCGTATCGTATGAAATACTCATTATGAAGCGAAGGGAAAATAGGGAATTAGCTCTCCCCAGAACTCCTTGTTTAAGGACTTCAAGTAAAAATTACTTTTTGAAATTTTAGGAAAGGGAAAACTAAATTCGCGGAAGCTGTAGAAGTTTCACTGGAAGAAGGATGGTTCAGTTTTTAAGATGATTAACTACGTTACAGGTGCTGAGTGAAAAATAGGCCTACCAGGAGGATGCATGTATAAAGATATAAAAGGTGGAACCCTAAGAAATATATGCATATAAAACACATACATTAGCAAAGGGATTAAAACTTTAGATTCTATAGTACGCCTTGCTATGAACGGAATGTAGGAATAAGCTTATAATGCGAGCTTTGTACGATTGTCAGTTGTATTTTAAAGCACTCCTCGGAAATAAAACATAAAATACACTAACGTTTACATTAAAAGAATCAGATTCGATATGCTTCTCGTTTCGAATATTCGTGTGTGAAATTAATTTTTCCTACTCCACCTTGTCTTCATGATTTCCTCCAAGCAAACCGAAAGGTGAACAAGCCACACATTTCACGTTCTAACTCCAGAACAATTCGCGCCGCTCTGCTCTGTTAGAATCAGTTTGTACAGGGAAGGTGGCTACTATGCATTGCCATGAAATGCGTGAAGTGAACGCATAATGCGGATACGTCTGTCCACGTTTCATTTCAGAACCAGCTCAGAAGCGTTTGAGTAAATCCAGTAACGAATGTGTGTACCAGAAGATTTCAACTTCGGTTCGTGCCACTCCAATACAAAGCCGACTTCACACTAAACCGAAATCCAACTTTGTCAGTTCCTCAAAAACAAATCGTCGTAGGCACATATCAAATTTGTACATAAAAGGTAAAATTGTCCCTGTGCTTAATTAATTAAGCACTACGCCACGAAGGCGTATTGAGGGGGTGGGGTGGATATATAGATCCACGTTTTCTTGACCTGGGCACTAGCTGGAGAAGAATGGTCAGCTTCACGCCCCTACCGTTTTATCCCCGAGGAAAGAGCCCTCGGTGCCCACTGGATAGGAGGTTGGGTGGACATCAGAGCCGGTCTGGACGACGTGGAGAACAGAATATTCTTGACCCTACCGGGACTCGAACTCCCCCCTCTCGGTCGTCCAGCCCGTAGCCAGTCGCTATACCGACTGCGCTATCCCGGCTCCTCACGTCCAGCTCGTAGCCAGTCGCTATACCGGCTGCGCTATCCCGGCTCCACACGTCCAGCCCGTAGCCAGTCGCTATACCGACTGCGCTATCACGGCTTCAAATTTGTACATAAAGCAGAATATTGAAGTCTATAGGATATGCAACTTGAATGTACCTACTGAATTTTACTGTCTGGCGAGCAGCATATCTGTGCTGTATCCTACAAATTTGGCTTCCTATTTCGACCCGGAAACCGCTTATCCTCAGGCATGTCCCAACAAGAAGATACCAGTATAGTAGGTTTACTTCAAAGTAGGCCACGGTCCTTTCTCTCTCATCCCTTTCAATTCATTATTCACGAATCAGCCCAACATTCGACGCTATATAGTCTGAAATACTGGCAGCGTCGCTTAATGAACCATAAATGAACTAACAATGTTTATAAGAAACAATTTTCGATAGGCCCATGGAGAATAATTAACGAAATACACGGAAACCGGTGCATTTCGCTGCAGTCAATTTCTCATTACGTTTGTCATTAAGAGACTTGTTCTGGGTTTGGATACGATGAGAATGTGCGCCCATATTGGTATACATGCTCAGCAAAGACGGCCATGACGAATGAAAAGAAGAAATAAGCTTTTATATACAACAAATACAAATCACGACCACAGAGAAATGCAAAATTGCGCTTTTGTTGATGCATAGAAACAACCCTGAAGGTACAGCAAGGCTCGTAGGACATGCCGTCACGTCTACCAAGGCGCCTGCAACTCTGTGTTTAGAGCAACCGCATAGCATGCAGAAACATAAAGCAGCAATACCTCGACGCTGTACAATCTGCGTAGTAGATAAATTCTAGTTAAATAAATCATGGGCCGTGCCATAGCGCAGGCGGTTAGTCGTTGGCTTCCCACCGCGGCGGCCCGGGTCTGGTCATGTGAGATTTGTGGCGGACAAAGTGGCATTGGGGCAGGTTTTCACTGATTACTTCGGTTTCCCCTCCCAATCTTCACTCCAGTAACTGCTCCATAATCACCACCATGTATCATCTGGGGCTGGTACAATAGGCCAGTAGTGGCCGCAGTACCAAGTGGACTGTCTCACTCCACCAATAATAATAATAAATCCTATATTGAGTAATTCACAAAAGCACACAGGATTTAATCATATCATTAAGCATTACATTCTGAAACGTCGCGATGGAAATGGATGCTTGGGCTCCTTGGATACAACACCACAGTCCACTGTAACTCGGAAACTGGTCATTTCTCATGTCACAATAGAAATCAGTGGGCTCTACCTAACGTAACAGAACTAGCCCCCCCCCCCCTTCCTTTCTGAAAGGGTTCGTCATAAGCAAATAAATAAGCAACAACAAAGCGCTCGAAAATCTTAAGTCCTGGTATTGTAAGTCGCTGTTTGCAAACTCTTAGATCATATTTATGGGTGCTCAGTTCTTGAAAGTCAACAGACCTAACGATTCTTGATGCAATATCCTTCGACAGCCACCCCAGTCACATAATCCGAGAAAGGGCTATTACCCAAGAACATCTAGTTAGACCCAAGCAGACCCGACTTCCTGATTTCACTTTCTCCTTGGTTTATTTGCCGACACTTCGAGGACGAAAGAAGAATTGAATACATTTTATTTAAAAACTAATAAAGGAAGATAAGCCGGGAGAGAGCAGTCGGTATAGCGACGGGCTACGGAACTGGATGACAGAGGGGCTGGAGTTCGAGTCCCGTTAGGGTCAAGAATTTTCTCTTCTCCACGTCGTCCAGACCGGTTCTGGGGCCCACCCAGCCTCCTATCCAGTGGATACCGGGGGCTCTTACACCAGAGTAAAGCGGCAGGGGTGCGAAGCTGACCACTCACCTCCAACTAATGCCGAGGTCAAGAAAATGTGGACCTATACATCCGCTCCCCCATACGCCTTTATGGCGTGGTACTTAATTAGTTAAGCGTAGGGACAACTTTACCTTACCTATAAAGGCTGACACCTTTTGGGAGATCTAGGAGTAGATGGGAAAATAATATGAAATGAGTCTTAGGAATATTCGGTGTGAGAGTATGACTGGATTCAACTGGAACAGCACTGGGTCTAGCGGTGAGATTTCGTAAACACTATAATGGAAATTTGTATTCTATTAAAGGCTTGGAATTTACGATCGGCAGAATAAGAGTTACTAGTTCAAGGAAACTAAGATTAAAGAACATCCCCCATTTTCCTCAGACGTGTGAGGACATGCGGTCATCGCCCATGCGCGCGCAGCGAGTAGAAGTAACTAGAAACGTCCGTTCTACAAGAAGCAATGAGACTTGCGATTGGGGTCAGATTGTAAACTGCAGAAAATCAGCCCAAGCAAAGATATACAATGAAAACGGACGCTATTGACAAACGAGAACATCATTTCTCTCACACGCACACACACACTCTTACGTCGTCTGTGTCTAATTGGGCCGGTGGGCTCAGTAAATACCGGTCAGGCATACGCAGATACGCGGCTGTTTGCATAGAATCCGCGCGCGACAATGCAAATACTGCATGCAGACAGACGACGTAATGGAATGTAAACAATTAAGTGGAAGCACATCGGGACGATGGTTCGGGCCCTTGTAAAGGGAGAAATATGCCCGAGAACAGGCCCGCTTGTTATTATATATTTATGTGCTTGGGGTACAGACATTTTGAACTATGTCCCAAGTTTCCTTTCGTGAAATTGCAAACATTTTGTCTTGTTCGTTACTGTGTTTAACCCTTTATAGTTTGTGACTTATTTGAGGAAGCATTTTGTTGGAATATTTCAATGGAAACGTCTGGTTTGTATTGTTGGAGAGCCTCGAATGGCCTGTTGATACATTTAAAGGTTGATGAATGTCGAGGAAGTTTCTTTCACTGATCCCAAACACCTAGCCTCATCTGAAGTACAGTGCTTACAAGCAACGCGTCTGTCATACAGTGTAGTCAGCCAGCAGGTCTGTATCGCAGTAGAACCTACGCGAACGCTTCGGTAAACTGAAAACGCGCTGTTGCAAAGTGATGAGGTAGTTCGGAAGGGAGAATATTCTCCGTGAACAAATAAGACTTTAGTCAGTCAGTTTTGCTATACAATTGACAAAACAGTAGTTAGTACAGCGTTTACTCGTCGGCTGTATAGCAATTGCGTACAGTTTATCGTAGGCAGACTTCATACTGTAGTAATTAGCCTTTTCACTATAGTAAAATAAATCAGCGGCATGCACTGTCTTCGCTCGCTTGGAAACCGGGATCGTGGGTTCGAATCCCACTCAGGGTGTGGATGTTTAGTTTGTGTGTTTGCGTTTTTCTGTGTTTGTGTACAGGTAGAGGCCTTGTGACGAACTGATCACCCGCCCAAGGAGTCCTACCGAATGTGTAAGAAATGAACGGAGAAGTTCATGGAGGTAGGCCTAGGCCCACTGGGGCTGTAGTGTCAAGGAAAAAAAATGTTTTACGTATTACCGGGTCGGAAGTATGTAAAAATTTATTCCCATGATTCAATAGATAAATGAAAAAAACAGTGCATAAGTGTGTGCGTGTAGCGGGGACAAACACGAGAAATTTGTTTTTATGTGACTGTAGGCAATTAAGCGAGTTCAAGTGTAGATTAAAACAACTTCATATTAGCACGGCACACAAACACACACACACATGTACAGATTTCAAAGCAGCAGCTAACAGCAAGTAAATAAGCGCTGACTTGTCAGAGGATGAACATTAAACGGCGAGGTTTGTGCGGGAAGGTGGGGGGGGGGGTTGTTTGCGCCGAGAAGATTTTAGGTTTCGCAGAAAAGCAAATAAATGACCTAACGAGGGATGTTCATCCATTCGCTCAGGACTTAAGTGCTTCCTTTCAACTTTTAAAGCTCCATCTTATGACTCAGAGTGAGAATGTGTGTGAAATAGAAAGGGCGCGCGTGCGCGTGAAAGTGCGTGCAGACCTGGGCGACTTGCTGCCTAAGTAGAAGTTTTTATATGACTGGGGGAAATATAAAGTGAAGAGACGAAGGGAAGCGAGCAAACTTCATGGACATGAAATACGTCGAATCTCCATTAAGCCTTAGGAAATATTAAACTTTTTAAAATTAGAAACACGTGTGGGTCCTGCGGGCGAGAATAAGTTATAAACTACCGCTCGCGATAAATGATTATATTTGAACCTGCGTAAATTTGTTTTTGACAAAATATAATTGTGATAATTCTTGTTTCAATTCCAGGCGATCTGATTTCTTCAACTGTTTCTCGTAACTCTCTTCCGGTGTTTATTTACTTTCTTTCCTTTCTCCTTTATTCCTTCTTCTATTTACTTTCTGTTGAATTATTTTTATTTTCTCCTTTGTTACTTGCTTTCTCCCTCTTTCGTTTGTGTTAATTTCTTCGTGTACCTTCTTCCTTCTCTGTTTCTCAGTACATCCATCCCTGCAGTCGAGACGCAATGGTGAGCACGGTTTTCAACATTCTGACTCGAATTTGGTCCATAATGATGGAGACAGAGACCTTTCCGAAATGCAGGAAATGTATTCCACACTGACACGGCTGCGAGACTTGTCTGTGATTTCTGTGGTTTTAATAAACAAAAAAAAAAACGCCATTTCTGTACTTTCGAAGATCGGGGTGAGAGTTTTGTTATTGTACGAGTCGAACAAAATACGGTCCGTGGGCTGAAGACGAACCTCGAAAGAATTCTACTAGGCCGTATAAAATATAAAGCATTTAAAACTCCATGGCTTTAGTCCGCAAGCGAACTATACCGACCGAGCAACCTCCGCTTGTCGGCGAAGTTAGTACCAACTTTAGTGGCTAGAGGGTGTCGCGTGGTCAGCGCAAAGAATCCCCACGGCCGAGATTCGACGGTAGAAGAGAGAACTGTGCGGAACGAAATTGTTAGCTCCGAACGAAACTTCTACATTGTGAATTGTTATTACGGTTCGACATTTTAAGTGACGTGGACAGTGGTTTACTGTGATATTTGTGTCGTAAATCGTTAATCAGAGTGAATACATCCAACACACAGTTATAACAAAAACACAACCTCTACTTGCCGCTCTGCGGCCCAGGGCCCATCCTAGATGAGTGGTCCGGATAAAGACGTAAACTTGATGGACTGTGATGGAACTACGATGGTGAAGACAAAGCTGAGACGACGCAGTAGGAGCCCACCAAGCAATGCCCTATTAAACAAGAAACGGACAGTTGGAAACCCACAACCGCCCACTACAGACAACATCGCTGCGCCGCCGGCCACGACAACAGGTAACAGCTTCGATAACGCAACCGCAGCCCTCACCTTCACCAAA
Organism: Cryptotermes secundus; assembly: GCF_002891405.2. NCBI lineage: Eukaryota > Metazoa > Arthropoda > Insecta > Blattodea > Kalotermitidae > Cryptotermes > Cryptotermes secundus. Next base: position 483,329 of record NW_019720721.1, on the reverse strand, counting down.
GAGGATGCAGGGCCCTTTGTCCTCCACCTCAGAGGAAACCGTGAAAATAATACCAGACCGCTAATGGCACTCGAAGTATGTCGAATGCTAGAGAAATCTATCGTAAAATACGATCTAGTGACCCCTCTTACGAGAAACACGTGGGAAATCACTTTCAATACACGAGACACTGCTAACTACGCTTTAACCTCCCCCTACCCGAAACAACACGGTTTGA
>NW_019720721.1:455035-481269 GCF_002891405.2 Cryptotermes secundus | reverse complement strand
GCCGACATGGCGGCAAAAGAGAGTGTTTACAAAGGCATAGACTCCCAACTATTATTACCCTGGACCGACCTTAGAGCCTGTTGGAAACAGAAAATGTTAAAGGATTTTTACGCATGGGGCTACTCATCGGGAGCACACAAAGGAAAATATTACTTCGATAATTACTTCGCTGAGGTACCTTACCCCTGGTTCAACAAGATTAAGCTCCACCGGAAGCCCATCGTCACGCTCAACAGACTTCGAGCCGGGCACTACTGCCTGAAAACCCACCTCCATAGACTCAACATTGTTCCCCATGCGATTTGCGACTGCGGAGAAAATATCGAATCTCCCAACCACATCTTATGGCAATGCAAACGATTTGATGCGGCACGAGAAGACATGCTCAGGAACCTGATTAAGCGCAATGAATACCCCCCGTACAAGATCGAACCCCTCCTCAGGGACATGGACCCTGGGATTATTGCATCGATTGCTCACTACCTAACCCGCATCGACATCACCATTTAATGAACATACATTAGTCCTTGCTACATAAATTAGATACAAACCGTATCTACTTCACCAACAACCGCCTTCACTTAGCCACGTATTCCAGTTTAGACCTACTCATCAGCATGCTATAAACCTGTTTCACATTAAGCCTACTTGTAAACTTAATGTAAATATGTCTTAACTCTGAACCTATTAGTAAGCATGTTACAAACTCTAACTTAAGCTTGTAATTGGCAGAATGGGCTCTCCAGCCCGACGCCAAATTCTTATACCTCACAATAAAAAAAAAAAAATCCCCACGGCCGTTAAATATAAAGCATTTCAAAACAAGAGAAAAAAAATATTTTGAAGGAAATGTAAGTTTTGAACTCCCTAGTACAACTACTTTAGCTATATCGTGGTTTTCCTTAATCTGTCCAAGTTAAGGCTAGGAACACACACATCGGTCGTACGACGTCCGTACGGTTCATGTCGCATCAAGTATTACAATATAAAGTGTAGTCTTAGCTTTCATACGTGACATGCGACATCTACCGTACGACAGTCGGAGAGCAAAGAAATTTATTTGGTAGCTCTAGTGTGAAAAGGAGGTCGTACGGCAAAAAATCGTACGACATTTTTCCGTATGACCGATGTCGCTGTGTGTGTTCCTAGCCTAACACTGGATAACGCCTTCAGAAAGATGGTGACCACTTTCCTTCAAACACTTTTCCGTCCACAGTCATGTTTCAATATCATCCGAAGTTATTTAACCTCGATAATTGAAACGGCGTTGATACATAGGAATCACTATTTGACAATCTGAGACAACTCGGCTCAGCGTCTGGGTACAAAAGAGAATCCATTCTATTAAAATTTAATTTAAGCCTATTTTTATTTTGAAAGTAAGCCAATGTTCATATGATCTCCATGTAGAAGTTGATTTTACATAATTATCAAATAAAATATATTTTGCTCCGTCGCCATGTTGCTTCCACTTCAGAGAAACAGTATCTTAAACGTAATAATCAGTGATCTACATCTGTTCCCAACTCAGATTAAATTGCTTAGTTAATGCAGCTTTCTCATTTGCTTGTGTACCGACTATACTGTAAATGCATAATTTGGAAGAACGTAAAAAGAAAAGTGTCTTGACCTATGTTGAGACACTATCCGAATAATTTCCATGAAAATACAGAACGCTTAGAATACTACCGACAGAGATGGAAAAAAGAAAACTTCTGAGATAATTACTACTCTCTCTTTCCGTCGCCTTGAAACTTCTTGCACGAAAGACGGTAACAACATGGAGAGTCACACAACTGAACATTTCCATCCAGCTCATAGCTGTTGCCACTCTGAGTGGTCTAATGCTATGACCAGGGCCCGGATTTAGATGACCTGAAAATATTAAAAAATTGACCTATAAAATGACCGAAAAACATCCAGAAAAATGACCTAAAGGAGAAAAGAAAGAACACTTCGCTTCCATGTTATTCACATTTCAGAAAACATATGAAGAAAAAAAACCCTAAAATGGCCAAAAATGACAAGAAATAACCCTAATAGTCCAAAAATTTACCTAAAATTTACATTTCTGTAACCAGCAGCTCATATCCGAGATTGATATATTTAAAAGCATCGCATAGGACACAAGGGAAAAAAANTTTTTTTAGTGTGTGTGTGTGTCACAAAGGGCGGAAAGAGCACACCAAGATAATTTATAACATCGGAAAAATGAAATGAATATGGATTTTATTATTACCAATTGTTATATACCGATTTGCAAAACTATGTTTTTCAAAATGGTATTATTGAGTTATTCTGTCTCTACAAGAAAAGTGGACTAACGCAACTCGTAACTGTTGACATCGGCCTGAGTGAACGAAAAAGAAAAAAAAAATTAGGTTTTCACGGCGGCGATTATGAAGAATACCATCTTCTGGGGCGTGACGCCGTGTAGATAGTGTTAGCCGACGTTTCGGAGGAACGTATCGCTTCCATTTTCAGGGTATAAGAAATCCGCGAGCGATGAACCAGCGTGAGCAGGTGGCTGCAGACTGAGTCACCAGTCGATTAACACAATATCTATACGACGCCACATCCCAGAACACGGCATTCTTCGAAAGAAACCTCATTCCCAAAAGTGCATGAAACAATATACACTCCCAGAGTACAACTGCAGTGTATCTCTATATTACCTACAAGCCTATTGGGGGTCTTCTTTTGGTATTCCTAAGAAATGGCACCCAGCTACAGAAAACAATCTGGTAGCCTAACGTTAGACCCGGCTCTAATGCTGACAAATTTGAAGAAAGTTTGGAAACCATCAGATCCAAATGAGTGTAGCCGCTCGTAAGAAACTTTGCAAAAGCACCATTCAAAAGAAACTGGAACAGGACTTTTAAGAAAGAAAACCTATTTACGTGTATCTTGCCGTGTTCTCTGGGGATGAGAAACAGCTCTTATCATTCATATAATACCACTTTCTGAGTCTGGATTCCCAGAAAATGAACTGGACTTAGGTCTATTTGCAAAAAAACCTTCCTGGTGCAGACTGGATTTAATTATTTATGGAGAGATGCCATGATCCAGTTGTAAGGTTTGCTGCAACCACAAACGGAGCTCGAGATATCCTGAACAAAGTTTCGATTTCTCAGTACACTGACGGAAAGGTGCCTCCTTACACAGAACCGTAAGATCTCACTAATTCGGACGAGTTGGGAGCGCACCCTTGTCCAAATTATAGGAGAGCTACTGAATATATGTTCAGGGAAGTTATAGAAAGGATTTCACATGTACTTTTAGGCCATACAACTTTATTCTGAAACTGAGATTGCATATCATAAAAATAAATTTACTTGTCATAAAATACAGAAAAGTAGCGCTATGCGTGGAAGTTTGCGATCGCTGATCGCGGCAATATGATCTTCTAGATCGTCATGCGCAAAAAAAAAAAGTTGTCCGAACTATCGCGAATTCGGAATTGGTCAGGTTTTACTCTATATAGTTTCAATGGGAAAAAATCTTAGCAAGATCATGGGGAAGAAAAGTATAATTTGTTGGCAAAAATGTATGATAAATGTATTCTGAACTCACAAAATCTATCATGTTCTGTGACCCTACGGCCTACACAACAGTACCACTTTATGTAGTACATAAAGCCGAACTTAGTCTACATGGACTGAAAATTCGCTACAAATAGCAACTATAGTTGTAAAAAGCATGGAAGGATAGACTGTGCAACTTTTAAAGAATATTTCACAGCGCATTTTTTTCCCATTAAAGAGGCAGCAACGTGGCAAAATAATTACAAGAGGAGGAAACTTGAGCTTGTATTTTTGTCCCAGTGTTCTAAGTTTATGTCCTCAGAATGAAGTGCAGTTAGTCACTGGATTCCATATATCCGACTAAACTCCTGTATACGCTGCATATTTTAGGCCCCTGAATATGAAGCAGCAGCTGCAAGTGGCAAAAGGCTCATTACACTGTCAAATTATCAGTTTCCAGGCTGGAAGGCTGTTGGAATACTACAGAACCGAGAAAAATTCCAGAATTTGGTAGGGGGGGGGGGTCACGAAAATCGATGTTGTATGAATAAATAATAAATGAGAAGGAAATTTTGAAATACTTGCCCAATTAAACTCATGAAGTCAATTTAAACTTGACTGGACATCTTCTTGCAGCGTCTTTAAGAGAAGCAGAACGAAAGCTTTATTCCAAGAAACAATCACAGGAGAAAAATTCACATTACCCGTGGCCAGAGCCTTTACTCTAACGACATTCATGATCTGAGTGCAGTACACTTGCAACAGCAAACCAAAAGGACCTTTCGCATAGGTGCTCATCAGATGACAATGATTCCAGCACTGCATTCCAAATGAGGACAGAAGCATTCAACAGTACACAAAACGAAAAGTTAACTGTACAGAACCCTCTCTAAGCATATCTGAGGACTTTCTATCATGTGCATGAGTCAAAGAGTCAGTCTGCTCGCCAAAAAATTTCATTCAACCAAGACATTTTATCATCATAATTTAGCAATCACATGAATATCCAAGTGTCAGTTCTTCCAAAAGTCATGAAGAAGCTGTGGTTGTCAGCAAGAGGAAAGGTAATCAGAGGGGGAACTTGCCATATATTTTATATATGGCATGACAAACAAAGAGAAAATGATCAGACTCAGTCAAACAGAGTTTTCTTTTCCTCGGTGGCCACACTTCACAATGTATGGATTTCTACATCAACAATCTTTCTTTCTCTTAATTAAGACATTAAATTGCTATTGCTCTATTTTTTATCTGAAATATAATTTACAAACTTTCTTGCCATTCTTTGCTCATGTTTTCATGGAAAACTTCTGATCTATTTATGGCAGAACATTTGACAGATTATCCCATGAAGACAATTTTCTTCATATTTTCTGTATCAGCCATGCAGATTTGCTAATTTCAATAATTATCTTTTGTTCCATCTCATATTTATTTAGTTTAAAGGTAGAAAGTACACCATGAGTATGTAACCTGATGAGGCGGGAATCTTCTACTGCACATTTAAAGAAACAGTCATCAAACACCGATTACAACAAAACTGCTCAAAAGAGGAGTTAATGCTTTACCTATGAAACATGCCAGTAATGAAATTTTTGTTATAAGTTTAAATCCTACATAGCAACATATAAAAAAAGGATATTTCTATGGGTCAAAGTAACATGAGTTTACATCATATCATTGAATGGCCCTACCACTCCCCTACACCTTCATGGTGTGGTGTTTTTCGACAGGTCAGTAACTGGTTTGGGGAACTACAAAGAAATACAATATTCCTCACATTCTGGCTGGATGTATGATCAGGATACCTACACCAGTGCAGACAAAAGCAAAAACGGATGCAAACACGTATGAGGTGTAGTGATGGAAGTGACTAATGATAATTATTATAAAATGTGGGTAAAGAATGGAATACTAAATAAATATCCTGTACTTCAGAAATCAAATTGGTTCTGGTAATGAATATTTTGTGACTGTGGATAATCTAACATAAGAAATCACCCTATAAACCAGTTGAGAATGATTTTGGTTTCAGAGACCGAGGTATATTAGTTGCTCTATCAGTGTGAAATGTGCCTCAAACCATACAAATGTATGGCAAAATGATAATTCAAACCATCATATTGCCTTGCTGTAAGTATTCAAGTAAGACATCTAAAGCAGTGGTGTGCCATGCATGGAAGCAAGGGCGTGAATAGACTACACACACAGGCCACAGCTAAAATGAATGCTGGCAGACAACGCGACTGCGACCATGTAATCAGAAGCCTTTTAAAAGGGGGATTTAATAGCAGGGACTATTCTGAAAAGAAAATAATTATAGAAAGAGGACGACCGACATGAGAGGTGCCAGAACTTAAAGCACAAACCAAATTATGTGTGAGGAAATTTAATTTGGAACAGCATTCTAAAACAGAGTGGCTATCCAGTTGCCGTAATATAGGAAAATTGTTTTGTTGGCCATGCCTATTGTTTCTCAAGGGAAAAATGTATGAAACAAGACTGGGTTTGGTGATATTAACAACCTTCAAAAAGCATTGAAACGACACGAGAACTCTCAGACTCACATCATTTTAACAATGCAACTTATGTTCGGGAAATCTCGAATTGACTGTCAACTTCACAATCAAAAGCGCCTGCCGACACTACATAGAGAAATAATGAAACACTTGATTGATATTATCTGCCATTTACAAAAGTGGCAACTTGGCCTCCGTGGTCATGACAAAAGCGTGGATTCTATTGACCGAGGTAATTATGTGGAATTAGTTCACTTGTTGAGGAAATATGATCATAAACTCAATGTTCACCTTGAGAACAGTATAGTATTTACAGGTTTATCGAACAGAATACAAAACGACCTTACTGACTCAATACGTGACGTAAATTTTGGTGAGTTGATTGCTATCAGTCCGTTTATTAGATACCACTGCTTCCCTTACCAAAAATAGTACCGCACACCACTGATCTAATGTATCAACTTTTGGGCATACCTAACCATTGTACCTGGCAAGTATTAATAATTAAGGCATCTTCATGACTGTAATGAAAGGATTTTGTTGTTGGAACCGAAAAGCTTTCTAAGATACAATTCTTAAAATATGCAGAGAGAATTTAATGACTTGACCAAATTCACTTGGGGAATTACAAGTGAGAGCACATCATGATCTGACCACATTAACACAAACTTTTGGTCATACTGTGATTTGTCTCGCTTCAGGATTTGCCTGCATATGTATAATCCTTGTTGGACATGAGGTCCTCACAGTGGTGAGCATGAAGAATGTGGTCTTGGTTGTACCATTGCATAGTTTGGAAAAAACCTGACATTTCAGAGCTCTGTTTGCCAACTGCATCTTGGTGGTGATTTTATATTAATTTTTAAAGTGAACAGTGCACAAGTTCGGGTAGCATGTTTAAAAATGCCGGTCCCCAGGGTGACTTAAATAATTAAATCACCAGTCGGCAAACTGTTAAGTTCAGTCAATTCAAAACAAGAGAATTTTCAGGGACTTTTCTGCCACTGACACCGTGATTAGTAGAACCTAGTTTCTATTTACTTTAACATCTCTAAACTGCATCACTGGCAAAATTTCTTCTAAGACATGAATAAATTTAATTTTCCATAACTTCTGTTTTCAAGGATTGAGTACAACTATGAAAAAGGCTGGATGATTGGCTCAGGCCACCTGAACATAACAAACATTAATTGTAAGCAGCTGCAATTCATTACTGAAAGTGGTGGTTAGGAAGTCACTGATGAAGGAGCATTAAAAAAATACAGATTTAAGGTGCATATTGTGCTGTATGAAAGACTGTTCATTGCAGGAATAAAGGGAGATACAAATTACAATATGGAATGTGACAAATGTACAAATTTGAGAAACCTGAAAAGTTACAAGGCAGGAGCATACGCTTCATTGTAACATCTGGTTTCAATGATGTAATACAAATAAAGCACATGCCAATCCTCCCCTCTAATTTTCACCAATTATGTTGGATCCATTCACTGACCCTTCTTAATTTGCCTTAAAACAAGCATACAAATTTGGGTAGTTACTCAGTATGTTTACTGTTCATCACAATGTCTACTTATATCTACATGTACCCCAAACTGTGCATGCAGATGCAGGCTGAAAAAAAGCATTCTGATTGTGCACACTTTACACATTGATATTGGTTTTCATTCAGCATCCAAACATACTTCAAATATACTGAATCTTAAAATTCTTTTCTAAAATTTTAAACAACAGTCATTGTATTCTTTAACAAACTTCAGAGCCATTAGATGTCATTTTCCTTTTACATTCAGTTAATACTGCTTGTGTTTGCTTTGATGACAGCAACTGAATGAAGGTGACTATTTAAATTTACAAGTATTTTATTAGTATGACCATTCAAAGATGAAGAAGGAATTGACTACTGGCCCATTTTCACTTACAGCTTTAAAAGATATATTTTACATAAACTTGGTGTTACCAGCAAATACAGCACTAAAGAGCTGTCTATGACTCTGCACAAACTCTCTCACAAGCCCAAAGCTACATTACAGAACAATACTGGTGGAAGAGACACAAAATAATATTTTCCCTTTTACTCCAAATATCTATGCCTTGAGTAGACAAGTTGTAGGAAGAGTTTTCACAGTGTTAAAATAGTGGTTATGGAAAACTAATATGTGGTTACAAAAGAGATTATAGAATTAGACTGTAATTGTCACATTATAAGGATGCACTAAAACACTAATTTGTGGTTGTATATCTGTGCACCAGCCTCTATCTTTAACACAAGGCGAGGGCCAGCCTTCATGAGACAAATCGCCATTCAAAATAACTCATACAAACTCTGTTTCTGGCAAAAAGGGGATGAAGTAAAATGCTATTTTCTGCTAATGACCATAAAAACAATTTCATATTCAGAAGAAAGAACTTGACATTCCTTTTATGATTTACTAACATAGCTTTCTTTCAAACTGTATTGTAAAAATATTACACGCATATCAACATTTGCATTAGTGCTGTTCAACGGAATAAACTAGAAGAAATTTGTAGCTTTACTTTGTTCTTCTCTTCGTAAACTGAATTCACAGACTGCTGTTTCACATCACAAGTCCTTCCAAATTTGCATGGTGATCCCAGACATCCAAAATTTGAGAGCTTCATTCTGTGTCCTGTCTGGATATATGGCAAGAGACATGTTTGTACCAGGTTTGGCAACTTCCGGATTACATTAACAAATAAAAGTCAAGTTTTGTCTACACTTGTTAATCTTGAGTCTTTGCATGTACAACTTTGTCATTATATTTGATATTACCACTACAAAAAATAGTATAACCAGGGTGTTTGTTGTGGTTTTATTGTCATCAACCGGTGGACTGAAGGTGAAACAATTATCCTCTCTCTCCACCTTGGTCTGGTAATGCCCCAACATATACAAGTCATTAAAACATATTTTTTCCACAAATTATCATGAAAAATATAATAATGGACGATATATATGTTGAAATTTTTCGTATTCTCTTCAATCTCCCAGTTACATTAAAATGCTACAACCATGATTATCGTTTTTGTCAACTTACTTACTCGTAACCTATTCTGAATATACTATGCCTTTCCCTTTGTGTTAATTTAGGTGTGCTTCTACCTCTTGATGCCAACGAAATTATTAAGCATACCCTGCCAAAACCCCTCTCTCCTATTTGCTTTATATGCTCGATAAGACTGTCCTGCTTTTTTTTCATTATAAAAATCTGGGTCCCCTAAGTATTTGCACCACCCCGTTACAGATGGCCAGACAGAATGGAACGGATATAAATAAAAGTGCAATTAATTATGCAGAGTGAAACACAGCAGACACATCAGCTTTTCAGCTCCGTTACCAGACATCCCCTTCTAGAATCGGGTTATCCAGTTCCAGCCAGAATTTTTTAAACTTACCTGAATACCTATCCAGCCCCCCATTCCATGAATGTGTGCACATTCCCAGCCTGATTAAGAAGAGTTTTAATTTAAATTTCTGAAATTTTACACAACCACTATAAAAATTACACATAGAATGATAATGTGTGCATACACCGATAATAAACAGTGGGAACTAGGAGAATGTGTTTTAGTCCATCTAACAGGACAATATAAATATTATGTTTTTGGACATTATCCATCATCCTGTCTTTATCTACAAACACATCATCTGGAGAATTAGATTCCATCTCTGTCTTCTGGCAAAACCTACTCAGTTGGGCCCAATCGATAGAGCTAGTCCCTAGTCCTATAAACAGGACAATTCCAACATTTTATACATGGCAAAATACAAGAAAATGTCACAGATCCAGAGCCTAGCATGACCATTTTCCAATTAAACGATCACTGTACTTTGATGAAAGTTTAATTCTTTTAAGGGTAAAACATGTGATCACTGAATTTGCACCACGTATTCTACTAGAGATTATATTTTACTTGGAACTCTTCAAACAGACTGTTCTGCCACCGAACAAAACATTTTATTACCAAACAGCTGTATTATCACAGAAATACAGTATAAGTAATTTCAAGTTAAGATTTACAGCATAAAGTACCAAAACAAACAAAAACCAATATCAAAGTATAGTAAATAAGAGCACTCCAACCTGTCTGTTACATAAATTTCATTATAAGATATTATAAATACAAACAGTACCAAATTCTGAAGTGTCATCAGGTCAACTATTATTCATTACATGACACTTCAGGAATGATTCTGCACATTATACTGCATCTTGGCCAAGGTATGAACAGTTTAGTTACATGGTATCACAATACCAAATCAATTATTTTCCATTTATTTACATACAAAATGGTATTGTAACAGTTGAATGCGCAATAGATATATCACTTAGAATTTCTGAACAATTCAACCTATTTTATTAAAAGCTGCATAAGTAACAAATTATAGTTTAAACATTAACTTTGTCTCCCTTCCTGCATAACATATCAATCTTGAAATCATCTTCAAAAATATTAAATGAAATAACTTCAATAGTACATGACCAAAAGCAAAAGCCACAACCATTCACCACTACACATGAATCCTGAATTGTGTACAAGCTTCATTTGATCAAATCTTGGCAGTTAGTATTAACAACAACAAAAAAGTTACAATCATAGAGGTTTCCTGGACCCTTCAACAAACCTGTGAAACACTCTGACATTGGTTCACACATATACAAAAAGTTGGAATTGAAAGATGAGAGGAAAGTTTATCAGCAAAAACACGTATCAACATGTAATGCTTAAAAGGGCGGAAACCATGAAAGATTGATAATCTTTAAACTTGTTTCCTGACTTTGCTTTATGGCATAACTATCAAACAAGAATTGTGTATGTAAGATTTGAGGTTTTCACGGCGGTGACTATGAAGAAAGCAGTCTTCTGGGATGTGGCACCGTGTAGATGTGTTGTTAACCGACGTTTTCGAGGAACGTATCACCTCCATCTTCAGGGTAGAAGAGAAAGTAAGAAATCCGCAAGCAAAGAGACCGTGAGAGAACAGTCTGCTTCTACCGGTTCTCACAGTCTCTTTGCTTGCAGATTTCTTATTTTTCCTTCTACCCCGAAGATGGAGGCAATAGGTTCCTCCAAAACGTTGGTTAACAACACATCTACGTGGTGCCACACCCCAGAAGACTGCTTCCTTCAAGAATTGTGTACATTATGCAGAATGAACCGGAAGTAGCTGCAGTCCGGACTTGTATGCTTCTGGATTTCCAAGGGTCATGATATTCGCACACCTGGACCCATAAAATGTTTAGAATGACCAAATAATTTCCAGATTTTATTTCTTTCTATGTGATAACTGCATTTACCATTTATTCCATACTATCCTTTCAAAGCATCCCCTTTTGACTGGTAGCAGCAAGTCCAGCAATTCCATTACTGTTGGGAATATTTGCAGAGGTCCCATGCTTTGAATTTGGCAAGTACAACAAACTAACTTCCTTGAATTATGTCATCAGATCTCGTCCCTTTCTGTGTCAACTTGTTTCAGAAGAAAATCACACAGCACTACATCTGGGGACAACATGTCCTGCCATTTTAATCCAAAATTTATACACAGTCAAAGGAGAGTGAGTACCCATAAGGAACAAAAATCCACTGCCTACGTCAAAACACGCTGACATAATCTCATGGGATTCCCACTACATCAGACCAATCATGGGTTGTGATGTTTCTGTTTTAATGAACACGATCCTGATTTGCTATTCACTTTACTCACAGACAGACATCCTGAAAAGCCCAGCCTTACTGACTAATGTCATTCCATGTCTGTACTTGGAAAGCCAATCAAATGTTTGAGTTATGGTCACTGTCTCCTCTTTCAAAGAAAGTTTTAACACCAACTACATTTCTGTAGTCATACTGCCTAATTTGAAGCAGAGCTCAATGCACATACATCAACTTTGAAATCTGACATTTTTTGATAAAGCAAAAAATGCATAGGACACAACACATAATGTCACTGCACAAGGTGTTAGTTCTGAACAATGCCAGCCACAACTCTGAAATGAATGATAAATGACCCAGCACATTCTACTCTATCTCCGCCTCCAAGAGTCTTATCCTAAAAGCAGTAAGTGGCCAGTCCAGAAATTAACTGATCATATGATTTATATCACACACAATTCCTCTACTTTCAACTATTTTCTTAGTGTTTCTTCCATTTTGAATATCCTGCCAGGAAAACTATGATAGGCAATATCCATACCAAACCATGACAGAATTCTCCATCCCTTCAAGGTTTCAAATCATAAAATACTATAAACAGGTCGAATTAAAAGGAAATATAGTAACACCAAACACAGTGGATGTTTTGACTGTAATTACAGCATAACTTGCCGATATGATGACAAACCATTAGAACATACAACAAACATATTATGATTAGTAAGAAAATGACCAAAGGTTCTGCTTGCTTGTATTCTTTCATCATAAGATCTGAAGTCTGTTACTCTCGCAATGAGATAGTGATTCAATGAGTTTTCACAGTTGAATCTTTCATGAGGAAGAAAATTTACAGAAAGTGAATCTGGAGGATCACTAATAAATATCCATACTAATGAGTTCTTAAAAGGCATGTGTATTAAAGCTTGTCATATCCACAGGTTCAATTTGTGACAAAGATAAACAAAGAGGAATGTGCTAACTGATGAAAAATTTCAAGACACACAGGCATGGTTATAGATCAGTTCTTGCAAATAATGAAAACACTTGGCACAAGTAGCCAGTGTTTCACTGGGATCTGCTGTTGTATATGTCGAACATGCGGGATATATTGTGTAAGAAGCCTTACACGTGAAGGTGGTGTTACCAAGGGAAAAGGTCACATATGACATTTTACTGAACAATATCATAATAATAATAATGGAGACATATTAGTAAAGAAAGATTTTATTCATATCCATATGGAACAGACTATACAAACGGAACTTGCCACTATTGTAAACTCGGACTTTCGCCAATGTTATGTACACCACAAGAAATAACTTGTTTTGAGCCGGAAGGCAAGGGAAACCAGCACTGCTTTCACTTTCCAAAAATTCATATGTTGAAATACGGAAAACATCTGCTAAAGTCGGAGTAAGGCAAGGTCCAGAGGGCACAAGTATCAAAAACATCACGAGGCATTTTGAAGCCCTCCTATTGATAGCAATAAGTGAAACGTAGGGAAAGTCACATACTGACTGGTATAAGTATGGCAGTCAGACACCCCACCCCTACTCTCTGATCTCAAGGTTACCTGCATTCATGTGTGGAGCAGTAGTGTCTTGATATCAGAAGTCGGTCACTGCCCTTGCTTAGGCAGAGTATTGTGTGTTGTCAATATTCGTTTATTGTACTATCAATGTTACATTTTGCCTTATTGTATATTAAATACAATTAGCTGATTACCTATATAGTTGTTAGAAGCTACCCTGCACTGCCTCCCAAGGGAACTGCTCACCTTAGCCAACCTGTCCTGCTACTGGAATACTACATAGATCCCAGGTGCAGGATACAACAAAATCTGGTGTCAGGTGTGGGGTTTATTGATAACAGTGGCAACAAGTACAATACTGGCATAGAAGGCAAGAACAAAGATAACGAAAAATTGGTAAGAAAGAACCAAATTGCTTTGGCTCATTTAGTGAGCACCGGATCTATTGAGGATATTTGTTGTTATTTAGGATGACAAGATACATTTGGGAGTATTGATTTTAGTAAGTGAAGAAGTTACTGGAAGCATCAATTTGAATGCAACTCTATACAAAAGAGTGATTAAATCCTGTACAAGCAAGAGGAGAAGGAGAAATAAACCGACCAAAATTTGTGTCTAATTGTAAATTGTAAATTCCAGCCTACAGTCAGGAGAGCCCTGCAAGGGCGAGATAACTCCATTGAGCAAGAGGGGAACAGGTCCGAAATGAGAGCTAGCAGCCATAGCGGTCCCTGCTAAAAATACATGAGTGCCAGACAAAGAGAAGGGAATATAATAACTGCCAAGGCAGACAGATCGAAAAGCATGGCTGAGGAATACGTTAGCGTGAGCGAAGCACTTAAATTAGTAACTCCCTTCACCAGAAACAAAAGAGAAATTCTCACTTTCATTTCGAATGCGAACACTGCTTTTGAAGTAATCAATCCAATCCATGCAGACAGGTTGTATAAATTTATATTAACAAGAATCGGTGGAGAGGCTAGGATCACGATAGCGCACAGAAATCTGGATAGGTGCGAAGAGCTGAGAGAATTTTTGAGAAATACTTATATAGAAAAACGTACACTAGATTTCACACCAACTGACTATTCCGAGCCTCACAGGAAAAATCAGAAAACATTTCGTTATGGATCCAGAAGATCCAGGCACTGGGTCCGAAATTTAGAGAAGCTGCTCTGAAGGACTGTACGCCAATTGAACCGGCATTTTAACGCTATCCGATAGGTTAAGAAATATTTGTTTTATACAAGGATTGTCTTCGGATAGGATACAAACTATCGTCCGCAGTCAAAACCAGGACGATTTTGACAACATCGCAGAAACAGCATTAGAGGAAGAGAGTGCTATTTTCTCAAAAAATGAAAGGTACAAGGGACCCGAAAAATTTTCGGTACAGTGCACTAATTGCAAAAGGACGGGGCATATGAGTAGCAAGTGTTATCTAAAATATAAACAAGAAGACAAGGTAAATATTTCGCACTTCATGGCGAACAGAGTAAGGAAATTACTTGCTGGAATTGTGGAGAAATGGGCCACGGTTTAAGGTTCTGTAGGAAACCCAGGAAAAATCTAGTACAGGAGAAACGTAGAACCGAAAGGCTGGGAAATGAGAGTGGACCATCTGGCAGCAACCCACCGACGGTCAATGCTACTCAGTAGGCTGCATCTGTGAGAGCGATAGTGAATTTTTAGAATTCGATGTTGATATTAGTAAGGGTGAAAGATTATGGTTTCTACTGGACACAGGGGCAGGGGTTAGTTTGATAAAAAGCCATAAATTAATAGGCACCGCTGAGTGTGATGCTTCTCAAAGGGTGTGAGTGAAATGTGTAGATGGGTCGATAGTGGAAACCCATGGCACAGTGAATGTGTGCGTAAGTGAAGGAAAACACAAGATCAGGTTTAAATTTCAATTAGTGAATAAGCAAGTAGACCTTACTTATGATAATGGTAGAGATTTTCTAAGAGTCACCATGGCCAGAATCTGCTTTGAGAGTTTAGTATTTAATACGCCTGAGGGAGAATGGACCAAAGCAATAGGCGAAAGAAAGGAGAACAAAAAAAAAACGGCAGAGTTCACACCATAAAAGTACCCCGAAGGTCGGAAATGATAACGAAAATACCTGTGGAGAACGGAGTAGAAGGGGCAGAGGGAATATTAGAAAAAATGGAATTAACAGAAGATGTCTATCTAGCCATCTCCTTGATTATGGCAAATAACAATCACGCTATCACTAGTATATTAAATACAAATGAAACAGATGTAGTGATAAACATTACTGAAATAAAATGGGAGGAATATAAGGTGCATGAAGGAGAATGTTTTCAAAATTTTGAGGGATCGCTAACCGCGACTGACAGAGGTGCAAGGAACAGAGCACAGGAAGTGCTAGAGGCACTAAAGTTAGACAATATGAACTCCTGAGGAGAGACAAGTAATGGAAAAAACATGCAAAGATTATCAAGACTATTTTACTTACCTGGAGATAGGTTAAGTTGCATGACCACTGTGAAGAACTCAATAAATGTGGTACCGGGTACAAGTCCCGTACACACGAGGCCTTATCGACTATCTGAGTCACAAAAGGCAGAAACAGAAAGCCAGGTCAATAAGCTACTAAAGGAAGGAGTTATTACAAAGAGCAATTCTCCATGGAACAGCCCTTTATTAATTGTGCCTAATAAAGCCGACAATAGTGGAGAAAGGAAATGGCGGCTGGTAGTAGATTTCAGGAAATTAAATGACCAAACCACTGGACATGCTTATCCATTACCAGATAGAACAGAGACCTTGGACCAGTTGGGGTAATGAAAGTATTTTAGTTGTTTAGATCTAGTGATGGGGTTGGAGGAAAAAGACAAAGAAAAGACTGCATTTGGCACAAAAAATGGTCATTGGGAATATAACAGATTGCCATTTATGTCGAAAACAGCGCCCTCGACATTTCAACGAATGATAAACACCGTACTTTATGGTTTGACGGGAACGCGTTGTTTTGTTTTCTTAGACGACATAGTGATTTACGCAAATTCATTGAACAAACATGACTCAAAACTGCGGGAAGTGTTCGAGAGAATGAGGAAACATAACCTTAAACTCCAACCCAAAAAATGTAATTTTCTCCAAAAAGAAGTAGGTTATTTGGGACAAGTAATTAAAGAAGAAGGAGTACGACCCAATCCCGGAAAGGTGGAAGTGATTGAAAATTTCCCCAGACCAGACTCAACCAAAAAGTTAAAAGGTTTTTTGGGTATGACAGGGTACTACAGAAAGTTTATAAATAATTATAGCAAAGTTGCTGCACCTCTGTACTTGCTATTGAAGAAAGATGCACAGTTTCTATGGAGAAATGATCAAGAAAATACTTTTTGGAAATTAAAGGAAAAACTGATATCGTGATCTATCCTACAGCGCCCTGATTTCTCAAAGTAATTCATACTCACTATGGAAGCTAGCAATGATGGCATTGGAGCAATATTATTGCAGAGTCAAATCAGGCAAGACCTACCGATAGCCTATGCTAGTCATAATCTAAATAGGGCTGAAAGAAATTATACGAAGAGTGAAAAGGAACTTTTGGCAATAGTCTGGGGAATCAAACACTTCAGACCGTACCTTTATGGCAGAAAATTTATAATAGTCAGTGACCACAAGCCACTGATGTGGATTATGAACATTAAGGACCCTGGATCTCGATTACTAAGACGCAGAATCAAATTAGAAGAAAATGACTACAAAATAGTCTATAAAAAGGGAGCACTAAATACAAATGCTGATGCACTGAGTAGGATAAGTGGGTTAGTGCTCAAGGGCGAAGAATGTCTGGAGGAAAATATTAGTGATGATGAGAAAAGGCAAATAATGTATGAATAGCATGACACACCATTGGGTGGACATCGTGGAATGAACAAAACATATACGGTAATAAGCGGAAATTATTCGTGGCCCAATATGAAGCAATGTAAGAGCTGCCAAGTAAATAAGGTGTTAGGTCCCCGTGGGAAAGAACCCATGGAAACCACCACTACGGTGCAGCAACCTTTCAAAAATGCTGTCTGGATGTCATAGGACCGTTAACTGAAATGCAAGAGCGAAACAAATACATTCTGACGTTTCAAGACAAACTAAGTAAATTCTTAGTAGCCATTCCGATACCACAGCAGGATGCCAAAACGGTAGCAAGGGAATTTGTAAAACACATCATTTTAAGAGTTGGAACCCCTAAGAAGTTATTAACAGATCAAGGCTCAAATTTTTTAAGTGAGGTTTTCAGAAATACATGTAAACTGTTGAAAATAAAGAAGTTACAGACAATGCCGTTTCATCCTGAAAGTAACAGCAGTCTAGAACGGAGCCATAGAGTGCTAAAAGAATATGTAAGACATTATATTAAAGAGGATCAAAGCAACTGGGATGAGTGGGTACCATATGCGGTACATGCGTACAACATATCTACCTACACATCCACAGGCTACACGCTGTTTGAATTAGTATATGGGTTCAAGGCTACTATGCCTTCAGCAATGCAAGAAAACCCGAGCATACAATTACAATGATTTTGTAATCGAATTAAAGGGCTAGTTATAGACAGCCTTTATGGTAGCCCAGGAAAATTTAATAAACCATAAAGAAAAAACCAAGGAACAGTATGACAGAAACTCGAAACTACCTTCATTCCAAGTAGGAGACAAGGTACTGTTGTATGATGAGAGTCAGGAGAGGGAGTTCAAGAAAACTCTGCTCTCAGTGGGTAGGTCCCTATGAAATTATCAGTTTAGATAAGGTAAATGTAACCAAAAAAAAAAGACAAAGGGAAGGAATAGTCAAAAGGTCCATTTGAATAGATTAATATCTTTTTACTAAATGAGAAGATAGTGAGAAAAACATAAAAGGGAAATAAATTAAATTTGCATTTCAGCTGTATTGCTGGCAACTATGGGCGTATGAGTTGGATATTGTGGTTATGGCAAACAAGTGGAGCACAAGTTGCAGGAAATGACCTAGAGTACAAAACAGTGAAGTATGGTAAATCACCAGGATTGTATTATGAACAGTTAGGGGAGACAACCCTCTATAACATATACTGGAAAACGGTGGTATACATGAATCTAGGCCAAACTGACCATGATATTGAGCAACAAAGTTAGTACATAACCCATATAAATCAGCTATGTCATGCTACGGAAATTCAAAATTGGACAGACTGTAGTCACTTTAATATACTATCAGTAGAAACCTCTAAAAGAATAAAAGGAAGTGAAAAATTACTACGTTAATTAATAGGGGAAAACCCAAAACCCTTGAGGAAAAGACGAGGAGCACCGAATTTTATCAGCGAAATAAGTACAATTTTATTTTGGGACAGATGCAGATAACACAAACTATTACAATGTACAGATTAAACATTTCAAAGAAAATTTGGAGGACTTATGCAACAGTAACTGTCCAATGTAAAGGCATTACCTGGAACATTTAATGAAACAATCTCAGACCTAGAATATAACACCCAAGTAATGAAAAAGGGGCTAATGAAATTAAAGTCTTACATGGAATGGTTTATCGAAAGTACAGACTCCGGACTAAATTTAATGGACATAAAAATCACAGCCGAAGATCATATCGCCCAGATTAACAATGCCCTCGCAGCCATGCAACTGAATTTAGACTTAATGATCGAAAGTGTAATAAATGCACAAAAGGGGTGTTGCAACCCCAAATAGTTGCACCCAGTTTGATAATAGAAACATAAAAAGAAGTGTTTCAGCACTCCCAAAGGAAACTACGGCACCACTATTATTGGCAGGGATTCAGCCAATTTAATACCCAAAGTATGTGATATATATATAAAGGATGGTATTTTAGGGTATATCATTAGTTTACCACTATTCAGTAGAGGTACATTTAAAATATTTAAGTTGATACCACTGCCAGTAGCAATAGGGCAGAATAAATTTGTTTATATTGAAACACAGAGTAAATATTCGTTGCTATACATCGACCAGATAAGGCAATACTATTTTATGACAGAGAGGAACTCAGAAGATGCAAAACCAGAGAATCAAATAAATATATATGTAAACAAACGGAACCTCTACTGAATAGTCACATGCAAGAGACGTGTGCGATAAAGTTGCTATAACCAAGGATAAATATTCCGAAAATTTGTGACACTAGATTTGTACAACTTACGCACACGATCTGGACACAGTTAGAACAGAGGAATGAATGGATTTATTTTATTCCCATGAGTGACAGTACCACCATTCTGCGTCCCGGAAAGGAACCGTTAGATATTTTACTTACAGGTACCGGAAAGTTAATCATCCAGCCAAATTGTAAAGGGTATAGTCTTATTGCCTTATTGGCCACAAAGACTGATGTACAAGTAAATACTACAAAATACAGAGGCGAACCGCTGTCAAAAGTTGAATTGCAGTTTGAATGTTGTGAAAGTTTGGGTGTTTCCAAGAATTTTAGCCATATCAAATTGGATATGCACTATAAACATATAGTTTCCCACGTGGAGAATTTGAAATATGCTAGTTTTAAGGTTTCAGAACTAGAAGGAAAATTGAAGGAACAAGAATGGAAACACCAGCATGCACAATATCACAAGGCATATTCCGCAATTGCATATATTCTGATGGCTTTAATATCAATATATGGAATTTATAAATTGGGACGTTTCTTGTTAAGACGTGGGTTAAGAAATAAAATGGTGAAAACCACAATGGGACCGACTGAAGGGCCAAGTGGGGCCAAAAATGTGGTAAATATCAGTATAAAAACAAGCAATGAAAGCTTGACAGGGAGCCCTGAAGCCAACCCGCTTCAAGACTTAGACAGCAACATTACAAAGACAAAACAACTCCAGTCACACTGGACGGAGTTGTTTTGTCTTTGTAATGTATTAGTGTGATGGACCAGAATGAAACAAATCAAATTCATCAAAGCTAGTCAAGCTAAACTGGTAAATCAATACATCAATATAAAAAGGAAACTACTAGAACCAATGCACATATATGGTTCAATCGAACTTGTCAAAACAAAAACATAGTGGAAAAGTTGCATTTGGTATATATTGTGCATAACAAACATTGTATGTATATGTATTTTAACACTCAAAACACCCATTGTGATAGTAGTTTCCAAAAAAGTATCGATGTCCCTCTGATGATGGTCTATAGGGACCGAAACATGTAGGGGTGTTAAGTTTTCAAGTAGTAAAAACTTCAATAGTCACACTGGATGGAGTTGTTTTGTCTTTGTAATTTGTTAGGGTGACAGACCAGAATGAAACAAATCAAACTTAGACAATTGTGCGACAAAAGGCAGTACTCCTGAGCTTAGAAGGTCTAGGTGATTACGAACCACAAAGTCCTGTTTTTAGGCTCAATTTAAGTGTAAATTTGACCTTAGTTAAAGGGGGGAGGTTCTTTACTAATTTGTCTCCATTATTATTATTATTATATTGTTCAATAAAATGTCATGTGTGACCTTTTCCCTTGGTAACACCTCCACCTTCATGTGTAAGACTTCCTACACAATATATCCCGCATGTTCAACATATATAACACTGCAATCACAGAAACAAGACAAATTAAATTTTGTCTGTATAAGATAAGTTGGGCATGAACTTAAGCAACAAAACTACACAGCAAGAATTCACTCTTGCAACTGGGTGTGACAAAATGTGCACAACAGCGTTGTTAATCCACAGATGCTACTCATAAACAATGAGGCACAGTTTTACCTTGGTACATTCTGCTAACTAGCATCAGTCAATATGCAGCATGTACAAATATGGAGCAGACAAATCTTCATGCCATATGATACATGCCAATGTAGTATGAAAGTAAAAGTGTTGTGTGCTGCAAATAAGTGGAAAGTCACTGGCCCAACATTTTTTTCAGAAAACCAGAAATTCAGAACAGTAAAGGTAAAAAAGGTAAAGTTGTCCCTGTGCTTAACTAAGTAAGCATTATGCCATGAAGACACACAGAGGAGTGGATGTATAGATCCACATTCTATTGACCTTGACACAGGTAGAGGTGAATGGTCAGGTTCTCACCATGGCTGCTTTAGCCCGACAGATATAAGGCTGGGTGGGCCCCAGAGCCAGACTGGACGATGTGGAGAACAGAAAATTATTGACCCTAGGGGGACTTGAACTCCAACTTCGCAGCCACCCAGCAGGTAGCCACACGCTACAGCAACTAGGCTACCCCGGCTCCCATCAGAATGGTATATATGATATATTTAATCCCTTCTCTAACCAAGTGACAGCTGAAGAAAGACAATATGGATATTTCCAGCAAGACAATGCTGCAGTACATACCTGTTGACAAGCCCCTGGCTGTTAAATATGAGGGTTTGGGAACAGAATAATCAGTGAAAGTCTTTGGTCTCTTACAACCCTTGATCTCAAAGACATACTTTTTAGCTCTGATGGAACCTGAAGGGTGAAGTATACAAAAAACTGCTTCACTGTTTAAATGCTCATGAACAAAATAACATGTTTAAGTGCTTGAGCTCCCAGGGATAAACTTCAGAATGCATCACAAAACTTGAAGAAAGTCGTCTTCTGGGTTTAGGCGCCGTGTATTCTTCGTTTTGGCCGATGTTTCGGAGGAACGTTCCTCCGAAACGTTGGCCAAAACGAAGAATACACAGCGCCTAAACCCAGAAGACGACTTTCTTCATAGTCATCGCCGTAAAAACCTGAAAACTTACATCACAAAACTTGTTTATGAGCTGTTAGGCATACATCATGGCAAATGCAGGGTCACTTTCTGAAACTCTCATAAAAATTTGGCAAGTATGTGGCCTTTTTACAATAATCAGTTGTGGAGTTATGTTTGAGTTGGGAATACTTGGGAAGAAACCTGCACTGTTCCTCTCCAGTTGGACTGTAAGTTACTGCTATGCCATCGCAAGCAGCAAGCTTCTGTCTCAGCTGAACATCCTGTGGGGTCACAGATTTTTTTATTCTTACTCAACATACTTTTAAATAAAACTTCAAGATAGTCACTGTTGTATTTGGAATCGCAGAATTCTAGCCATTTAGGTTCACCATTTCACTACATCATACCAAAATTTTATCACAAAGAAGTGAAACATCACAGCAAAACATACAACTACAGAGTGTTACATTTGTTTCCTTTTTCTTGAGTTACAAAATGTAACAGACATTTTTGTGAAATTAGAGACATCAAATTCAGGGTTTTAAATATCTCACCTTTTGCTTTGGACACGACTGTAAAAATCAGAAATAATTAGTTTCTTTTTAAAAGAGTTTACTCAATACCAACACGTTCCAGTTGAAATGTTACAACAAACTGCCTCAATTTGAGACTCTTAAATAAATGCGCATCAATGCTGAAGAAGTCAGTTCGGAATACTGAAGCCCACGGCAGCTGAAAATAGGTTCTTACATCGCTGTACTTTCAATTAATCTAGAATCATACACTCACTCCTCATTTAATCCGCAACTTTCCTTCACCAAGCAGCCATAAACAAACACGATCCACCAGGAATGA
The DNA here is from genome assembly GCF_002891405.2 of Cryptotermes secundus. Taxonomy (NCBI): domain Eukaryota; kingdom Metazoa; phylum Arthropoda; class Insecta; order Blattodea; family Kalotermitidae; genus Cryptotermes; species Cryptotermes secundus. The sequence goes on along the minus strand of NW_019720721.1, from coordinate 458,476 downwards.
AAGAGCAAAGTCTGCAAATAGCACCTGCACCAGGATGGTCCGAAACTGTTAAATACACATAAAATAAAATATATTATTACAAAGTGGATAATTTTCAGTCCAGTGTGACATACAAGTTTACAATACTTCAGTCTTTATTCACCTTATGTGTTTTGATTCAAAAGAATCATCATCAGAGGCGCACCACTACAATCAGGAAACACTGTCACATAAGATGTTTTAACAATATGCACTTAAGCTATGAATAATGCTCACTATATAAATTTTGTTATTATCACAGTTGCTTAATGCAAACATTAAAAACTAACCGTGATAATAACAAAAAATTTATATAGAGAGCATTATTCATAGCTTAAGTGCATACTGTTAAAACATCTTATGTGACAGTGTTTCCTGATCATAGTGGTGCGCCTCTGAGGATGACTCTTTTGAATCGAAACATGTAAGGTGAATAAAGACTGAAGTGTTGTAAACTTGTATGTCACACTGGACTGAAAATTATCCACTTTGTAATTAATAGTGTGACAGACTAGAATGAGACAAATCATATTATTACAAGTTCATCATACACTGTGCACCTTACTGCCTTCTCTGCACATGATAAGAGACTGCATACTGAGTTCCCATAGCTTGCCTCCTGAGAGACTACGCACATACCTACATATTTTGTGGGGAACATTTGCATGCAGATTTCAGTACTTTCTGTTTAAAACTTACTTGAGGCAAAGAAGTTATAAAAGTGTATTTTCAGTCAAATTGAAAGGTACTTGCTAAATATAAATAAAACAATAAAGATACTTTCATGTCAAATTTGAGGTTCTCAGAACAGTGGTTATGATGGGTATTAAGAGTTTTTTGGATATAACACCATGTAGTCCACTGAAAGTCATGCAGTGTTCTAGAGGAACATAATGCCTCCATCTTTAGGGTTAAATAAGCTAAGAAAGATGCTGGCGTGAAAGCAAGTGGCAAGCATTACATGATGTTATATCCCAGAGGATAGTGCTCATCCAAGATGCTTTCAGTTTCCAACAGACTACAAAATTAACACAATTTAACTCACTGTCACTAATGTGACCTTAAGGCTTAAGTTTTTAACAATGTACCATCAATTACACAGCCTGTGTAGCACTAAAGAGGTAAAAATTGTTACATCTGTAACTCCAATAACACTGAAAATCAAGTTACAAAAAGAAACTATGTTTGCCAGCTCTGAATGATCATGAAGTGTCTGCATTTACCTTTAGAAGGGAACATGAACTGCAAGTGTTTTAAAACAAGGAACTCAAGGAAATACTTGGATCTAATGAGAGAGAGAGAGAGAGAATATTTACTGTCAGGTTACTGAAATAAAGGAGACTTGACTAGATATGAAACAGAAACAGAAAATAGAAACAGAATGTTTTGTGGAGGAACCTCCAAGAAAGTGGATCCTTGGAGGACAATGAAGTTAATAGGATTAATTTTTATATGCTCTTAGAGAAATAGCTCACAAAATGGGTGAGATATAATCAATAATTTGTATAATGTTGGGCTTTGGTATTAGACTTTCTGATACAGTTTGTTAGAATATTGTATTTAAGCATCCTGTTGCATTTCTATAACATTCACATAGAATATTTATATTACAGTTCCATCAACAATGCAACCACTTTATTCCTTGGAATTTTCACTTTTTACACATGTTTCGGCCCCAAACAGTCATCATCAGATACTTCCATTCGCCAAAACTGTTACCTGCACTGAACATCAGTCATACATTTCACTTGTAACTGCACTGTTCTATATTAATTTGGGGTTATGATCCAGCTAACATTACTCAATTCGCCATACACTGTGACTCGCTTTCTATTGCAATTACTAAACTTTCTTTAAAATTTCTAAAATTCAATTTAAGTTTTAAAAAATTAAGAATAATTAAAATTTAAATTGAATTTTAAAAGTTGTAATAAAATGTTAGTTAATTGCAATAGAAAGTAAGCCACAGTGTATGGTGAAATGACTAATGTTAGCTGGATCATAACCACAAAATTAATATAGAAAAATGCAGTTACATGTGAAATGTATGACCAATATTCAATGCAGGTAACAGTTTTGAAAAATTGGAGTACCTGGTGATGGCTGCTTGGGGCCAAAACATGTTGTAAAAAGTGAAAATTCTAAGGAATAAAGTGGCTGCATTGTTGACAGAACTGTAATATAAATATTCTATGTGACAGTTTGTAAGATAACAGAATTCACTAAACAGAGATGTGGCTGTACAGTTTCTCATTTAAGTTATATATCTCAAAGGTGAAGATCATAACATGGAACTATATAAAATATGGAAGGAACAACTTACTTCTGCAGTGAAATCTACTATTTCAAACTGGTATGCCATATCTGGAAAAATGCCCATTGCCAGAGCTAAAATGGCACCTGCTGAACCTACAATACTGTACAGAAGAGCTTTGTTCTCTGTGAGGCTCTCCATGTATGGGTGGCCCTACAAAATAAGTAAATCAAAAGCATATTATAAGACAGTAAGAGAAAAACATTAGTTTGAAGGCTGCAAATGTTCTTCTCAACATAATTAGTAACAGATACACATATCAATTTTCCATAAACAAAACTACCCGAATCACAAGCTTTCCTCATGCATGCTTTTCAAATTGAAATGAACTGGTAAATCTGTCCCACAAAAAATGCACACAATAATTGTTCCTCATTGCTATTATTCAGGTAATTTCTCCTAACTTATATTTGTTCTCTTCCGAAAGTACAAAATTTTGGACTTACCCGATAATTAATGGCGAATGTAGAAACCTGCAGAGCCATGGAAATTATGTATACCGTACTATTCAACAAACTGGGAACAAACTCCTCCTCTGTTTCTTCTGTTGTATCTGTTGGCCTCTCTTCTCTAACAAGGAAGAAAGTATATTAGTATAAAAATTATGTTTCTGGACATTTTCCATCACCCTGTCTTTATCTAAAAACACTGTCCTGTTTATTTTTCAAAACACAATATTCTGGAGACTCGATTCTGTCCCTGTCTTCAGGTAATATCTACTCAGTTGGGCCCAACTGATAAAGCTAGGATTACATTTGTTAATGTGTATGGAGTCATTGAGAAAAAAAATAATTTCAGACTGTGAACATGTCCATTTTTGAAAAATGTGCCTAATGTATTCAAATATATGACATAATTCTCCTTAATATTTATCATGTTGTGTGCTGTGTTTTGTTTGAACGTGTTCATGTGTGTTGTCTGTTGTCTTATTGTAGTAATGTGTGTTATTTGTCTGTTGTCTTACTGCAGTACCACTGCCACATGGTGAAAACCCATTTGCAGTTAAATAATAATAATATTCATAATGTGTATGTATTAACAGTCTTCAAGTGCATACAATTTCATTTACCACTTCCACACTACATGTTTCGGCAGTATGCTGCCATCTT
>NW_019720721.1:440491-454239 GCF_002891405.2 Cryptotermes secundus | reverse complement strand
GGGTTTCTCTGTTGCACAACATGTCACACTATGAATCAGTGCAACAAGACGCTAAAATACAACATATATAATAATAATAAATAGGAAACCTTCCCTGTAAGCTCACCATGTACAAGTGACTCTGAATAACAAAAGTATGACTATAACGTTAATTTCCAATATTAAAATATTTTCTTCACCTTTATCATACCAGGTTTATTTCCTCTGTACTTCATAAATATAAATGTGTCTATGATACAGAACAGAGAGCATACCAATTCTATTTGCTCTCCCTCTAATTCACAAGCAGTTATCTTGCATGTCAGTCCTCTGTGTTACACAGCTTGGAAGCACTCATAAAGCTGTTTATATTTTAGCAGCAAGGGTGATGATGCATTGGCCGCCAGTAGCCACTCACACAACTGATAAGAGCTAGCAGGCCTGACAATCTGTTGTCAGAAACACCTACAGGGGGTGCAGTGGGGGAACAGTACTAGTGTGCCACTGCGAAGTACACTGACATAAGGACCATAATTTTAAGGGTACTTTGCGAGACAAAGACTAAACTGTAACTGAATTAAAATTCTGCTGTATAATATACGTAATTATTTCCTTCTTCAAAAACTGATTAACGCTCAACCCACAAAAATTCTTTACTTCTTACAGAACCTGAAGATTTATTGTGTTTGCAACAGCTAACCAGTGGACCCTATACTTTGACAGCTGCCAGATGCCTGCCCATTCTAGTGAGTTTAGCTATTCTGATGACTGTGAAACAAGACAGGATGAAAGATGACAGAATTTACACAGCAGATAATAAGCTTACCTTAAAAGTATGCAAGTTCTGTAAGTTTTTAGGCATTTATTCTAAAATCTAGAGTTCAGTTTATCAAGATATTTTAAGATGATCTTCCCATCTATGCTTATGTCTCACAAGTGGTCTCTTCCCAGGTTTGCCAAAATTCTGTGTGTGTTTCAGACATCTCCCATGCACTCCACATTCCTCAACAATGTTATCCTTTATTTGATTGTCCTAATTTTATTCTGTAAGTAGTATGATATTGTCGCTCCTCACTATGTATTTTTCTCCACCCTCCTATCATTACATTCCTCTTAGGTTCAAATATCCTCCTCACCAGCCTGTTTTCAAACACCCTCACCCTGTGATCTTCCCCTGAGGTAAGAAACCAAAATTCATATCCACATAAAACAAGAGGTAAAATTTTAAGTTTTGTATATTTTAAACCTAAATGATTCAACTTATAAAGGTAGGACATAACATAACCTCAAACATATATATATATATATATATAGACGGTATTAACATTGAAATAGTAAAATACCAATAATATATTTGCAGAACCTCCACATCAAGATAGCCAGGTGGCACAATATCTGCCCCATGTAAGAGGGACGATGGCAGGACGAACACGAGCCTGCATGGTTTACGAATTTTAATTACTGACAATCCAAAAAATTTTTAATTAGCATCAAGAAATTTTATACAATTTTATAAAAAACTTTAGATTCCCAGGAAACTGCTGTGTTTGTGAAATGTTCTATTTTGTGTACTATGTATTGTAGCATATAAGTGTACGTACTTTAAGTCTAAACAACTTATGTTATGGTGGTTTCCTATTTGTAGTGATGTTTGCCCTCTGAAGATGGTCCACAGAGACCGAAACATGTAAGGGTGTTGAGTTTTCATGTAGTAAAAAACTTACAGGTCACATTGGACGGAGTGATTTATATTTGTATTTATATTTGTATAATACTTACTTTGGTGGTGATCTCATGGTAGCTTGTTGAACTAAGTAGATGAGACAAATAAAGTGGACTAGAAACTGCAGTAGTACAGTCAAAACCGTGTACAAATTAAAGATGTTAGGTAGCGGTCTCTGTCGTGACAATGTCTTCAATGGCTGCATATAAAAACAAATGAATTTAAGTACACTGTTTATATTTCTACTCACTGTGCAGTTTATGTGCACAAAAAAGGCCTTATTAGATCGTGTCTAAGAATCCTTCCATTCTTCGGCTGGCTTTTTAAAATTTCAAAACTATTTAAGGATTTACATTAAATTTTCTGTTAGAGATCTACACTGTAACTTACCAACCACATTTAATTTATGGTTTGTTGTCATTCAAGCTTGCTTTATCTTATACATAAAAACACAGTGACCTTGTAAATAACAGACCAAATCAAAATAAATAGGGTACATCCTAATAGGTCACAATAATTCATTTGGCATACACTTTTTTATTTCATCAGTCACCACTGATAAATTTGTTGATATCCAAATTCAGCATTGGGACTGATTAATTACACTATAAACATGCCTCTTTACACTCTCAAACAACTTAATAATAAATCAAAATTGAGGATATTTTGTCTGCGTAAGAGTCTTATTGAAGGGACTGACAATAGAAATACCAGTTTACCTTTGATCTAGATATAAACAGGAAACAAGCAGCTAGCAGTAACCCTTGTAGCGTTGCCTGCATGTCACTGAACTTGATCCCATCCAGGTACAAGACTGACTGACTATATGCAAGAATGAGGGCATTCAATGCCAAAATCTTGAACATCTGTAATGTTGTTACCAATGTACACCGACCCTGTTTTATAACATGGCAAACTGGAAAGATAGATAATATACAAACTCTTAGCAGAATCAAAGGCATTACAATGAAATCAACACTTTCCTTCAGTCTGAAAAAAGTAACGTTAATGAGCTTGCTTAGTGCAGTTAAAAAACTGCATGTAGCAGAAAACATTTGTACAATGCTGTTAGAACTACTTACTGCACATTATGGAGGACAGTTTTGATGTGAACGGGGCTGCAATGCTGGCATCACCCAGTTTCACAATTGGTGCTTGGTCCTGTTCCTCGATCTCTTTCAGTAGTTTCTGAAGTTGGGTATGTGTCGCATTAGCAGCATTCTGCATTACAATTACATTTTCAATTTACAAATTGAGGCAGAAGATTGGAAAGTTAAGCTAGAGGAAAATTCTATCCATTCTATCTTTAAAAATAATTTTCAACCAAGAAAGAAGTGATTCTTCCCCTTGACAACAAGAAGTACCATGTAGAATTTATAAAGCGTACTTTCCTGTAGCACAGACTTCCAGTCCTATATATTTGACTGTTAATGTCACATTTATAATCCAGCAGGGATATACAATTTACCCCATGGGTTATCATGCTGGATTCATGATCGCACAGTTTATGATCAGACCCTAGGAAAATCAAAATTCTTTTATCATTTGCAGCTATAAATATGTTACAGATTATTATTACCATCATCACCGCCTCTTTCTCTTCTTCCTCCATCATCATCATCATCATCATCATCCTCACTGTCATCAAATTTTACAAGTTTATGCTACAACCAATATATTATTTTGAGTTTTCCTCATAATTATGGTTCAATTTTGGGTAATCTAAACTTGAGACAGAGTATTCCAGATGATATCTCAATGTTTTATTTTGCATTCATATTCATTTAAACTTTCTTTGCACTGGTTAGAACTTGAGCCTGGTGTCCAGTTACAAAACTATGTGGCCAAAAGGTTGTTCAATTTTATCAGTCAACAAATTCTTTACATGGAATAACAGACATTAATACTGTGTGGTCTGCCATTGCCCATTGTTTGTATGAGAATTCACCTCTAAATTAAAAACTGTCCACTGCAGACAGTAACTTGCACGGTGCATCAGTTCCTATGCAGCTTGTATAGTGATAAATATGGCCCGGATTTCTATGACATGTCATATTTTTTTCCTAGGGTTTATNTTTATTCTTAATTATTTTATTCTTATCTTTAATTAAAATTGTGAAATTTTATGTCCCATTTAATATTTAAGGTCATATTTTACACTTTTTAGGTCATATTTGACATAATTTTGGGTCATAAGTGCATGCATATATTTATAGTTTTTAGGTCATAAAAATCCGGGCCCTAGTGATAAAGTGCATGTCTCACTGATGCTGAGCACACCATTTTTTCATGTTTTCATTTTTGCACTGAAATAAGCTGTAACATGTGCTCCTTGCACCATGAGTATTATGTTGTGATGAATCACACAGACACGTGTTGTATGGTTGACCTTTGTGCCTGCAAGGATGCAGAGTTTTGGCTAAAATTCAGCAACTGTGGAAAATCCAACTGAAACAGTTGGGTGCTTGTGCCGCATACAATTCCTGAAAGATTACAAAATACTTACCTCTTTTTCACATGTTCTTGGTGTGTGGTTTCTTCAAGTTGCTTTTTTCAGAGACATGAAGTCCCTCTTGTCACAACTCAGATAACTGTACTCATCACTGAAGAACAGCACAAGACAAAAACCAAACTTTCTTCTTTTTAAATTCAGGGAGAATGCCACAAGTTTCCTGTAAGGCTCTTCCTTTTCTCACAGTGTACTGAGACATACTGAACTCTTATCTTACCCACTACAGGGTATCAGAGGAATGAACTTAACTCTTTCTGCCAGAGTCAGAGCTGATACAGTTGAACTGGACTTTTTGGAGAAGCCTCTCATATTCTTCAGAGAGTTGGCTCAATATCAAATTTTCAGCTCCTCTACAGTCACCTGGATCCAGTGTGATACGGTGATTTTGAAAGTTAGTCTTCACAACATATGATGCCTGTTAACTTCCATTTATCAAGTACAACTATTTTTCACTACTTAGAGTCATCTCCTTATAATATGTGAAACACTCACTTCAGAAAATGAAGTAATTAACTCCTTTTCCAATTCTGCAAACAGTGTATCAGGTGTAACTACAGGATTATTCTGAGAATCATCTGATTCGTCAGTATTCTATTCAATTTTTACATAACAGTTTGAGTAAAATGACTGTTCTAGTATGTGCAAAGAATGCTGTACTTCATGCACAAATTTTAATGATATAGCATGGAACCTTTCCATCACAACTGCCCTGGGTGTCCAGTTAGTTAATCTTCAGTTGGTACAAAACTTGGCGAAAAACAATATTTTGATGGAATGCCTGTGAGTTTTTATTGCGTATTTTTGCTACAGTAACTTCAAAGTTACAGCAGTCTTTCTTCTAGCATTATAATATATTTCCTTTCAATACATGCTTTAAATGTTCAAACTTCAAGCTTAACACTTTTCTAGCCATCATCTCTGAGCCATCCAAAAATAGCATAAAATTCTCCTTCCTCCTCCCCTGTTCTAAACCCGTTATGGATCCAGCATTATCCTTCTTTTTCTCGCTTTTCCTCTTGTGAAGGAAGCAGCCCACATGCAATTATCACATGCTCCTCACACTGATCCATGCTAATGAATGTCATAGCAGCAGAGTCTGGTATGTGTGAATTAGCCTTAAGTGACATCTTCCATTGCTGTGGAAATTGTTCCCTATTCCAAAGTGAATTAAAAGCTCATGGGTCCTAAGGCTGCAATATTTTACTTCCTGTTCAGAACAGTTCTGCCAGAATTTGATAAACACCTGGGAATTTATACCTCTTCAACATTTCAAAAGCAGTCTCACCCTCACAAGAGCTAGATTCAGGAGCAAATGGCTAAGCTGTATGTAGACCTACTTCAGTCTGCCTAAAATTATTAATCTCATGAACATCCATCAGCTGAAAGAAGTAATTTTTCCACCTATTCAAAGTAAGGTGGGAATCTGCAAGCTTATTACCATTCTCATCCTTTACCAATTTAGGTGAGCTTTTCTTATTGCTAGTGGGGTGGGACTAAGTCCCTTGTGCTGCGGCCACTTCTGGCCTATTGTACCAGCCACAGACGATAGGTGAGGGTGATTGTGGAGCAATTGGTGGAATGAAGACTGGCAGGGGAAACTGAAGTACTTGGAGAAAACCTGCCCCAGCGCCACTTTGTCCACCACAAATCCCACTTGACCAAACCCAGGTTCGAATCCGGGCCACCATGGTAGGGGAGCTTGGTAACTTTCCTAAATTCAGTTATGCCTTTATACTACAAGTCTGTTCTCTTTCTTTGTTCCTGATATGTTTACTAGGTTCATGTCTTACACTTGTTCATATTATCGCCAATCATTTAGCTTAAATTCTGCAATAACTGCAATTTAGCCTGATCCTTTGATCTAATAATTTTAAATGTCCACTATCCAACCATGGTTCCTGCTGCTTTAATTTGTAATAATCTAGACAATCTCTCTAATACATTTTCAAGCCCTACAGGTACAAGAACTGTTGCCCTCAAGAATGTAAGGGCCTGAAGAAAAAAGAATCAATAGAACTCTATAGTAATTTCTTACACATATTTTCATTCTCAAGAGACATTTCAAAATAAACTTAGTTAATATAAAAAACAGGTACTCGTATGTGTGTGAGGAATACATTCCTTTTTAATATATGTGGGGCAATCCAAAAGTTTCCAAAATTTGAATTTTGTGCAAGAATTGTTACGACTACATCGAAATACTGCTAGGTGTCTCCTCACACATCCTTCTTGAATCAGTGTGGCAAGCGGCATCAAGTTGAGTGGTTGGCTTTATTGTTGGTGAACGTATTTCCATTGTTGTGCTTCCGTGAGTTTGCGGTTTTGCGATGGCTGACCTGAGAGAGCAGCGTGTCTGTATAAAGTTTTGTTTCAAACTTGGGAAAACCGCTGCAGAAACGCACCAAATGTTGAAGCAAGCTTTTAGTGACAACAATTTAGGCCAGACACAAACTTATGACTGGTATAAGCATTTCAAAAATGGCCGAACATCGACTAATGATGACGATCGTTCGGGACGGCCGTCAACTGGCACCACACCAGGAAGTGTCGCGAAAGTTAGGGATCTGATTCTGTAAGATCGTAGACTGACCACCCAAGACCTCTGTAACACCTTGGGACTCAGTTATGGTACATGTCAACGAATTCTGTCAGAGGAACTGAACATGAGGAGGATTGCGGCGAAGTCTGTGCCACTACTGCTGCAAAATGAACAGAAGCAGCATCGCTTGGAAGTATGCAGGGAACTTCAGCAACAGCTTCAAGATGATCCAAACTTTCTTTCGAAGGTTGTCACTGGTGACAAAAGTTGGGTTTATGGCTACGACCCTGAAAGTAAGCAGCAAATGTTGCAATGGAAGAGCCCTTCTTCACCTCGGCCGAAAAAAGCTTGACAAGTCAAGAGCAACATTAAGTCCATGTTGATCTGTTTTTTTTATATTGACGGGATTGTTCATAAGGAGTTCGTCCCTCCTGGTCAGACAGTCAATAAAGAGTTCTATTGCGATGTTCTAAGGTGTTTGAGGGAGAACATGAGGAGAAAACGTCAAGAGAAGTGGCGCACGAACGACTGGGTACTGCACCATGACAACGTACGACCGCATATGGCTTACATTGTGCAGGAATTTTTGGCTAAAAACAAGATGGCAGTTGTTCCACACCCACCGTACTCACCAGACTTAGCTCCATGGGACTTCTTTCTCTTCCCCAAGATGAAAATCAAGTTGAAGGGGTGAAGATTTGATACAGCTGACGAAATTCAAGCGGAAACACAGACGGTACTAAACACCCTAAGAAAGAAAGACCTCCAGGATGCATTTGAAAACTGGCAGAAACGCTGGGATTGGTGTATGTGCTACCAAGGGGACTACTTTGAAGGTGATGATGCAGAATAAGATCTAGGTAAGATGTAATAGTTTTTATTAATATATTTCGGGAACTTTTGGTTTGCACCATGTAATATGGACTTAAAGGACTGAGGAATAGATCAATTTCTAAAAAGCATGTAACACCACTCAAAATGAAGACCAAGGAAAAATAATTTGATCATAATTCTCTTGAGCCATGCCTTCAAAATATCTAAAATTATGAGAAATCCTTTACTTCTAAAACTTCCAACTACTTCTTACAATGCCTTAGTTGACTAGACAAGTTTTGAATCTGCAAAATAAACAATAAAATAAAAGAATGTGGAAGTTTCTTAACTTACCTGCCTTGAGCTGCCATGTGACCCAGGATTAGTTCCTCCCGAACCATGACCTCTACTGCGATCTCTATCCCCTCTTTCTGGCCTTTTCCTTTCTGATAACTTCTCAGGTGCATTTGACAAGATTGCAACACCTTCAGCAAAAGAGAAACCAGTCACAATTTTACCACTTTATATCAAAATGTAAGCAACAGAACTTCATATCAAATAAATAATGTTAATGCTATTTCTTATATGCACTTTCTTGTTCTTGTTCAGTACATTATATGTAACACGTGGTGACAGGAACTACGAGTATAAGGGATATTATCCTTACCTACATCTGCATGTTTCAATGCCCCTACATCGTTAGTCCCATCTCCACACATCAGGGTTGTAAAACCAAGGGATTTAAGAGCTACAATCACAAATTCTTTCTGTTTTGGTGCAACCCGCGCAAAGACAGATATATGGGGCAGAATTTGATACAAGAACTGTCTATGGTGGTCACTCAGGAAGGTCAAGCCCTGAGAAAAGAAGAAAATCATTATTTGTTACAGAAATTTGTCTCAAACAATTTCCAGAGATACTGTAATATAACTTACCTCTCCCGTCACACAGAGATCATATTTTGATACTAATTCCTTGTAAGTCTTCTGTGGCAAGACTGGTAAACGGAGCAACTGGTCAATGCTCTCCCATACCCAACTCCCATTCCCTGATTCAGTAAGAATTAAAGTTTTTGGTTTCTGAGTGAAGCGCAGCTCCTTGGCTACGTGGCAAGCAGTGAGAGGATTGTCACCTGTTATCATTACCACCTGCAAGNCTCACTCACTCACTCACTCACTCACTCACTCACTCACTCACTCACTCACTCACTCACTCACTCACTCACTCACTCACTCACTCACTCACTCACTCACTCACTCACTCACTCACTCACTCACTCACTCACTCACTCACTCACTCACTCACTCACTCACTCACTCACTCACTCACTCACTCACTCACTCACTCACTCACTCACTCACTCACTCACTCACTCACTCACTCACTCACTCACTCACTCACTCACTCACTCACTCACTCACTCACTCACTCACTCACTCACTCACTCACTCACTCACTCACTCACTCACTCACTCACTCACTCACTCACTCACTCACTCACTCACTCACTCACTCACTCACTCACTCACTCACTCACTCACTCACTCACTCACTCACTCACTCACTCACTCACTCACTCACTCACTCACTCACTCACTCACTCACTCACTCACTCACTCACTCACTCACTCACTCACTCACTCACTCACTCACTCACTCACTCACTCACTCACTCACTCACTCACTCACTCACTCACTCACTCACTCACTCACTCACTCACTCACTCACTCACTCACTCACTCACTCACTCACTCACTCACTCACTCACTCACTCACTCACTCACTCACTCACTCACTCACTCACTCACTCACTCACTCACTCACTCACTCACTCACTCACTCACTCACTCACTCACTCACTCACTCACTCACTCACTCACTCACTCACTCACTCACTCACTCACTCACTCACTCACTCACTCACTCACTCACTCACTCACTCACTCACTCACTCACTCACTCACTCACTCACTCACTCACTCACTCACTCACTCACTCACTCACTCACTCACTCACTCACTCACTCACTCACTCACTCACTCACTCACTCACTCACTCACTCACTCACTCACTCACTCACTCACTCACTCACTCACTCACTCACTCACTCACTCACTCACTCACTCACTCACTCACTCACTCACTCACTCACTCACTCACTCACTCACTCACTCACTCACTCACTCACTCACTCACTCACTCACTCACTCACTCACTCACTCACTCACTCACTCACTCACTCACTCACTCACTCACTCACTCACTCACTCACTCACTCACTCACTCACTCACTCACTCACTCACTCACTCACTCACTCACTCACTCACTCACTCACTCACTCACTCACTCACTCACTCACTCACTCACTCACTCACTCACTCACTCACTCACTCACTCACTCACTCACTCACTCACTCACTCACTCACTCACTCACTCACTCACTCACTCACTCACTCACTCACTCACTCACTCACTCACTCACTCACTCACTCACTCACTCACTCACTCACTCACTCACTCACTCACTCACTCACTCACTCACTCACTCACTCACTCACTCACTCACTCACTCACTCACTCACTCACTCACTCACTCACTCACTCACTCACTCACTCACTCACTCACTCACTCACTCACTCACTCACTCACTCACTCACTCACTCACTCACTCACTCACTCACTCACTCACTCACTCACTCACTCACTCACTCACTCACTCACTCACTCACTCACTCACTCACTCACTCACTCACTCACTCACTCACTCACTCACTCACTCACTCACTCACTCACTCACTCACTCACTCACTCACTCACTCACTCACTCACTCACTCACTCACTCACTCACTCACTCACTCACTCACTCACTCACTCACTCACTCACTCACTCACTCACTCACTCACTCACTCACTCACTCACTCACTCACTCACTCACTCACTCACTCACTCACTCACTCACTCACTCACTCACTCACTCACTCACTCACTCACTCACTCACTCACTCACTCACTCACTCACTCACTCACTCACTCACTCACTCACTCACTCACTCACTCACTCACTCACTCACTCACTCACTCACTCACTCACTCACTCACTCACTCACTCACTCACTCACTCACTCACTCACTCACTCACTCACTCACTCACTCACTCACTCACTCACTCACTCACTCACTCACTCACTCACTCACTCACTCACTCACTCACTCACTCACTCACTCACTCACTCACTCACTCACTCACTCACTCACTCACTCACTCACTCACTCACTCACTCACTCACTCACTCACTCACTCACTCACTCACTCACTCACTCACTCACTCACTCACTCACTCACTCACTCACTCACTCACTCACTCACTCACTCACTCACTCACTCACTCACTCACTCACTCACTCACTCACTCACTCACTCACTCACTCACTCACTCACTCACTCACTCACTCACTCACTCACTCACTCACTCACTCACTCACTCACTCACTCACTCACTCACTCACTCACTCACTCACTCACTCACTCACTCACTCACTCACTCACTCACTCACTCACTCACTCACTCACTCACTCACTCACTCACTCACTCACTCACTCACTCACTCACTCACTCACTCACTCACTCACTCACTCACTCACTCACTCACTCACTCACTCACTCACTCACTCACTCACTCACTCACTCACTCACTCACTCACTCACTCACTCACTCACTCACTCACTCACTCACTCACTCACTCACTCACTCACTCACTCACTCACTCACTCACTCACTCACTCACTCACTCACTCACTCACTCACTCACTCACTCACTCACTCACTCACTCACTCACTCACTCACTCACTCACTCACTCACTCACTCACTCACTCACTCACTCACTCACTCACTCACTCACTCACTCACTCACTCACTCACTCACTCACTCACTCACTCACTCACTCACTCACTCACTCACTCACTCACTCACTCACTCACTCACTCACTCACTCACTCACTCACTCACTCACTCACTCACTCACTCACTCACTCACTCACTCACTCACTCACTCACTCACTCACTCACTCACTCACTCACTCACTCACTCACTCACTCACTCACTCACTCACTCACTCACTCACTCACTCACTCACTCACTCACTCACTCACTCACTCACTCACTCACTCACTCACTCACTCACTCACTCACTCACTCACTCACTCACTCACTCACTCACTCACTCACTCACTCACTCACTCACTCACTCACTCACTCACTCACTCACTCACTCACTCACTCACTCACTCACTCACTCACTCACTCACTCACTCACACTCACTCACTCTCGCTCACTCACTCTCACTCACTCACTCACTCACTCACTCACTCACCCTCACTCACTCACTCACTCACTCACTCACTCACTCACCCACCCACTCACTCTCACTCACTCACTCTNAAAAAAAAAAACAAATAATTTTCGTTTACTATCATTATTCAATTAACATACAAAACTGTGTGGATGTCGGTGATGTTGCCAACGTAAGCATCACGTATATCCAGGCAGTGCAACAACACAAAAATGAAAGTAATATCAACAATTAACTACCGTGAAACCCCAACAACAGTAATATCCAAATCATAAGAGATTCACTTGAGATGCCTTCCTCTGTACACACTTTTCATGGGGATAAGGTAACTGTTTGCTTGACACCTCTCACTCACTCACTCACTCACTCATGGAGCTGAGCCCTTCTTGAGAAGCTGCCAGTTGTGCAGCTTCTCAAGAATTTCCCAGCATTTAATGAAACCCAGAGGTTCATTACCTTGTTCACAAGAGCCCTTCAATGATCCCTATCCTGAGGCAGATAAATCCAATCCATGTCATCCCTTCCTATCTATCATCCATTTTAATATTATCCACTGAGCTACATCTTCATTTTCCCAGTGGTCCCTTTCTTTCTGGTTTTCCCATCTATATCCTATATGCATTCCTCTTCTCTCCAATTCTGGCTACAAGCCCTGCACATCTCATCCTCCTTGACTTGATCATTCTAATTATACTTGGAGAAGAGTACAAGTTGTGAAGCTCCTCATTATGCAGTTTTCTCCAACCTCCTGTCACTTCATTTCTCTTCAGTCCAAATATTCCCCTCAACACTCTGTTCTCAAACACCCTCAGTCTATGTTCCTCCCATAATGTCAGAGACCAAGTTTCACACCCATACAGAACCACAGGCAAAATTATAGTTTTAGACAGCAGACAAGATGACAAAAGCTTCTTGACTGAATGGTAGCAAGCAGTATCCAAGTTCAATCTCCCCTTAATTTCCTCCTGAATCAGGTTCTGTAGTTGATGTGTTACGTCGAAACCCACACTGATGATCCCCAATAATTTCATCTATATATGGACTTAACCTTGAAAGAAGAATATTGGACAAAATTTTATATGAAGTTGATAGCAGTGATCATCATCATCAGTAATCTGTCAAGATGACAGGTCCACAGTCTCTTCCAAAACAATTCCTCCACTTAATGCGATCTAGAGCTTTCTCCTTCAAATGACAGCATCCTCTTCTGTCCCCAAGGTCATCCAGCATCTTCTTACATCTTCTTGTCACTTCTATCCGCCCCTCTATCTTTCCTTCAATAACTTCTTTTAGAAGGCAGTTTCTGCGTAAAACATGACCAATCCAATTAGCCTTCCGTTTTCTTACTTTGTGTAGGATATTCCTCTGCTCACTGACTCTAATTAACACTTCTTCATTTCTCACATAATCGGTCCAACTGATCTTCTCCATNTTTTTTCCACATTCATTTCCATGCCATAGCACCTTCCAATTTCAATCAGTCTATCAATCATGCCTTGTAGCACAGTTTCTTCCTTAGCCATTAACACAAGGACATCTGCATATTTCACAGTTTGAATAATTTGCCCTCCTACTTTGAACTCTCCGAGCCCATCCAGAGCTTCCTTGGTAAGACATTCGCTGTAAAAGTTGAACAAAATTGGTGATAAACAGCAGCCTTGTCGAATTCCTCTTTCAATCTGCACACTTCCTGTCTCCCCTCTGTCCCGTCATACTCTAACTTTCTGATCCATGTACAATTTGCTAATCAATCTTCTTTCACGCCAATCGATATCTGTTTCCTTTAGGATCTGCATTGATTTGGTCCAGTTTACCTGGTC
>NW_019720721.1:426137-439822 GCF_002891405.2 Cryptotermes secundus | reverse complement strand
CCTTCAATTGCACCGAGTTTCTCTTCTAGGGTCTCTTGCACGCTTTGTCTTTGAGCATATAACTTCTCCAAATCCCATCTGGGTCTGCGCTTTCGAAATCTTATAATTTTCTTCAACCTGGTTCAGAACTTGGCAACCAGTAAGTTGTGGTCAGAGTCAATATCTGCCCCAGGAAGCATCTTCACATCCTTCCTTTCTGAATCGATGTTTCACAAGGATGTAGTCCAGCTGATGCCTCCTCCAATCCCCAGGTGCCTTCCATGTGTAAATTCTTCTCTTTGGCTTCTTGAAGCAAGTGTTGGTAACAATCAGTCCATTTCGTTCACAAAAGTCAATAAGCATTTGACCCCGTGATATCCCCCGATAATTACTACAGTCAGTTTTATCACCCTTCTTGTAAACTGGTACAATAATAGACTCCTTCCACTGATCAGGCAATTTTTCCTTATGCCAAATAGAAGTAATTAGATTGTGGATCTTAGAACGTAATATTTCGCTCCGTTTGAATAAGTTCTGCCGGAATTTGATCACTACCTGGCGAACTATACTGTTTAAATTTTGCAATAGCACTTTCAAACTCGAAACGGCTAGGATCAGGTATTAACGGCTCATCTGTATCAATTTCTGTCTGCCTAACATCACTGACCCTATGTACATTCAATAACTGAGAGAAGTAGTTCCTCCACCTATTCAGAATGTTGTGGGAATCTGCAAGCAGATCACCATTCTCATCCTTCACTAAGTTACTACTAGGCTGGTAACCCCTTTTAAAGTCATTTATTCCTCTATACAGGTCTCTAATATTCTTCTTCTTACTATTCATTGGAAGCTCATCCAATTTGTATTTCAGATATTCTTTTTTTTTCTCTCTCTCTCCTGAAATGCCTGCTGGTTTTATGTCATATATTGTTCAGATTATCCCCTTATTTCGCTTGGATCGTGTAACCACTGCAATTTGGCTTGTTTCTTGTGGTCTAACAATTCTATGCATCCTTCATCAAACCATGGCTTATGCTTCTTCAGTTCATAATAACTTAAGACTCTCTTTGGCAGAAAATTTCATATTCTCTCTAACAGTATCTCACAAGCGGCCTCCATAGTCTAGAGGTAACGTTCCCACCTCATGACTCATAGTACGCGGGTTCAAATACCCGGTGGAGGTCGTCGAATTTTTAAAGGCGGAAAAATTCAGGGAACAGGTCCTCCGGGAGGGACTTTAAGCCGTGGGTCCCGTGTCGTAGCTTTACGGCATGTAAAAGAACACACAAGACACAAGAATTTCCACAAAGATGGTGTCTCGAATCCTGACAGATCACTAGAAACGTCAACTTCACATTTCATCTGATCTTTTACATAATGCAGACATATTTGATAAGGTCATTACCAGTGATGAAACATAGTGCTTTAAATATGACCTGGAAACAATAAGCCAGAGCACGCAGTGGAAAACAAAGAATTCACCTTGGCCCAAAAAAAGCAGACACATCTTGCTTGCAGTTCAAGACAATGCTCATGTGTCTCTTCAATCACAAGGGGATAGCTCACTATGAATTCATTGCACAAGCACAAACAGTGAATCAACAGTGTTTTTTGAAGTGCTGACAAAGTTATAGGAGTATGTTCAGAGGAAAAGACCCAAACTCTGACCTGACAAATGGATTCTCATCCATGACAATGCCCCTGTACATGATGCAAGAGTTCGAGAGTTCCTGGGTAAGAAATCCATTACAAAAACAGACCATCCCCTTTATTTGCCCGACTTAGCCCCGGCGAGTTTTGGCCTTTCCAAAATAAAAATTTGCCTGAAAGGACAAAGATTTGCTGACATCCCTGACATCCAATGCAATGTGACAATGTGAGGTATTCCAGAAAATGAGTTTCAAGACTGTCTCTGGTAGTGGCACCATCATCTCACGAAGTGCACAGTTTCAAAAGGAGAGTATTTCGAAGGCGACAGCAGCCGCTAGTGCACAAGCAAGCAAATTCTGCCTTCACAGGGCCATTCCAGGAATTAAACTGTCCTACCCTCTAGATTTTAATAACATCCACCTCCTCCTTCTGATATCATTTTCATTTCATACAGATCAACAAACAAGAAGTCTCAAAACTAATTTCATCTTATATTCTTTCCACCTCAATTTCTTGCCAGTTCTCTCTTCCCATCTTCATTTTTACCAGTCCTCGCCAAATAATCTTGTTGTAGGTTGTCCCACAGGTATCATTCTTCAAATTTTACTCCTAATGCCCTTCACGGTATCCCTGTTCTATCTATTCTTTTTACATGGCCAAACTACTGCAATAATTTTCCTTCTAACTCTAACAAATTCTAAATTCCAACATTTTCTCTAAAAATTCCATTTCTTGTTTTTTCCCTTAGTATTTTACAAAGCTATCATACCTACTGTTTTATTTTGCTTTTGATTCACTTTGTAAGAGTCCATGTTTTTGCATTATAAGTTAGTATCGGTTTGACATATACTTTACAGATTGTTGTTCCGCATTTGGGGATGTCTGTTCGATAATACTCCTTTTACAATTTGATACTATTTACAACTATACTGTATTCTTCTACTAACCTCTCCATCAATTTTTCTTTCTGAATTTATTTCACTTGCCAAATGAATAAGTTTATTCACTTGTTTAACTGTTGTCTTAATTTTATTCTGATGTGTGTATAGGCACCTTAAAATCTCATGGTCACCACCTTCTCCACATTTCTTTATATTGTTTCAGTAATTTAGTTTCTCTTCAATCTCCTTTTTGTCTTTATGCCAAATAATTTGCAAATTCTCTCTGTATACCATTATATAAAAGGCAAGGCTGTCAATGGACTTAATTAATTAAGCACCACACCATGATGGCGCTTGAGGAGTGGAGAAATAGCTCCACCATTTTTGACCTCAGAACTAGATGGAGATAAGTGGTCTGCTTCACGCTCTGCCCACTTTACTCACGAGGAAAGTCACCAGTACCGACTGGATAGGAGGCAGGGTGGGCCCCAGAGCCCTTCTGCATGCTGTGAAGAAGAGAAAAATCTCTTGCTCCTGCCAGGAACTGAAGATCAACCATCCAGACCTTAGCATATTACTATACCAACTATAGCTATCTCAGCTCCATTTATATTGCCATATGACTTTTCAAAATATATAAACACAATTATTCTATTTTTGGAAATACCCAATGTTTCTTAACTGTAAAGGTCATATCTGTCACTGCATGTTGCTCCTTACTATGTGCTGCTTTTATCATTTTTTGTATTCTATTAGTTAAAATTGTTCTGTAAATTTTGTGATAGTGACAGAAAAGTGTTATTTCTCCGTAACTATTAGAGCTCCTTACTGCTTTTCTTATACATCAGCCCTGCCACTCCCTTCTTCCACTCAAACTCAATTTCGCATGGCTGCAAAATCCAACATATACAAGTAATTCCCTTTATCCAATGCACTACTAGTCCTACAGTGGTTACCATTTCTATTGTCACTGCATCACATCACAGGATTTTGTTAGTTTTCATTTTTGCAATGACAACAATATCTACATTTTGCACTACATACATGTTTTTTACAATTAACAATTTTTTAGAAAATTTATAAAATCATTATGAAAGTTGGTTTGGCTTCATGTTAAGTAGGGATTACAGTGGGCTGATACAAACCAAAAAGAAATTTGTTCTAGTCCTCTGAAAGTAGACTCCTCCCTACAAAACCAAAATTTTAATAGATATGGATTCAAAATCTGAAGATATACATGGCCTCCTTATTACATGATCAGCCTACAGGCTTCATGCAAAGAACAAATAAAAAGGCCATACACAGCCACAAATACTATCATGCCTCATGCCTTTAAACTCACTCACACAATAACACACACAAGCTGAGTGCAACCAACTCTGACACATTTGGGCAGCCTGCGCTCCTCATACTGATCACCTGGAAACAAAACAATTTTCATTCACCATAACCCACTTACCATGGGCTTTAGTGTCTCTGGTGCACCTTTCACTGTTGTAATGTATGTTGTGTCAGTACTGCCTGGGAGTGTGTAGCCTGCAATTACAGACATTCTCTTCAGAGCAGAAGAGAAGTGATGTCGATGGAAGATTTTCATCCCAGGGGCTTTACCTCTTTTTGGTATTACTGCATCACCTTTAGTAAGATTCCAGTCAACAGCTGTGAGAGTTGCTTTTTCCAAGGGATCACCCACAAGCCCATCATCTAGTTGAGCCAGAGCATGGCATGTTGCTAGGACTTGGATGCTCTCCAAAGATGTTTCTGACAGAGGTATCACACCTTGTTGGCTGCTGAAAATTATGTCCACATAATCAAACCATCCCAAAATATGTCTCTCAAAACAGGCCTTCCCAGATATACACGACAGTCTTGGGTAATTACCAAATAAAATTCAATGACAGTGCTGATATGTACATATCAGTAAAGACTAGCAGTACTGGAAATATACTGTCAAATGTATGAGTGACTACAGATGGGGTTTGGATTGGTAATTGGATTTATTTAACACTAACAGACACACCTCATAACTACAAGTAACTGTATCATTATTGGTAATTCACTACAGCACACAACTTAAAGTCTTCTCACTCTCCTGTGTCTTCACCAGCTTTCTGGTAATGGCTTCCACTGGCAGACGTTCCTTTTCTTCTGGGTTCCCAAACTGTCTCCATGCCCCAGCTTCCAGCTTCTAAGAACAACAGCTCACAAGGACCGAGCGGCATCAGTGCTCTAACTCACTCGCCAAATCACTCCACTCCACTGACTTCCAGGTGTGAGGCCATCTCACACCAACCTCCTACTTTGGCCACGCCATAACCCAAGCAGTTAGTCGCTGGCTTCCCAAAGCGGCGGCCTGGGTTCCATCCCGGGTCTGGTCAAGTGGGATTTGTGGTGGACAAAGTGGCACTGGGGCAGGTTTTCTCCGAGTACTTCGGTTTCCCCTGCCAATCTTCATTCCACCAACTGCTCCACAATTACCCTCACCTATCATCTGGGGCTGGTACAATAGGCCAGAAGTGGCCGCAGTACAAGGGACTTAGTCCCAGCCCACTAGCATAAAAGGAAACCTCCTACTCTTCTCACTGCAGTCTCAAGACTCACTTCTAATCAAGTCAAAGTCAAAGTCACATTGCGAATTATGGTCAGTCAGTAAGTCTTGGTGCTGAATATTTTTTACTGTTTGACAGTTACGGTCTTGTTTTTTGTGGGGCACCCTCTCTGACAATAGGATGGGTCTGTCTTTTGTATATGCTGCTGGTCCCTGCCAGCACAGTCTTTCTCAAGTCCGAGTCCCTTGGTACTTGCGACCATGTATTACTGTCTCATATCTGAGACTACACTTTTCATCGCCTCCTACAACTCACAGGGTCACAGTGGAGGCATTTGACCCTGCCTCCACATGGGCGATCCACTGGCTATTGTTATATAGCCTTGGCACAGACTGCACAGAGAACATAACTTCCAACAGTTCTTCTACTGTTGCAGGAACGTCTGTTGTGTTCACTACCTAGCAATGGCTGTTGTTTACAGAGCCATTACTTAACAGTGGCTATTGTACAGCTACTCATTTCACGGTCACTGCCTATTAAGAGCTATACGTGCCACAGTGTTTTGAAATACACCATACAACTTAAAAAAACACACCAGTATTCCAGTGATGCAAAATTGAACACCACATTTTATTTCACAAAAGCATACTACTAAATATTCCTCCCCTTGGCTCACAGTAGCATAGTTGGCTGAAGCACTATGCTACAAGCCAGAAGGTTGGGGGTTCAATTCCTGATGAGGTCACTGGATTTTTCAATTGACCAAATTCTTCCAGCCGCACTATGGCCCTGGGGTCAACCCAGCCTCTAACAGAAATGAGTATCAGGAATCTTCCAGGGGTGAAGGGTAGATGACTCATAAGGCTGACAACCTCACTGCCAACTGTGAACCGACGGTCTAGAAAAAGTAGGAGCCTCGACATCTCACAACCCTATGGGCCTCCATGGTCTGTTACATGAATAGACTTACCTTACCCCTGGCTACTACGTTAACATGGTGTGGAGGTTTGCATGCTCTGATCACTTGGACAGCTGTGCTAGCAAGACAGAGGTAAAGACCAGACAAAAAGTAGCGTCCAGTTATTCAGGATGGGGGTTTCATGTGAGGATAACAACCTAACCTTATAAAATAACATGTTTTGGGGACTTTAATTGTTTCTTGCATCATGTTGTATATTTAATCAATATTAGAGTCAATTTTACTGACCACACAACATATTTTTATTATTATTACACTACATGTTTCGACCTCAAGAGGTCATCCTCAGGTGTACGAACACAGCCGTATAATTAAACGCAATCACATTCGTCTTCTCACTTATTCGATCCTGTATCTTATTCAGGCTCACGCTCAATAATATATCAAGCTCTCTCATAAAACACAAGTTAAAATTGTTCTAAATGTCAAAAGTTAAATTTAAATTTAAAATTTTTAAAAGATTTAAAGTTTGTGAATCAAATTTCAATTCAGGTCACTAGTTATGCTTTCGCTTTCACTTGTATTCAGTCACTTCCTTCTTAACGTTCATCACTGCGTCAAGTTCACTTTAACTACTTTAATTATATCATTGATTAAACGTTCATGAATTAAAGTTCAATTTTATTACAGATTGCACTTTTTCACTTTTGGAGGTCTTGCTGTTCTACTGCGTCTTCTGAAGTTGTGGATCTGTTACGGTCCATGTCGTGATGGCTACTGATGTGTCTTACTTGTTCGGTTGGTTCCTGTAGGGTATTAGTGGTGGTGGTGGGGGGGCGGGTGCGGGTAGGGGTGGTGTTCTGAGAAGGTAAGTAGGTGGTTTTGGGATATATTATATTTGTTGTGTCTGATTTGTTTTTATTAGGATATCATAAATTGGGTTGTAACTATCAGTTAAAGCTTCGTTCATTTGTAGGTTTTGCTTATTTAATTCATATATGTGGAAGCTTTCTAGTGTGTTCAGCATTTTTCCTTTCTTTTCTATGTGGAGTATTTCCATTGCTTTGTCTATGGTATGGTAATTGTGCGTTGTGTCCACTATATGTTGGGCGAATTTTGATTTCTGCCCGTTCGTTTTTATTTCCCTGATGTGTTCTTTATATCTTGTTCGGAAATTACGTCCTGTTTGGCCGACATACTTTAGGTCACAATCTTTACAATTCATCTGGTATACTCCACAAAGGTTGTATTTATGTCGTTTCGTGTTTTGTTCTTAGAATCTTTTTTATTGTATTATTTGTCTTGAAAGCTATTTTTATGTTGGTATTACGAAATAGCTTACTGATTCTTCTAATGCTGTGGACGAAGTATGTAAATTTGATCCATTTATCCTTCTGTGGAGTGTTTTTATTAGGTGGTTTCGTATTATGCTCTCTCGTATATGGTGAGTATTCATTATTTACAAGTATACGAGTTATAATACCTTCTTCCTTTATTTTTCCTTCGTTGGTGAGCTTGTATGTATTTATTCGATTGCAAAGGTAGTTGATAGCTGCCTTTTTATGTTCGTATGGATGACATGAAGAATTATGTAGTATGAGGTCGGTAGATGTAGGCTTCCTGTATATTTCAAATTTTAGTTCGTTGTCACGATTGTTAGGTCCAAATAATTTAGTTTATTTTGGGATTGTTGTTCCATTTTGAACTTAAGTTTGTGGTGCATTGTATTAAATTCATTTAAGGTGTTAAAGATATTTGTTTTTTGTGTATTGTAGATTATTAATATATCATCTACATATCTATAATAAT
Organism: Cryptotermes secundus; assembly: GCF_002891405.2. Lineage (NCBI taxonomy): Eukaryota > Metazoa > Arthropoda > Insecta > Blattodea > Kalotermitidae > Cryptotermes > Cryptotermes secundus. Next base: position 432,035 of record NW_019720721.1, on the reverse strand, counting down.
CCATGAACGATACTACACACAGAACGAAGGATTAGCAATGGGAGCACCAACATCAGCCATCCTATCCGAAGTGTTCTTACAATATCTGGAACACACGCTAATTGCTGACATTCTAAAGAAACATGAAATTATTGATTATTATTTTATTATATAAAGAACACATCAGGGAAATAAAAACGAACGGGCAGAAATCAAAATTCGCCCAACATATAGTGGACACAACGCACAATTACCATACCATAGACAAAGCAATGGAAATACTCCACATAGAAAAGAAAGGAAAAATGCTGAACACACTAGAAAGCTTCCACATATATGAATTAAATAAGCAAAACCTACAAATGAACGAAGCTTTAACTGATAGTTACAACCCAATTTATGATATCCTAATAAAAACAAATCAGACACAACAAATATAATATATCCCAAAACCACCTACTTACCTTCTCAGAACACCACCCCTACCCGCACCCGCCCCCCCACCACCACCACTAATACCCTACAGGAACCAACCGAACAAGTAAGACACATCAGTAGCCATCACGACATGGACCGTAACAGATCCACAACTTCAGAAGACGCAGTAGAACAGCAAGACCTCCAAAAGTGAAAAAGTGCAATCTGTATTATTGAGCGTGAGCCTGAATAAGATACAGGATCGAATAAGTGAGAAGACGAATGTGATTGCGTTTAATTATACGGCTGTGTTCGTACACCTGAGGATGACCTCTTGAGGTCGAAACATGTAGTGTAATAATAATAAAAATATGTTGTGTGGTCAGTAAAATTGACTCTAATATTGATGTTTTGGGGAACCTAACAACAGATGTTAGTTCAGGCACATAATCACAATGCATCAAAGGAAGGCAGTGAAGAAAATTTTTCGAAGTCAACTAGAAGGCAGAAGAAAAGAATTAAGACATAGATTCAGATGGTTGAAGAGAGAATAATGTGCATGTCATAAAAGAGGCCATGGTTCTTGGAGGACTATAGGAAATAATATAAACAGATGTTCTGAAAAGTTACTGTAAATTACTGAACATGATAATTAAATATTCAGAGTCTAGAACTTACTCAAGGCCTGCAATTCCTTCCACAACAAGGTTGTCACTTGTAAGTGTTCCTGTTTTATCAAAACAACAGATTTCCACCTTTCCAGCAAATGGAATACGAAATGGCTCTGTGCAGAACACACCTGAAAGATATAACTTTCATATACAAAATCCAAAAACATACAGAATCACAATGCATGAAAATAACACTAAGCACTCTTATAATTTATGAAGTTATTCACGATCAGCACTGGCACCAAGTGTGCCTTAATTCAATTTTGGTAACAGTTCTATGCTGAACGTTGATAGTAAGTCAGAAGAACCTGGGACACTGATGGCACCATACAAGTGTAATATTTAGACATGCTTTTAACCCTAGAGTGCTTATTAAAATCATTTTTGTAGTCAGTCTGTACATACTAAACAACTTCGGAACTGGTGAGCAAATATTCATGAAATTCCATACTAGGGAGTTTCACTAAACTTTGTCAATACATTCCCACTTCAGTTAAAATCCGGTTTACTGGATCAAAATGTTTTAAAACAAGAGTTGTAGAGAAAAATATACCAGACATTTAATGTACAATATGCCTTTTCTGCAATTCTTACAGTTTTAAAGAAATTAAACGAGAACTCTTACAATATGCACACATTTCCTTGTATATAAATACAGTAAAACTTGGTTATAGCAACATCGGTTTCTGCGACACCTTGTCTATTGCGTCAAATATTCGTATCTAGGTACAGTAAGGCACAACAATTGATGTAATCTACTGTAATTTGGTGAGTAGGCCTACCTTTAATATACAGTATTAGTGTGGTGTGTATTGTCAGTGAAAAGCGCTGTAATATGTCTTTGATATTACACATTTGGGCAATTCCACGTTAATGTTACGTTAGTCTGTACTTAACTACGTATTTCACTAAAAAATGCAACATTTTTAACTCGGTTTTTGGTAGATTTTTACGTGACTAACATAAGGCTACTGTGGAAGTGCCTATTTCGGTTACAACGACATTCGTTTATAACGACACTATTTTTAGGTCCCTTTGATGACGTTATAACCAAGTTCTACTGTAAACAGAAGCTGGGGGTGGACTTGAGTATGTATTTCAACCATTTTCTGGTATGTGTACCCGTTAGAACTAACATTTTTACAAGTCTAATAAATTCTCATTATACCAAGGCTTCACTGTACTTCAATCAATTCTTCACGTTCCTGGCCAGGAGGAGAAAACTTGTAGTTACCTAATTTTGACAGTGATAGTAGAGATGTGTTGACTGCTAGTGACAGTTCTATGGGCAATTCTGGGGGCACAACCGATGTTAGAATGAGTGCACACTCTAGGAACAGCTTATACCTGTTCCTTGTTGGATCTTCAGAGCCTGGAATAGATAATAAAGAATAGTTTTAACCTGATAATCTCTTACAATAATAAAATGTGGTAAAAACTACACTACTTGGGTTGCCAAGCTCTCAGAAATTTTTTAAGTTATAGCTGTATCCATGCAGTTTTGGCAAGCCAGTAAAATTTAAAAGAAGTGCTTTCAGTATATGAATCTGCAGTTGGTGAAACTTTCTGTGGATTTCTCCATCACAGTACAGGGGCATTTTTAAACTTACTGTAGATACAGAGAAGCTATAAAGTTATTTAGGTTCCTGCTGTCACTCAACAGCCTGCGTGAGAACTGCACTTTCTGCTGAACAGTAAATGTGACCCCTCTCCCCAGTCACATTTATGTATTATGTTAGGGGGTCTTGGTGTCACAAAATTTGAAAACTACTACCTTCAGCAGAGAAACATCAAATGGGCACTCCATCTTGCATTCAATCAAGTTTTATGGTATGATGATGAACAAATTTAACTTTACAATATGGAAATGTAACTTTTAGGCATGTGCCAGACTGATTCCTTTAGTTCAACATGGGGACAAGTGGAGTTTTTGGTAAAATTCCTTGAAATGACACAAGAATTTGCTTTAACAGGCCATCTTCTTATTTTGATGATCTATAACTCCAGCAACTTCTTCACTGAGATGTTCTGACATGTTTACAAAACAGGACAGATACTGCACCGATCACTGGACATGCATCATATCCTTAGGAGGACATGACTACAAAGAATGTGACAATGAATCCTTTCCTGAAATGTTATGTAAATGTAACAAATAAACTTCCATCTTTGAGAAGAGACAGTGTGAATTCAGGGCATGATCAGCTAATCAGGATGGATTTGTAGTTTTGTCATTCAGAGTGGGGTAAACAGTATTTAATGAGAGCTGGAATCTTTTCACTGCTCACTGTCTTTTGGAGTACCGATGATGTGCTGTAATGTAATTCTTTGAGTTATCCACGGACCACCGCCTGAGTTCTACCTTGGTGTCTAAATCGTCGACTAACACCCGCCACACAGACCAAACATCTACTTAAAGTAAAGGGTTGTCTTTCTCCACGAGCAGCTAGTTGCTTAAGTGTAGTTACACTACACTGCTTTTTTGGCACAGATGGAAGTTTCCCTTAATTTCTGTATACTTTATGTAATAAATTCACTTAATTTTAATGTTATTTCTTTTGATGTTAAAATATATATGTTGTTAAAGGAATCAACTTGAACTCGTCTTTTCTAGCAGGATTAGGAAACCCTATCAATGGGACTTGAAATTTTCTTTTTCAGGACAGCAGGGCCGTGAACATGTTGTGGGGACTGCTAGAAGGTTACTGGTCCTTGGTCCTTCCTACCTTCCTTAACCATGGATCATAACAATATCAGTGAATTACTGTTTTTTTTTTTCTAACTCGGATGGTACTTCTGAGTAACCTCATGACTGCTGACCTTAAAAACACTTCTATCTCTGACTTTCCCACTTGCTACTTTCACTGCACAACAGTGCAGAATTTGGTATAAAGATGACAAAAGCTTAATTCTTTGACTGGCGTGAAGGGTATTTAAATCCCACCCCTGTCCTGGCAGGCCCTTTAAACCTTATGTCACTAAGATGCATGTGCTTACTTTTTTCTAAACAACTTCAACAAAAATTGGCTTTTAAAAATGAAATTTTCAGGAACTAATAAAAAGAAAATATTTTATCCATGAAATGTCTTTTCATACCTTTTTAGTAGTTTTTCTTCGTGTGATAAACATTGAAACATGAAAGTTTGCAGAGAGCCACACCACAGCTTGCACACATGACACCGGTTTCTTTTCTAATCTTGTGCTTAGCACACACTCGACACTTTCTCATGGCACCATTCTTCTTAATGTTACTGGGAGGAACATGGACCATTTTGTGAAGTTTCAGGCCACCCTCTAGACGATTTTCCGGGTCTTTCACTGGTGGTCTTTTCAAGGTCGCGGGCGGAGGNTTTTAAAAATGAAATTTTCAGGAACTAATAAAAAGAAAATATTTTATCCATGAAATGTCTTTTCATACCTTTTTAGTAGTTTTTCTTCGTGTGATAAACATTGAAACATGAAAGTTTGCAGAGAGCCACACCACAGCTTGCACACATGACACCGGTTTCTTTTCTAATCTTGTGCTTAGCACACACTCGACACTTTCTCATGGCACCATTCTTCTTAATGTTACTGGGAGGAACATGGACCATTTTGTGAAGTTTCAGGCCACCCTCTAGACGATTTTCCGGGTCTTTCACTGGTGGTCTTTTCAAGGTCGCGGGCGGAGGCGTGACCGCACTCGAGTCCGACGCATTAGATTCGTCATCCAACTGATTCCTTGACTCTTCTCCCTCACCACACTATTTGTTTGGTTGTCATTTTTTCTACACGGTCCAATATAAAAATCTTTGAATTTGTAATTTCTCTTCTTGTATTTTTGTGTTGTTGTGTACTTTTTGAATAGAATGAAACTATTCAACGCTGCCATTTGCAACAAGAAAAACACCAGTTTCTTTGTCCGCTTTACAGTTTTGCGGGAACAAGGATAATAATGCAGCATTTGNTGGACCATTTTGTGAAGTTTCAGGCCACCCTCTAGACGATTTTCCGGGTCTTTCACTGGTGGTCTTTTCAAGGTCGCGGGCGGAGGCGTGACCGCACTCGAGTCCGACGCATTAGATTCGTCATCCAACTGATTCCTTGACTCTTCTCCCTCACCACACTATTTGTTTGGTTGTCATTTTTTCTACACGGTCCAATATAAAAATCTTTGAATTTGTAATTTCTCTTCTTGTATTTTTGTGTTGTTGTGTACTTTTTGAATAGAATGAAACTATTCAACGCTGCCATTTGCAACAAGAAAAACACCAGTTTCTTTGTCCGCTTTACAGTTTTGCGGGAACAAGGATAATAATGCAGCATTTGGTCGGCCCTGTCAACCCCTCTCATATGTTTATTGTAGTCCCCAATTACCTCGGGTCTGCATATTTTTTCTCCTTTGCGATTCGTTTTGGCAGATTCCATGATTTTTGCTGTGTGAAGAGTGGAGATAAGTTTGACGTCTCTTTTATCTCTCCACACCTGTATGAGAACCTGCCCCTTCCTAGAAAACACAGATTCCCCTTTTTTCAAATTTTTTACATCATTCTTTAGTTCCTTGGGAGCTCCTCTGTCCATTCTGAAGGTTCCACACACATAGGTATTTCTCTGTAATAACGTCTCACACAATTCTACACTATTGTAATAGCTATCCTGGTAGAGACGATACCCTTTATCTAGAAGCTGTGGCCCCAACAGATCGACAACTAATTCTTTTATAGGTCTTGATTTTCCGCAATAAATTTCAAAATTCAAAATATATCCACTTGTCGATTCACAAACAAGATAAGCCTTTATACCGTACTTATCAGGTTTATCAGGCATATATACTCGGAAGATAAGACGTCCT
>NW_019720721.1:420381-425928 GCF_002891405.2 Cryptotermes secundus | reverse complement strand
CGGAACTACTGGTAAATGGAACTATTGTTGGTACAATGTCTCTGTACGTCCATGAGATGGGCGTGTCAGGCACCGCACTCGTGGTAGCTAAATGTTCATGATTACTGTCTTGTGGATCATTATCTATCACTGTATTATTGTCACTATCAACTTCATCTAATTCAGGAATCATTATTTCATCGCCACTATCATCATCAGCACAAATCTCCTTCACAACACTTTCCAGCTGGTCTGTAGGAACACGCCGACACTTGCTGCGAGAAGCCATGGTGAAACTGAATGAATGTGAAATATTTTTTGAACTTTTCCTTCTCGGAGGGTTCTGACAGTAATATAGACCCCCACAAAGTTTACAAGGGTTCTTTACAACCATGCACAAAAACTATCATATATGTCTTTGGTTGATGAGAGCCAAGAGAGCAAATAAGGGAAGAGATTTTTAAAGCGCTAAAACACGCCAACGCCAGGAACGGCTGGCATCGCCCCGGCGTTAAAACATGCCCGCACCAGTCAAAGAGTTAAAAGGGATTAAAAAATACATACACATAAGCGCTCAACTTCATAATGACTAGCAGTTATGGAATGCTTAAGAGAGATGGGGAAAGAAACTCATTTTCCAATCAAGCACATATATCTATTCATTTTGACATCGCAACCCAATGTGTAAAAAAGACGCGATCACAAAAAAAATCTCAGAGTCTAAGAATAAAAAATAAAAGTTCAAACTAAGGTTCAGAAATTCTTCTTGAATCAATCTAAAAAAGCTGAGACCTCCATATGCCTAACAATTTTCAATCTCCACAATCTATAAATGTTGTGGGAACTATATATAAAGTGAGATTTTCTTGTGAGCATACACTCCAGTGGTAGGGTCAAATGCTCCCTCCTGTAAAGTAGGGCTGACACAACCCATAACTTTACCTCACAGGATTAACCTCTAAAAAACTTGCTGAAGATTTCTAATCCTGGAATCCAATAGCCCCAAGCAAGCAGGGTATATAAAATCTCCTTTCTCAGACAATACAACAATAAAGGTTAAGCTTACCTCTGATCCACACATAACTTGCAGCAGCAATAGCAAAAATCAGAAGGAAAAGAATAAACCCAAATGTTTCCAAATTGTTTGCAGTAACACGTTTTACTCCGAACAGTATGGTCCGCAAAAGCTTTCCTTGTGAAGTGTTGAATCCAGTACGAAGTACATAAGCAACACAGCCATTATCCTGAGCTGGAATCAATAATCAATCAATCAAGTGTAAGGCTGTTGTCATCCACTTACCTTGCATGATATAATACGTCACTTCTTACATTCTTGTTTACAGAAATAAGATGAAAAGACTGAATCATCTGTCTCCAACTGTTAATTCAATACTTCTTCAATCAAACCCATTAGACTTCAAGAGATAGCAAGTATATTCTATTTTAATGTATACAGGAACAAGCAGGTTATAGAAAAAGACATACTACGTATTACAATTAACACATTATGAATTATGACAGAGCATTGTGAGGTACACCAACATTACTTCCTGGATGTTACTAATTTCTGGAAGACCTCTGATGGGGATAATGGAATATAAAAAGGAATACTACAGGAGTCAAAACATATCTTAAACACAATGAGTATTTTCAGGAACAGAAGTTATTACATCTGTTTAAAACCTGGAAACAGATATCATAACACAGAAAACACTTACAGTATCCTTAGAAAGTCAATGGATCTATTTTCAATATACAGTCAACTCTCGATTATCTGGGATAATGGTGGACATGGAAATCACGATTAATCGAAAACCCGGTTAAGACAAATGTTATTAAAAGTAGTACTGTAATACTGTACCTTCATAATACTATAGGCCTACCTGTATTTAAATTTACTCAGCCTCATTTTTATGTCATCTCATGGCCTATTTAATACTTTTTTTTACATTATACTGAAGTGTGAATTAGTCATTTCAATCACAGTGTTCAACATCCAGCACTTTTTACGAATATTCACACTTAACACTTAAAAAGAATTAATATTGTTGTTTGCTTTTTCGCGGCATTTTCCTTTTTATGGATATCCGTATGAAGCCTACATAATATTAGCTTGTCACTTAATAAACTGTTGTCTTCACTCTCAAGCTAGTCTAGTAAGGATTCCAAATGATTAAGGGCAGCACCATGTGATATTTTCTTACTAGCAGCACTGTCCACCTCTTCCTCATTCTCACTTTCTTCCCGCTCTTCTGGCTGCACCCCCACTGAACTTACGGTTTCGTCACTGCTTAACATTTCGAAGCCCGGCTCACACGAGTTTCTGTCGAATACTTAACACAACACGCTTCCTTTTACACCCTGACATTTTGCTAACGCACTTGAAGATCGATACAAAGAGAACAACTGGGGCGGTGTATCTGTCCTTGAAACTTTCCACAAATCCTTGCATTCTTTCACCCGTACCCTAGAATATTGTGTTAGCATAATGGGACCAAAGAATGCAGAGCTCGGTTCACACTAGTGCGAAAATAGTGTTACAACTCACCACATGAAACAAAAGTGAATGAATATTAAACAATATATAAGCCTCAAAAAAACCTCAGTACCCCCGGTTAATCCACCCCTGGATAATCAAGAGTTGACTGTAGTTCCAGTATACACATACCGGAGGAATATTCCTGGGGGTAAAGGGCAGCCAGCACATAAGGCTGACAACCTCACCGCCATCTGTGAACTGACTATCTAGAAAATGTGGGAGCCTCAACATCTCATAACCCTATGGGCCTCCACGGCCTGTTACAGGGATACCTTTACTTTTACTTTTATACACATAATGGTACAAAATTAAAATATAATGGGTTAAACTATCTCTCACTAGATGGCGGGGGGGGGGGGGGAAACAGGGTCTGAAATCCTGTATATACATATTATAAATGAAATCATATTAATATATTACTTATATGTGGAAATTACTTATTACTTTGTATGTTTTAAAGGGTTCTGATGGTGGTCTGTTCCTGTCCTCACCTGTGTATGGAAACAGATCCAGTTTCCAGAACAGTGTGTTCTTTAGGATACTAGATGATGGATAAGTCCAAAAATCCAGTAATCAGAAATCTTTATTATTTTTGTTTAGAAACATCACTATTCTACCTAACAAGCTGTCACAGGGATAAGATCTACACATGTACATGGGAGGTGCTCATTTCAGGGTAGCAGGCTACCCCGATGGATATTTTCTGTGGATTTCTTTAGCCCCTCCGCGCAAATGCTGGGACAGTACCTTGATTAGGCCATAACTACTTCGTTCTCAATCCTCTTCAATTAATTATTCATCAATCATCTTACCATTCAATTCTATATGCCCTGAGATACTGACAGAGCTGCAAAATAAAAAACTACAAAAAGTACTTTTTTGTTTAACTCCATTTTGAGATCTTTTCTCACTTCTTTTCAGAATGCTGTTTGCTAAAGGCACTCAATTTCTGCAAGCCAGCAAATTCTGCAACAAAGTTCTTTTTCTTGATAATGTCTTTATAATGAGTGCTCCTATTTTGCTAATAACCCCTGTGTCATTTCTTAAAGTACCCTTAGGAATGATATTTCTTTTATAACATCATTCATTTCTGGCACCTGCCCATGGTTGCCTTGAAAAGGGTTGTTTTCATACAATTCCCTGTTCACTATTCCTACTGGATTAGACAGGTCTCTGCCTCCTCTCCCCTTTCCATGGGCCTGAATTGTCATCATTCATGTCACATTGCCTATACAACCTGACCAAATCCTCACTTCACTCACTTCAACCCTAAGATGGAGACAGCATGTTCCTCTGAAACTCTTATTATCTACCTGGTGGCAGAATCCAGAGATCACAGTCTGAATAAAAAAACTTTGAAACATACAATCTCTTAATACTCATGATGATGATGAGCTGGACAATGGGTGACAAGAACACTTTTTAACCTAAGTCTGTGTGACTGCTTATCTTGCAACTTAAAAATGGTGAGAAGCCATTATCTAATAGGCATACCTGGAAGAATATGATATCTATATAAGAGGGGTTTATAATACCTCTTAATCCGGCGGATGTTTTGCTAGGTGGAGTGTGTTGAACAACTTTAGTGCCTCCAAAAAGAATATGCAGCTTTCCATCAGTTTCCAAATCAAGAAGTCGGCTTGGCTCAAGGTTCTCAATGGGCTCCTTCATTTGTGGCACTGATTCCCCTGGAAAGCAAATTAATGAACTAACGACGCTATTCCTGAAGTGTAATTAAAAGTATTACTTAATCCTAAGGATATTTTTACATTTATGATTCTGTTTAACCCTTCAGCGTGGTTTGTCGTACATGGTACGCGGATATTTAAATGGTCCTACCTGCGGTTTGCCGTATACCATACGCCAAGCTGTAAGCTTAATTTCAAAGGCGCAGAAATATGGAACGAACCATGCCAGCATGATGTTGATTGTACTGGGCTGTTGTGAAAAGTATGCGCTCTCTGTTCATGTAAACATAACATTCAATTTCCTGCAGCTCTGCCAGTCAGTCTAAATAGAATGCTGACCTCACAGTTACGATGGCCGAGTGACTATGATATCAACATACCCAAAGAAGATATGCATATGGTTGTGAATAAAGGAAACAAACAAGAAACAAAGCCCTTGGTTGTTTGTGATTACAATAGAAACATGCTAGGAGTGGATCTGATGGATCAAATGCTATAGCCGTACTTGCTTGAACGAAAGAAGAGCACTAAGTGGTATCAGAAGTTATTCAAGAGGATACTCAAGGTAGCAATACATAACGCAATGGACATATATCGGTGTCTCCCGAATAATAAAAACATGGGCACGCTAAAGTTCAGACTTTCACTAGCACAAGCCCTCACAGAAAATCACAGTTCTGGTTTTCTTCATCCTGTATACGGCCGTCCGTCAGTTGAGCCGCAGCCTAAAAGACTCACAGAATGACATTTCCTGCAGCGTATTCCAGCCAAAGGAAAAAAGCAAAGCCTCAAAATAGATGTGTGGTGTGCGCAAAACATGGTAAAAGGAAAGAATTCATTTTTGATGTAGTGAATGTGAGGCAGGGTTGTGGTTAGATGGATGTTTGAAGAAATACCATACGAAACTCAAATTCTAATCCACTTGCTTCCATCGCTCAGATAGAGGGCGCTCATATTATAAGGTAAGATTATAAAACCATCTTTTAAGATGATTTCAGTGAAAAATTTATAATTATACCTCATATAGTTCAAAAGTTATGATACATAATATTGTAACGTGTTTTGCGTTACTGATCCCACTTCTGACACCAGTTGTCGCGTATCGGGCGTATATCGCGACAAATAAATTCTCAATGTATTCGATGTAGCGAATTTTATTTCACATTCGCACTTACAATCACCCAAATTACAGATTTACGGTTACTGCTATCTGCAGTATCACAATTAGTACACTCCAAATGCCAGAATACAACTGACTAGTTGCTGGCTAACTCGGCGGTAGCTCCAGGACTCACTGACTGACTCAGTACAACTCGACTCGGCGACTGTTACAGTACAACT
>NW_019720721.1:416360-418106 GCF_002891405.2 Cryptotermes secundus | reverse complement strand
GCTGAGGGGTGGGAGGGGAGCGCTGACTCCCCCACCGCGTCACTGCTGGTGGGGGGGGGGGCTCGGCTTTGCGCAACCTGTGACAATATAATTTAGAGCAAAATTTAAATGGGAAATTAAAAAATACTACAGCAGGAGGCCACAACAGCAATATTTAAATGCCCACACTGAAGGATTAAAGCTGCTGCATGATAAACACAGGTAAAGATCTGTCCTGGTTCATAACAAAAGTGAAAAGTGAATCATTTCAGTATTATAAAACAGGCTGTTCATCAAAACACCATCTAGCTGCACAGTCTCTAACCATACACTGTGGAACTGTGACTAATTTTAGGAAGCATCAGATCTCTACCAGAAGACACCAATATGTTATTAACTTCAACTGCAGATTCTGATCAGAATGCATCTGTGGATTTGGTTTCATTCCTCGCTGTCCCTTTATATAGGAGGATGAGATGCACACTTAGTATTTAGATTCACCATTTACCACAAAAAATGAGTACCCAGTATCACTGACTTGCAAGCACAAATGACTTTTTGTCAAAAAAGGCCTTACTGCAAAGGCATTATAGATGTCCCCCCACTGACATTCCTTGTACTGATAGGGCTAAGCCGCTCAACAACACTCACAGATCCTACCATACAAAAGTATTGACACACATCACAAGAGCACCAAACAAACACGTCTGCATATCACAACTGTCAACTGTTGCTGATGATAATTATGATTGTTGCTATTTTTGTTGTTAATGTTGTTGCTGCTGCTGTTATACTTAAAATACAGACTCCATCTACTTTAAATATGTCAGACATAACCTCAGAATTTCGCACCATGACTATATTTGCTAACTGTTCACCAATAGACATTTCATACAGAATTAACAGGTGTGCTTATGACCTATCTCCATATCAAACTGACCTGTCCAATTCCAAGTATTCATTAATTATGGGATTCAAATCAAAAGTCAAATACATACTTCATTCAACTGTCATTTTGTTCTTTTACATTCTACAAAAAAAAAAATAACTTGATTCGAGCTGCACATTTTTCCAGGATATGTTACCATACATAATTTCAAGATTCCAGATTTAATGGCATATATCATATACCAATTTCACAAGTTTGTGAGCCCTCTTATCATCGATTGTCACAGATTAAAAAAGTATGATGTTGAGGTGGCCTTTCGGCATAATGTCCTTGGTAAATTCCATAAAACTTGGTCACCTGCTTCAAAATTTGAAACTGGAAACATACAGACAGCATGGTGATCTCCTAAGCATATTTTCTGTGAAGAGAAGTAGAACAAAACCAGCCCTAACTGCAATGTGGAATGTATAAATTCTACTGGCATTACTCTTTATCACATTAACCCTTTGACGTGGTCATTTAAATTCCGCGGCCGCGGCTCCTGCGGTAATATATTCAGCCGGCCATTTAAATTTTGCTCGAAAATTATTTATTCATCATTGTTCTTAAATTCTATGAGATAGGAACATGAAACTTTCACTAAAATGATCTTAAAAGGTGGTTTTATAACCTTACCTTATAATATGAACCCCCTTTATATCTTCAATGGAAGCAGGTTGTTTAGTATTTGAGCAGTGAATGGTACGCTTTGAAGGATGAAACTTTCACTAAAATGATCTTAAAAGATGGTTTTATAACCTTGCCTTATAATATGAGCACCCGGTATCTCGGCTATGTAAGCAGGTGACGCCTTGAAGCATTAGTCTAAACACAGCGCT
>NW_019720721.1:338372-415866 GCF_002891405.2 Cryptotermes secundus | reverse complement strand
CAGATAAAGTCGTGTCTTATTTATACTCTGTTCTACTGACAACAGGCCAGCGAAAAATCTAACAATCTACAGCAAAACCATCAATTATTATGGGCGTTATAACATAGGTGTGCAGCTGAACGAAACATACACGTCGAACCCCCCCAGACGATTTAAATCCCTGACGAAACATACACGACGAACCACGGCAACGGGTTAAACAATGCCATGAGTGACTAAGGCCGGTCACGGTAGCCGAGCGGTCTAAGGCATGTACTGTCTTCACTCGGTTGAAAACCGGGATCGTGGGTTCAAATCCCACTCAGGGCATGGATGTTTAGTTTGTGTGTGTGCATTTTTCTGTGGTTATGTACAGGTAGAGGCCTTGCGATGAGGTGATCACCCGCCCAAGGAGTCCTACCAAATGTGTAAGATCTAGAAAATCCGAAGTGAACGGAGTAGTTCATGGAGGTAGGCCTAGGCCACTGGGGCTGTAGTGCCAAGGGAATAAAAATAAAAGAATGGGTGACTAAGGTACAGTATTGTGACATGATGGATGAAAGCCTGAATAGAAGACCTGGACAGGCATCCAGTCCTAGGCAATGACACAGTAAACACGTTTCAGCAGTAATGAACAAAAATGCAACAATGTGGGAATTGTTGGAAGTGATGTTTTCTATATGGTCCGTGTCAAGATTATAAAAGAAGGCCAAATGGGAGTTTTTAGTCAGTCGAGATGTAAGTTAGTTGCAGTCAGGAGTAAGATCTTGGTTGCAGCTGGGAGGTTCCAGCCAGTAAGGGTGTGAGCATGGAAGCAGAGGAGTCTCCACTGTTGGGGAGCGTAACCAAAGAACGTGTACTGATGATTAGAACTGAGAAGACTAGTGTGTGCTACAGAGATTTGTGCAGTGTAGTCATGGTTTACAAGAGACCAATAAATGCAATAGTCTATCCAAATCCCATGTCTAGTCCTAACACATGACAGCATTATTACTTTTCTAAATATGATCTCATTTCCCATATTTTGACATCTGCTTACCAGTTAACATGCTCTCATCAACAATGCAAGGTCCACGCAGAAGCAGGAGGTCACAAGGCACAAAGTTGTCATGCTGTGATCGTGCAATAGACACAATATCTCCTGGAACAAGTTGATCTGTAAATACAGGGCGCCATCGTCGATTCCGATAGACCTGGCAACATTATACACATCAAATATTTCTACTAGTCATTCATCTTGCATATAATTAAGCCATTAGTTTGAAGGTTAAGGGATGTAAAGTTTCACTTTATTCCTACATATCACGGAGGCAGTGAGCTTTCCACTTATTACAAGTACAGATAAGTGTGGTTCAGCAATCCTGTCTAATGACAAGAAGACTACCTTATACACAGCATCCAGACTTGACTTGCAAACTGGACATAAGAGAGTTCTTGCAATCCACTCACACTAAACTGAATATACATGATATCTGTGAACAGTAATTTGCATACCTGTATCATGTACGGTTTGTTGCCCATCTTGCGAATCTCTGCCATGTTCCGCAGTTGCTGCTGCACCAAAGTACACTCAAACAAGATCAGCATTACAAGTGTAAAGAGAGAGTAGTACCAGTACTTGTCCAGGCACCAGAGGGCAACACACAGCACTTGAAATACAAAAAATGGAGCTGTGGCTCGTTCTTTGAACAGCTCCATGAACTCTGGCACTACCATGTCGAGCCTATAAGTACATATATTACAATTATGGGCTACCAGTCTATTTATATATTTATTCAACAACAGCTTGATCATCTTTACAGCTTCAAAATGGCTACATTATTTAGTTTAGACTCTGATGTAAGAGTTCTCTGTTACAGTACTACAACAAAATTACTTAAACTCAGCTTCATGAATTAGCCAGAATAGCTGACTAGCTATGTGCTAGATGACTACGGTTCATTTCCCTGCAAGTGCAGGGATCTGCCTCTTCACTGCCTCATCCACCTTGTTAGATTTTAATAAATGGCTGTGAGCACTTCAATAATATTGTCAGTTAGACCACTCTATAAATTGCTGTAGGTCACATTGTATGGGACATACATTTAACACTGCTGAATGTGAGAAGGGGCTGTAACTCAAGACTCCAGCAGATAATGCAAGAACTCTGTTAACAATGAGTTTGTGTCAGGCTATACATTTTCCCCTTAGATAACAAGAGCAGAAGTACAGAATTAAGAACATACTGGTTCCTGCCATATTTTATGTCTGCATTTGTGACCTCATGGTCCTCTTGATATCCCTTCCACTCCATATACTCCCCAAAAGGGAGATCCACAGGGAACTGCAGACCACAAAACTGTTTCTTATTTTCATCCCAGACATACTTAGTCTTCTGGAATATGAACCATATGCTCACACTCTGGTTCACTTCATCCTGAAACAAGTAAGTGAACTTACACTACAATAATTTTTGAAAGTGCATGGTACATCATAAACAACTGTGTCTGAGAAGAAGCTGTATAATATGCCTCAGACTTTAATGTAACTCTGCTCTTTAATGTAACCTCTACTGAGCTTCATAGAAAATTGTGTAATGCATGGCACAAACTTCCTTATACTGTTATATATTTTCAGAAAAAATGTTCTTGGATGGTGACCAGCCGATTTAGAAATATTGCTATGCAGTACTACTTGTGACCATTCCTCCCTATGCATGATTATGATTGAATGGATCTTTATTTTGCACAGAATTCCCTTTGCACAATCCCCAGCTATTATAGCATGGGATCCATTATTAAGAAGGTGCTGTGTCATACAAACTTGACTGCTTATATTGTTCTACATTTTCTACATAACTACTACAAACACACACAGTCAATTCCCTTAGCACACCCTTCCCACTTAACACTTAACTTTGAGCAGATAATCACTCACTCTTAGGATGATACCTAGAATTTACAATCTTCTTCAGAACTATTTCTTCACGAAAGCTCCTCCATTTCTTGCAAACAGCCTCCATCTTCCACATAGAGGTTTCAGTAAAAATGTAAGATAAATTTATCCCTGTACTTAATTATGTATGCCATGAAGTCACATTGGGGCATAGAGGTATAGCGCCAGCATTCTTGATGTAAGCATTATATGGAAGTAAGAACATCTTAAAGTAACATGTATGGCATTTTCCACCCCACCACATACCAGACATTGGTCTTTCCTGCTCCTCCCCCACTGCTTTTCAAATTCAAATTATTAATCTCCACTATGCCAATTTTTTATTTGTTTCATACTGCAGCAACCAATACAATATATGTCTTCTCTCTTCCCTGTCCTCCTTTGCTGAAGAACAAAATGTAAGTGAAGGCACTTCAGACAATCTAGCAAACAGTCTTTCTCAAGATAATTCATTACATTAGTTTTTCAAAGTTTTACAATAGTTTCTTAATTTTCTAAATCCAATGACCACACCAAGGTAATCTAACCCAGAAAATTAATAACTTACTCTCTTCCCCCAGTTATAAGTCTTCTGATTATAACTTACTATATTTAAGTTAGCCATGGACAGCATATGACACTAGTACTTAAAAATGCTGATCAAAATCTTGGTTTTTCTGCTATTCCTACTTATATTTATGCTGTGCCAATAGACATACATCTACAAACACCTAGAATCTACTTACAAAACCTCCCATCAGTAACCTCTGTTTCTTCCCAGCATCCCAGAATTCCCCAAATTTTAACTCCATACATACAATTCAAGTAACATTCACACACGTTTTCTGATGTCTTTTGATTCCAACAGGAAACCCTAAATAGGCATCTATCTAAAGCTGTCAAAAACTGAACACCCCTAAACAGGGCTTTATTCTTCTATTTTCTGCATGTGCCTATACTCTGAATAACTATTCCTGATTTCATTCATTACATCTGTTTCTTGGCCCTCAAAATACCACCTCTCATTTTTCTTCAATCTTCCTCCACTTTTAAACCCAATACATCAATCTTATTTACACTTACACTTCACATCTCAATTTTTACAATATTTATCTACCTCCTTCAATTTACTCTTCAATCCAACGACTGTACTGAAAGTTCTGACAAACAAGTAGCCCCTGTATCAGGATACCGCCCTGTACTGAAGCACATACACGGTCTCCGCTCATGTACTTCACTATAACATCTATAAAAGTATTAAATAAGTAAGAACTTCATCCACATACTTAACCTCACACCTTGTAAATGATTCATGAAACTCAATTTTATATTTTCTGTCATCTCCATACAAAATTTCACATCCTCATAAATATTTCTAATACAATTTATCACCGAATATCAGTAAAATCACTGGCAAATTTACCCTTCAACTCCTCAACATTCCAAAACAGAATGTGAAGTTCTCACATTATCTCAACATGAGGGCTATTCGGAAAGTAACCTCCAGTGAGTCGTTAAATAAAGCAATGAGAAAAAAATTATTATATACAAAAAATATGTACATACTTCAGCTGCTTCTCAATGTAGCACCACTGGAACTGAAGCACTTTTCATATTGAGGAATAAGTTTTGTATGCCTGTGTGAAAGAAGTCTGCTGCCTATGAGCTCAACCATGTTTTGAAACCTTCCATCAACTGTTCATTATTCTTGAAGTACTGTGTGTGATCTCAGCCAGTTATTCAGGTGGGTAAACAGGTGGTAGTTGCTCAAAGTCAGATCAGGGCTGTAAGGAGGGTGGTCAAATAACTCCCAGTAAAACTTGTGATAACCTAGCCTGTGATAATTTTATAGAGAACAGTGCATGGCAGCTGTGGAAATTCACACAAAAATTCTGAAACTGTGAAAAGCCATCTTTCATAATTTCTTCTTTTTCTGGTAAACAATCTGAACAAGATCTTCATTCACTACAGATGGCCACCCATTTCGCTCTTCATCGTGATCATTTGTTTGCCCATTTTTGAAAATTCTACACCACTGTCTTACAGTTCCTTCACCCATTATATTCTGGCCACAAACCATGCATACTTCACAATGGACTTCCATGGCACATGTTTATAGTGTGAAGAAAGCAGATAATAGCACAAATTTTGTAGCTGGCAGGATTATCAGTTGCAGGACACATCACAACTCAAGCTGTAGAAACAACAATCAATACTGGGTGACCAGTTGTGTGATGTTTTTCTGCTAGAAGAACAAAAGATCTGTTAAAGTTAAACAGAGACCAACTAAGATGGGTGTTAGGACTATTTACAGGACACTGTCACCTTAAAGGTCACCTTTTTGAACTGGAATTGACAGATGACCCTACTTGCAAAAGGTGACTAGGAAAAGGTGAGTCAGCCAGACGCATCCTACGTGATTGTGAGGCCACAGCTTATTTAAGATTTTGTCACCTGGCCAGTTTTATGGAACCAAGTGACTACTATGATGCCCCCAAAAATGAAGTCCTACATTTCATTCAAAGTGTAAGACTGACAGATGGATAATCAAAAGAGGAAGCACAATAGATCACTGAAGGTCACAGCGCAAAGGTCAGATTATTGTCGTTCACCCCTTACACATTCACTCACATGTGATGGTTTCACAAGACAATGAGCCATATGACGTTACCTCGCATGTTCGAGCTCTCTCCTGCTCCTACGTTAGTTGCCTAAAATAAACGGAGGTTACTTTCTGAATAGCCCTCATACATCAAACTTCATCTCTCCTCCTCCCATATCTCTCTCTCTCTCTCTCTCTATATATATATATATATATATATATATATGTATGTATGTATATATATGACCACCTTTATTGCCAATTCAGCCCACTTCTTTAGCAAGTCAGTTCCTTAAGTCACATTGCCTACCTCACACTTGTACTACAGAACCACTGATGAACAACACTACACCATGTCACATACAGCATCACGACCCCAACAGAACACACATGTAAGACACCATACAGACAGTCCAGCACACAACATTTACATAACAACGGCAAAAAAAAAATACAAATGTCACTGGGATCCATGTAACCAACTGCAAGATTTTAAATTAATTAAAAACGGATACTGTTTGCTTTTTAACATACCTTGTTTTCAACATACCAATGTTTTAAACCCTTTTCAGACAACATATGCATTTCATAGTTGTAAAATATTTCCTTTAAAGCAAGGGTTGCCTTCTGATAATGGCAGATACTGGCCGAAACATGGAGAGGTTTCATTCATATTAAAAACTGTTGCACTTGATAGAACATATTCTTTATTCATATATACTTTCCAATTAAAATCATACCTTCTGAATGATATTTACCTTGTAATGGTGAACTGAAACTAATTCTGATGATCCATTATTTGCAGTTGGCACAACTTTGGCAACTTTAGCCTTCAGTGGATCCTTTGCCTGAAAAATAAAGAATGTCATATGAAAAATTAATAAAAGAAATATTCTGTAAAAACTTTTAATTGAAATCTAGTAATTGGCTTCAGAGGTGAAAAGTGTGAAAATTACAGCTTTCCAAAAAGTCTGAAAAAATAATTGCATTAGAATATATCTAATAAACAGAGGTCCTCATAACTTTCATTTGAACCACTTAACTATTAATTAATTAATTAATTACACAAAACTTAAGTAAAGTCTGTATAGGTAAACATTTGTCTGATACATTTCCTATCCAGAATGATCCAAGAAAAGGAGATGCTTTATTGCCACTCCTTTTCAACTTTGCTTTAGAATATGCCATTAGGAAGGACCGAGAAAACCAGGGGGGACTGAAATTAAACAGGACACATCAGCTGCGGGTCTATGCCGATGATGTAAATCTACTGGGTGATAATACAGATACCATAAAAAAACACACAAACTTTAATTGATGCAAGTAAGGAGGTTGGTCTAGAAGTAAACAAAGAGAAAACTATGTACATGTTACTGTGTCATCACCAAAATGCAGGGCAAAATCATAACATAACAATAGAAAACAGATGATTTGAAAATGTGGCACAGTTCAGATATTTGGGAATGATGATAACAAATCAAAACCTGATTCAGGAGGAAATTGAACTCGGGTAATGCTTGCTACCATTCAGTCCTGAACGTTCTGTCTTCTCATCTGCTGTCCATAAACATAGAAATTAGAACATACAAAACTATAATTTTGCCAGTGGTTCTGTATGGGTGTGAAACTTGGTCTCTGACATTGAGGGAGGAACACAGACTGAGGGTGTTTGAGAACAGGGCATTGAGGAGAATATTTGGACCGAAGAGGGATGAAGTGATGGGAGGTTGGAGAAAACTGCATAATGAGGAGCTTCATAACTAGTACACTTTGCCAAGTATAATTAGAATGATCAAGTCAAGGAAGATGAGGTGGGCAGGGCATGTAGCATGAATGGGGGAGAAAAGGAATGCATATAGGATAGTGGTGGGAAAGACAGAAGGAAAGAGACCACTGGGAAGACTAAGGCGTAGGTGGGTGGACAATATTAAAATGGATCTTAGAGATATAGGATGGGATGGTATGGATTGGTTTGCTCTGGCTCAGGATAGGGACCAGTGGAGCGCTCTTGTGAACACAGTAATGAACCTTCAGGTTCCATAAAATGCTGGGAAATTCTTGAGTAGCTGCAGATTTGGCTTCTCCTCAAAAATGGCCAGCATTTCATACATGTTACCAAGAAAGGTGGCTCAAATGGTAACACGAACTTGGGAGGTGCATGGTTCATATCTCAGCCAGGGCACCAAGTCTCCTGAGGTTCTCTGTAGTTTTCCTTAGCCCTCTAAGAATATGCAAAGATAATAGACTGAAACAGGCTATAACATTTCCTTTCAGATCCTTTCCCATTCATCATTTATTAATCACCCCACTCTTTGACACCACATAGTCTTAAACTACTGACAGCACTGTTAAAAATATATAAACACTCACATTAAGAGACAGAAAAGAAATTCCTGCAAAATGTGTGTTACATCTTTTCAAAATAAATTACGAGGGTTGGAACTTTAATAGTGGCAACTATTTATTTACAAATGATACAAAATAGATGCATGTTTTGAAGTTTTACCATCCTTCAATGTAGTCACCAGCATTGTGTACAACCCACTGCCAGCAATGTGGAAGTCGTAGGATACCTTTAGCAGCACCTGTTGTGTTGATAGTTCAAACGAAGCGATCTACTGCCTGAAGAATCTCTGGAAGTAGTTCTGAAGCGAATGCCACGAAGTGGTTCCTTCATCTTAAGAATCAAGTCGAAGTCACAAGGGCTTAAGTTTGGGGAGTATGGTGGATGGTAGGCCACACCATAGCTCAAGCGGCTAGTCGCTGGCTTACCACCGCAGCAGCCTGGGTTCGATCCCGGGTCTGGTCAAGTGAGATCTGTGGTGGACAAAGTGGTGCTGGGTCAGGTTTTCTCCAAGTACTTTGGTTTCCCCTGCCAATCTTCATTCCACCAATTGCTCCACAATCACCCTCACCTATCATCGGGGGCTGATACACTAGGCCAGAAGTAGCCGCAGTACAAGGACTTAGTCCCACCCCACTAGCAATAAAATAAATGGTAAATGTTACAGCACTTCCCAGCCCCATTGATTGAACAAATCAGCCACAGCTTGCTCTGCATGCGGCCGAGCACTGTCCTGCAAAATGATGGGTGGGTTCTGCAGAAAGTGTCACCGCTTCTTTCTCAAAGTTGGTCACAGGTTGTGTTCCAAAAATGAAATGAACAGTAATACTGCGCACTGGCGGTCTGCTGTCAGGGAACGGTATGCGTTAGGATAACACCATCACAGTTGTACACGAGAATCACCATAACTTTCACATTGCTGGGGTTCTGACGAACTTTTGATTTTCATGGTGACCCGTAATGACGCCATTTGTTTGATTGGCGTTTCATTTGTGGCTTGTACGATTTGGACCATGTCTCATCCAGCGTAATGATATGGCGTAAGAAAGTAAGCCTCTCCTTCGCCCTCATAGCGCTCCAAGTGGTTGTGAGCAGCCTCTTATTGCAGCCATTTCTGCATTTCCATCAAATCACGCGGAACCCATCATGATGCAATTTTTCTCATGCCAGGCGTTCCTTCAGAATGTGAAGCACAGTCGTATGCTCTAATCCTGTTTCTTGGGCCAGATGAATCGTATGGCGTCGATCGCTCTCCAGTAACACAGAAGGAGCATACACTTCTTCTTCACTGACACTAGGACAACCTGGCTGACGCATGTCTGCTACATTTTGGTGTCCCTCATTGAAGGCTTTTACCCACCTTGCCACTGTTCTGTAAGGCAATGCAGATTAGCCGCAAGCCTCTTGAAGACCTCGATGACACTGTCATGCTGTACGGCCTCTGACACATTGAATCTTTATCCAACTCCGTTGTTCCTGGTTCGAAAACATCGTGACAACACTACATTAGACCGCCAGCTAACATGAGGCTCCGTTCTTCTAGTCACTGAGCATGGGCATGATGTGGAAGGGAGAGTCCATTTGCTCTGAGGTAAGGTAGCTATGTAACTAACGTGTGGTACAAGCGACATTATTTGGTTCCGTTGCATGGTGTCTCTATAGCAGTGTTGCCACCATTAAAGTTCCAACCCTCATAGTATATTACTGTTAGTATATCTACTCAGTTTCTATACATAATTGAAGAACTCTGCCAATAACATCACCAAACAGATTATACAGTAAACAGGTGGACGCTATGACGAAGTGGAGCAGGCTGTGTAACCCATTACTGCCCAAACTGTAAGTATTATGTAATAACATACATTATGAACATTATGAATGATCTGACAATAATGTAACAAATCTGTAATACTGACCTGACCTCAAACCAAATTAGACAGATACACAAGACCCACCAAGATGACAGCTATTCAGTCACAAGTATACTGTTCAATGAAGGTGTGTCAACTGCTCTGGTAAGGTTAAGTTGTGCCTGTGCTTAATTAATTAAGCAGTATACCATGAAGACATACAGTACAGTGGAGGTACAGTTGCACCATTCTTGACCTTGGCATTAGATGGAAGTGAGTCAGCTGCTCTGGACTAGCTTAATTTAATTAACATTGGCAGAAAGTAAGAATTCTGGAATATGTACAGCCTTACTGGTGGGTTAATGCACGTCCAGTTGGCGACTATATTGTACTGTAAAAATTCACTACCAATCTGGAAACAATTCAGTCTTTTCACAGAATGAATGATAGACCATTTAATTTGATGGTAACATTCGATGGGCCCTTATTTTAAAAATGGATATAGATTTCCAAACTGAACTGTCCAGATTATGAGATAAGGAATTTCTGTAATTAATAAAATGTACTTTTATTATATAACATTTATTTACATCTTACAACAACATAGTATAACAGTGAGCAAAATTATTGTTTACTTAATGATTAGACAGGAAAATTAAAAAATAATGTATTAATTAAAGAGAAATTTAAAGGCACTATCATCAGTAACTGAGTGTTGATCATTACTTCAATTTGTTTAATTTATTCACAAAATGACAACTATGTTGCTGTGATTCTTCCACTGGATTTTAATTATAAAACAGTCACTGCAATGAAATGGAGATTCATCTGATGCAGTTGATGACAGGTCAGTGTAATAAGTTTTACTGACTGGCATGGCAGTGCCTAATACCAAGGACATACTATTTTCTTTTAATATTTGATGGTATTCCATTCCTGAAATGTCCCTCTTGTTCAGCATTCATTTCTTTCATACTGAGAACACTTAAAGTGACAGGCTGGGAACTTCAACTTGATTA
Source organism: Cryptotermes secundus (assembly GCF_002891405.2). Classification (NCBI taxonomy): domain Eukaryota; kingdom Metazoa; phylum Arthropoda; class Insecta; order Blattodea; family Kalotermitidae; genus Cryptotermes; species Cryptotermes secundus. The sequence goes on along the minus strand of NW_019720721.1, from coordinate 405,159 downwards.
TGAGCAAAGCACTTAATAGATGGAAAAAATTCAAGTACTAATCCATTCACATCTTCTACCAATATGGTCCTTATTATTTTCTTGCTGTCTGGTGTAATGAAACATGCAGACATATCTTCCAGAACGTTTTTCACATTTATACAACATTCTTCATTCTGTTGTATCTTGTCCACTTTATCTTCACCATGCTACAACTGTGATACTGGTTCAGACAAGTCCATGCCAATGTCAAGGCTCTCCCCTTCAGTGCAATTCCAATGATACAAATAAATTGCCACTCTGCTTTCCAAATTTAGTAGAGAACTCCAAGAATACCAAATACTCCCAACACATATTAAGGTTTCTCATGTACAGTTCCAGAACCAAAGAGAGTTTTGATGACTTCATGAATCTTGCGAAACAAATCCTTAAAATTTTTCACCATTCTGTACACTCCAACACTAAAACAAACAAAATAAAATGCTTGTTTTCAATTGTGTTACATTAATATTGCAAAAAGTTCTCAAATTTCACTGAAGTATAATCATGACTGAAAAATAATAGAAGTACAAGTGACACACTACTTCAACCATTCTGATATCATGCAATGGACTGCTAATTTTTAAGGCTCTTTTCAATTATTTTTTAGAGGACATGCAACGATTTTGAATCTTCTGACATCACTGATAATTTGTAATTTTTTACAACTGGATTATTTACATAACTCTCAACAGAAAGATGGTTAGGAATAGCAAACCATTATGAGCTCTGGAATTTTCCTGTGTTGGCAGTTTACATGGAAAGAATATCGAATAAAAGATCATGCAAGTTCCAGTTCAGCATTCTATAATGATAAGCAATTAAGCTTGACAATACTAACGCCAATTTCTGCTGTTGAACAGCATACTCATTAATAGCACAGGAAAGGTGCCCCGAAAAAGTTCTGTCAAAGTTTAATGTACAATCCACTAGATTTACTCCAATCTATTTCCTTTCCAGACCCTGATGAATCAATCTTATTTCCTTTGTATTTCGTTGGCGATGAGGCACTTGCCCTCACATTCAACATAATGAGACCACCATACTCATGCATGCATTTAACAAATGCAGAATATATATACATAATTTCAATGAGAAGAAAATAAACTAGATTTGCATTTGGAATAATTTTGAAGTTTAAGAGTGCCCGAAGTGACAGTGTGCTATAAGCCAAGCAAGATGTCTCCGCAGTGATATTTCTAACTTGTGTTCTGGAGGTGATTGGTTTGAATCCAGCTGGGACTGCTTCCTCGCACATTCTTTCCAGTTCATTATTTACTACAATCCAGTCATTCAACACTATATAAAATGCTACTGATAGCACAAATTAATTGCAAACAAATAATGTGACCCAAAGTTGAGAAAATATATGTTACTGTACATGCATTTAGTGTTTTGCCTAATTTCATATGCCTCTGAAAGAAGACATTGTCAAATGCAACTTCATTTCAGGTTTTAAAAGGAAGCACTAAACAAGAATTTGGAGGTACCCAGACCACAATACAAACTATGCACGACCATCATATTCATCACATGATCTCTGAAATATTTTCACATTCCTACTAAACACTCCATGATGTCTTCAAAAGCTAAATAAGCCATTTAAGTATGTTTTCCACATTTTAATGTTTATTATTAATCTCACATAATTTTCACATGTTGGCATAACCATATGTAGTAAGTAAATACTGTATATACATAATGTTATAATTAAACGATGAAAAACTTACCTCAAGCAGAAACTTCATTCCAAGTCTTTTCCCATGCCTTTTCTTGGATATTTGTATTGCTGTTTTCAAAACAACTAAAATCAAAAACACATCTGTGCTTCTGTATTAAAGATATGAACGATATTCACTTTGGAGTCATGTATCAGATTGCTCAACATTTATCTCTCAAGCGGGTGCTGAGCCTTTCGAAAATATTAAGGTGACTTAACAATTTGGCAGCCATCTGACACATAATACACGATCATTTCCAAAAACAGCACAGATGGGATGTAGAATATGTACACATAGACTACAACCACACCTACTAACAATCAGTGTTAAAATCTGGTAGCTTCATGTTCAGACAGTTCATAGGTAACCAAACTGAATTAAACTATACCTGGAGATACTACTGTGATTCAACTGTTTGATTACAATCCAACCCAAGCATGTAGCTGACAGCAAAACATAAACAAAAAATCAATCTGCTCATAATGATCTCTGAATGAAATCCATCAATATGTTAAGAAATGTTTAAAACAATATCAGTTTGTATTTATTTGTCAATTGCAGATGCATGGCACAAGCTATTCATATAACCGAGCAAAAATACTTCCAATAAAGTTCAGTCTATATGTCATTCCGAAATATTTCTTCCCAATGGCCACTATACTCTTCATAAATGCTGCCACGATTGCATACTCAAACACACAGAAATTTGGGAAACATCAAACATACTACGAAGGTTAGAATGCATGTAACGATTAAACACATACACATATAAGCATCGTGTGATGTATGATTTTATGTAACATTCTAACTTACACTTTTACATGTTAAGAAACACTGCACGTGTACAGACCAGTGGCAGCAGAGGCAACTCAGAATTTGTAAAAGGCCAATCACCGCCACTCCGATAAGTCCTGCTTCATAATACTCTTCAATTCCATAAATGAAAAACCACACATACAACCAGCTTCCATACAGCGTGAGAAATGGTAAAATATAACCATGTAACAGGAACTGTCGAGGAATATGAAGGCTAACAGACTGAACTAAATCATCTACACGCTCGGCAACCACCATGTTTGCGGTCTCATGGCGCTCATGGCAGGACAGGGAACGGACAGTAGAGCCATATCCGTATGGCCCACCAACCAAAGAACATAAAATGGACTGCCCGATAATGCCAACTGTTACATATTAGCCTGTGAACATGCATGTTTCAGGATGTTCAGGATCGTGTTTGGTATAAAACGTTGTTGTGAAGGTTGTGAACGGTACCTCAACGATGTTTCATTATTCAGTTCTTCAACGTAACTCATAATTCCTGTTCCAGAATATTATACTTCATCAATTTCATCATCATTCATGGAGCGGAGCCCTTCTGGAGGAGCCGCCAATTCCGCACCTACTCAAGAATTTCCCAGCATTTTATGGAACCCGAAGGTTCATTACCGTGTTCACAAGAGCCCTCCACTGGTCCCTATCCTGAGCCAGATCAATCCAATCATACCATCCCATCCTATCTCTGTAAGATCCATTTTAATATTGTCCACCCACCTACACCTTGGTCTTCCCAGTGGTCTCTTTCCTTCTGGCTTTCCCACCAATATCCTATATGCATTCCTTTTCTCCCCCATTCGTGCTACATGCCCTGCCCACCTCATCCTCCTTGACTTGATCATTCTAATTATACTTGGAGAAGAGTACAAGTTATGAAGCTCCTCATTATGCAGTTTTCTCCAACCTCCTATCCAAATATTCTCAACACCCTGTTCGCAAACACCCTCAGTGTATGTTCCTCCCTTAATGTCAAAGACCAAGTTTCACACCCATACAGAAACACAGGCAAAATTATAGTTTGTATATTCAAATTTTTATGTTTTTGGACAGCAGACAAGAAGACAAAAGGTTCTGGGATGAATGGCAGCAGGCATTACCTGAGTTCAATCTCTCTTAATTTCCTCCTGAATCAGGTTTCAATCTGTTATCGTTGTTTCCAAATATCTGAATTGTGCCACATTTTCAAAACATCTGTTTCCTATCTTTATATCATGATTTTGCCCATACCACATAGACTGATGAGAACATATGTGGAAATGTAACTGTTATCACAAAATAGCAACCTGCGTACCTTTTCAAGCAATATTGAGTTACTGAAACAGACTGTTGTTCTTTAACTCAGAAAGCCATCCTCTGTGTCATGAAATCATGGTATAAATTATTAGATCTGAAGTTTGTCACTGCAGTGGCCATGGCTTCTGGCTCTCATCACAATCTATCCAAGCATGCCATACTTTCCCCACTGGTGCAAAGGGCTAGAGTTCTCTGCAATGAACTGGCCAAGCTGGAGATTCTGAAGGACATTTTCAGGCAGAACAGCTACAGTGATCATCAAATTTGCAGGGGTCTCAACCCTTCTGCAAGGCTTGCTTCACCCAAAGAAAAGCAAAATTCAGTAACTCTCCTGCCTTGGTGACCTAGGGCAGGAAAGGGTCCTTTAACGGCAATAGTAGTGTGCTATCCTTGCACATCAAATTAGTTGGCCCCCTGCCAAAGAATATCTCTGTTTCCTTCAACCAGTCAAGGACAGCCTTGGATCGAGGACATGGAGGGCACTGACACTATCTCTGTGGGTGTGGTCAGGCCTACACTGGCCAGACAGGCTGTTCAATTGACACCAGAATGTAGGTGCACCATTGGCACATTGATCTTGAACTTCAGGCAAATCAGCTGTGGTGGAGCATGCCATCAATTTGAGACACTCTATCCAGCTCCAGGTCACCAGCATCCTCTCCACCAAATCCAAGTAAATGGACCATATCATCGGGAAGGAAACTGTGATCGATGATGGCTCTTTTGGATTACTGTCTTTGGACTTCAACATTTGGTATTGTAAAGAACACAGTTTCATAAACTGGTCTTTTTCTGTCCTTAGGCGAAAGGGTGGGTGGAACCCACTCTATTGGGTCCATTAGAAATAGCTAACCTCAGTCACTAGATAAGCATGACAGACTTGGGAAACAATGTCAATGTAAAACATGTTCAGTATGTGAACCATCATCATCCAAGGCAATTTGCAGTCAATGTTGAAAATTGGTAACCTTTCTACTTATCTTTTAGATACCCCCATAAAAAGTAATTACAAGGTTTGAGATTTTGGGGATCATGGTGGCCAACACCATAGCCAAACATTCAGGGAAGTGATCCAAGACAACACGATCACCAAAATATTCACTGAAGGCATCCAAAACAGCACTTGACATAATGGTATAAGCCCCAGTCTGTTGGAAGAAGATATCCTCAAACTTAACACCCATGACTTGAAGAAAAGAGAGGAAAGTCTTCTTAAACGATCTCCAAATAATGTTCACATATCACTGTATGAGTGAGGACAGCTCGACCAAAAATTCCTATGGCAGAAACAACAAACCATACGTGCTTCTCTGCTGGTATAATGGCACCTCCATTTATGTGTTGTGATATTCTATGGCCAATATTTCAGCATTCCTCTTGTTAACATAAATATGGAGGTCAAAATGACCCTCATCTGTAAATCATATTGCAAGTGACTTTCTTATGAAAAAAATAATGTTGCACTCGAACCACACTACCAATACAGTAAAATATTCTCATTATACAGCAATTCAGGAAGTAACCACTGCTGGCAACACATTATTGTAAGCTTATGATACAAATTATTGATAAAATATTTATTTGCATCAAGCTTTTTATTTGAACTGGAGCATCTTTCTTGACTGACCCTATATTTTGAACTAACTACAGTCGCACATGAAACGAACTTGTTAAAAGAAAATGTATGAGCCCCTTCAGTGGCTTGGACAATCAGTATATGCTCGCATTTCCCATAACATAAAAATTCAGACATTTGCAACAACTAAAGTAATTTACTGAGTCAGATTTTCCCCATGATTTTACATCTTGTAGTTCCTGTATAATCAGCAGCTCCCACATGATGCTTAGTGGGGAAAAAATAAATAAATAAAACTGATCCCATTCTTAAACAATTCACCTGAAAATTCCAGTCTACAGATTTGTGGATGTAATACAATATATTATTTTTGGCCCATAAGCAAGGATTAAATTTGAAATGTGCTTATTACTCCTACTGTAAGTTACAGGAGGTATTTTCCTGGCAATGATATATCAGTGTTACTGGTTACAAATGTTAAGGGATATTTTGGTAGTTCCAAAATCGATTAAAGTGATTTTATTCACTATAAATCATTTGTTCATGAGAATAGAGATATTGAAGAAAGCAGTCTTCTGGGATTTGGCACCGTGTATATGTGGTGTTAACTGACGTTTCGGAGGCGATACGTTCCTCCGAAATGTCGGTTAACACCACATATACACAGTGCCAAATCCCAGAAGACTGCTTTCTTCATAGTCACCGCCGTGAAAGCCTCAAATCTTAAATAGAGATATTGTCTGATTATTTACATTTCTTTTAATCAGGTTCATAGATTATCAGTATCAGCACGGAGGAAAGGTTTTGCATTTATGGTGGGTGGAAGATTGTTAACTTTTTCACCCACCCACTGACATTTCTTTTGATAATACTGGATTCAGTATTTCAGATTTGAGATTTTCATGGCAGTAAAGACTGATACCATAGCCTTCTGCATTATGACAATGTTGTGGTCTGGTAAGAGGATATCAGTGTTTTGGACAAATATTTTCCTGTACCTTCCATATACCCTGAAGATGAAGACAGTATGTTTCTCTGAAACACTGGTACCCAGTTTTCAGACTACCATATAGCATCATAACCCAGACCATAATATCAATATTTCAGGTTCTGTATTATTTGATTTTCTCATCATTCTCTTAATTTTTCCACAAAAAAAAAGTTTACTATGCAGTAAACTCATTTATTTGAGTGTGATTAATGACAGGACGTTTAGAACCCATTAGCTAATTAAGTCTGCCCATTACATCTGTTTCAGTAAGTATTACTGATGCTTTACACTGATTTGCAGTAGACTCTACCTTCTCACCACTGCAATTTTTTTTTTCTTTGACCACTGAGGCCGTCTTCACTGCCCTACTAGCACTGAAAAATGGTTGCCTTCTTCTGTTGAAAAGATAACCGTCCCTCTATTTCATGATAAGCAACAGACCAGTAATAATAAGCTGTGATTTTCAAAGTTGAATGCAGCATGAATAGTGCATACTCCTAGATTTTTGGATTACTTGTTGTATTTAATTATCTGCACTACCTGTCTCCATTGCTGCGTATCATCCAGAGTTCGTTGTTTCTTCAACTTACACTATTTGAATGAATGTTCAAATGTTAGAGCAGTGTTGGGGTGAAGAAAAAAATAGAACTTGAAATGAGTATATCTGGATTAGCTCAGCAGACATGCTAGATACATAGGAATGTATTTGAGGCTGGTGCTAAAAGGGTAATGAGTAGACAAACAAATAAACTTAATTATTTTATTTACATCAGCTCTAAGCAAGCAAGGTTCATATCCTATTTATTCTTCCTTGCATTTTATCTCCTACAGTTACAAGGGCCACATTCTGAGGCTATACAGATTTATCTTCTACTACATTCTTAGTTGAATAAGATACACCATTTTTAATTTAAGATTTCATTACCACCATTCTCCATGCATATTTTACCAGACCAGATGCCATTCTCATGTCACTGGTTTTTATATGAAAAAAAAAAAGTTTTTTCTCCATATAGAAAATGTAATGGCAAGTCCCCTTGTCCAAAACAGAAATATGGTAACAGATTACTAAATGACTGTATCGTCTACAGGGGCTATTGGATTTTGAGTAACATTAAGAATGGTACATTTGGAGAGATGTGGAAGAAAGCTGTTGTGTCCTATATCCAGGTACATTTATAGTATTCACAGGGAGGACATGAAAACCATGAAGAACCTTAGTTGAGCTGCATGTTGACCATGCATGTCATGAGATTCAATTTCTGAAGGACATCTCAACTGTCTCAGAAAACAGACACATTTTACTTTATGATGTTTCCATATTTCCTTCACTCAGACCTCCTCAATGAACTTGTTGATCACTTAGTTTGGTAATGGTGAGAGTGCAGAAAATTTCCCATGTCCACTATTTTCAGAAAGTACACTAAACACAGTATGTTTGACGTTAATTATCTGTTGGGACTAGTGGGGGTTATTTCAATTGTTAACTTCTGGGTTGTAGCTTGCTTCTTTCTTATCAGTGGTTTTACTTTGTTAAAGCTTTCGGTCACATCAGCAGTGACTTCCATATTCTCACCATATATCCAGTATGCAGTGTTGAATATACATACTCTCTTTTTAATTTCTGGGACTTTTATATGATTGTAGATACACTGGAAATAAGAAAGAACGGTTACTAGAAAAACATCAAATGGAGTTTTGGGCTATTAAGAGTGCTAAAACCCTATATGTATGACTGCAGGAACATCCTATGACTCTTTGTAATTCATAGTTTAGAAAATTTGCCGAACATCCTGAGACACCAATTTAACGTTTCTTTTGGAAGCAATGGATTTGAACACTAAATTGAAGGAATGGACATAATTTAACAGCTAGATTATTCATTGAATTCACTGAAATTTGAGATTAAATGAGGGAAAATCTTAAATTTGGGAACATAAAATGGGGGTTCTACTGTAATTCTACTGTGCATGGATTTTGGGTGTTTTCTAAGCACATCAGGTCTGTGCCTCTGTCTCATATTTTAGGTTCTGAAAACTCTTTATGGTTTTGACTGAATTCCATATCAGATAAAATAACTAAAATATGAAATGTAACTATATCAGATTATTGGCTGACAATAATGAAGACATTGCATAATCTAAGGGGCAGTATTTTATGACTTGTATGTGATGTGATGGTGAGTAGGCTGGTGCAGAGCAGTTATGGCTTGTTCTCTTGTAGAGAAATATCTGGTGAGTAAAATTTTTGTCTGAATGGTGAAATAAGCTTGTGTCTGTTGAAGTTACACTAAATATTTTATGTGATTTTATATTTCTGGGAGCTTTTCCTCCCAAAACAATTATCTCTTTTAGTTTCACATTTCAATGTACGTTTTTATTATGCATGTTTAAAGATCTCATTGCAGTATGTTTCTGTGTTAAGTGGATCCATTGTGATATGGCATGGTACATCTTCAGGTTGCAGATGCAGCATATGGCCTCCAGATATGCACAGAAGCTGTGAATATACTGAAAAACAGTTGTGGACAGCTGACAAGGGATAGTCCTCTAGCTTTGGGGGTAGGCAAGGGATTAATAGCACCTCACTATAAAAAATCAGCATGTTACAAAATGTTACACAAGATTTGGGACTTTGGATGTCAGGAGTCTCTAATAGGAAATGTTCATTGAAAGCTGTAGGGAAAGAATTAGTAGAGTGTAAGTTAGATTTAGTGGGAGTAGAGGTCAGATGGCACAAGGGTGACAATGAACTAGCAGACACTTATGCATTTTTATATGAAAGTGGGAAGGGGTACTAGGAGTTCTTTCCCTGGGTTAAAGCGGCTGAGAGGTGAAGCTGACCACTCAACTCACCTCATCAAATGTCCAGGTCAAGAATGGAAGAGCTATACCACCACACCCCCATATGTCTACATGGCATAGTGCTTAATTAATTAAGAACAAGGATAATGTTACATTACCTTACCTTACATGAAAGTGGAAATGACAGGTATCAATTAGGGACAGGATTTGTAGTACATGAGGAAATCATATCAGCAGCTGAGAAGGCAGTCAGTCAATGAGAGGATGTTGTACAAAACTAGCAGACTGCTGGTGTGATATTGTTCTGAAAGCATAAAGGACAGCTTTCATGAGGAACTAGAAAGTACAGTTGATGAACTGACAAACTATCACATGAATATTTTGTCATGTGATATCAATGCAAATTTGGCAGAGAACAAATTTTGAAAGCTAGAATTTGGAATGAGCATTTACATGAAACAAGTAATGATAATGAAGCTTCCAAGTATTAAACTTTACCACATCTAAAACTCTTAATTGCTGAGAGTATAATGTTCCCACACTACAATATTCCTGATGGAAAGACACACTGAGCTGAGCACATCTTAATAGACAGGGACAGCACTTAAGTATAGAAATCCAGTCTTTCAGAGGAGCTGACTGTGAAAATGCTCACTGTTTAGTGTTTGCAAAATTAGGGAAAGTTTCAATCCTAAGAGCTAAACAACGTGAAAATTAAAGAACAATATCAGATTAAAAACTCAAACTGATATGCAGCTTTGGAAAACTTAGAAATAATCAATAGTCCTTCAGAACATATCATAGGGAATACTAAAATTATTAGATGAAAGGAAGCAAGCTTAACTGCTGAACTAAGCCAAATGAACGGAAGTAATTTGGAATGGTTGCATGCTCCAAGCATAAATACATGATGCTCTTCTTGAAGTAATATTGAAATTTTCTGTCTTCCTCTCACATCTTATTTTCTCATGTATTGCAGAAGACTTCATCAATTTTCCTGTTACTGCTGTCATGTTCCACTTATATCTTGAGGAATGTGGGAAGCAGGACACTGTTCTATCTGTTCTTGCATAAGAGTTCCAAATATCCAACACTGTTTTGATTAAGTATATGACAACTGCATTTATTGCAGCTGTGTTCAACATGTAATTATAATATAACTATTGGCCACCCACAGGTATTTCTTGCAATAAGTGGTATGCACTTTATTGCCTATGCCCATTATTATTATTATTATTATTATTATTATTATTATTATTATTAGAGGGGGTGGGTTTCCCCATGCACTTAGACCAGTTATTGGTCCATTGTGCGTCCCCCTTTAATTTCTGTCCCCATACCCTACCGGTACTGGTGCGTCGGCTGTCAGTACCTGATATTTCCCCCACCTACCAGAGGCGTTGGAAACTACTTGGGCAGGAAATTGTTGCCTAATTAAGTTTGCTCGGGGTTCTCCTAGAGATATGAGGATCTTTTACATGCCGTAAATCTACGACATGGGACCCACGGCTTAAAGTCCCTCCCGGAGGACTTGTTCCCTGAATTTTTCCGCCCTTAAAAATTCCATGACCTCCGCCGGGTTTCAACCCACGTACCTTGAGTCATGAGGTGGGAACGTTACCCCTAGACTACGGAGGCTGCTGCCTATGCCCATACCACCTTCTTTAGTGTGAGAAAACAAACCAAACATGCTTCAATTTATTTCACATTGTGTCAATTAATTTTTACAGTCTCACATGCAACATTATGTTCTATAAAATTTATTAAAAGACACTCACTTCAGAAGTTTATCACTACATATTTTGACCAATGTGGTCATCATCAGGTATTAAAATTACTGGGTGACAAAACTGCTGTACTGAGTGTGACTAAGAGAACTTGTAACTGAAGTGCTAATAAATCCTGTCATCTAAACTAGAACCCATTATTTTGATCATGCTTATCACCCTACATGTGACAATATCATCCAAAAAAAAATATGGGAGTGAATGTAGAAGATCTGAGAGAGACAAAGATGGAAATATTAATCCACATGCAATATGCTGGGAGTTCTGTATGACAGTGGTTACTAGTATAATCTTATAAGAGTATTGAAGAGCTGCAAAGAAGGGAAGGATAGGAAGATTTACACCTTGAAGCAAACAAACTTTTTGTTTTTGGCATGCCCACTGGAAAATTAAATGTAAATTTTCAAACAGGAATATTTAGTTTTTAAGGGTATAGCATTTAAGGCTCAAATAACTATTTTATTTACTCTCTAGGAAAACAAGCAAGCAACCAAGTGAAACCATAGGGAAATGTAATTAGCACCATTCAAATGTCTTGCAATATTTTGGTAATATCTGTAGTACACTGTTAATCACTTACATGTCTGCATGCACTTCCACAACATGAACCTTTAAGAAAGTGTCGGAGTCGGGTGAACACTCTCTCTCCATTCTCTGGGTCATCATAGGTAAAGTGGCCCTTTCTGACAGCTTCTGCGTGGGTCAAATGAATTAATTGTTCAGCTCCACTCAGCCTGCTATAATCTACCTGAGACTCAAACTCTTCCTCCTGCTCCCAGAACTTTCTTCTCTGTTCCGCCTGTTGAGTGTCCGTCACTTTTGGCATCTTTCTCTCTTCCTTTCCACGTTGGGATTCAACGTAAGTGTCATTGTGTATGTGATGTTCAATAAATTCGAATTGAGCGCTTTGTGACGTAATATTCAGGATATGACGTCTCTTCACGAGGAATTCGGCAGTCTGCTTAGCGGCCTTTGTATACATCTGCAAATAACCTACAGTACATAGTTTTACAGATCACTTAAAATGCTTAGTAAATATTTCATTATGCTCATACTTCACCTCAAGACACAGATGGATATCGCATGTAAAATTATCAGCTAATACTTGTCAAGCTCATTACGTCTCGTCTCCCTTGTACCCCGTACGTCACATACATAAATAGTATCAACACACACACACACACACTTTCTCAAGGATTAATAAAAATATTAATATTATTGCTAGATCCGTCTGTTCTATTACACGAACATCTACTAGCCGAAATCAAAATCAAAGTTTGTGGGAGAACTGTTTTCAGCCTGTGTTAACCACACGTTCCTGAAGGAAACAGCGCAAATTGTTAAAACGGCAACGCGACTCGCGGAAAGACCGCGGAAAGACTGAGGAACTCAATTTCCAGGCAACGGAGCATACCAGTCTTCTCATAATTTCGTTGTCGCATGGTTTCCTAGTGTCAGCTGTGGTATAATACGCATCAGTAATTCAATTGTTTCTTAAGATGGCACGAAAAGATGATGAAGCTGCTAATCAGTTTCGGTTTCAGTTTACTGTAATATTCTATCAATCAAGAACAGGCCACAAATGTCGCCAGTCTGATATAGAACCAGTCACAGATATACAATACAACAAATACTCAAAGAATATACTACGCATGCTTTGAATATTAAAGCGTCAGTCATACAATTACAAATCAAAACAACTCAACATAATACATTGTGAATTGGAAAATAAATCAGTCACTAAATACTAATGTATATGATTGGCATAAAAGTATATTAAGCAAGAGCCAGCAAGAGCCCTATGAAACATTTTACATTTAGTAACAGTGATTACCGGTCCTTTCTAATTAGTTTAATAAAAACCTAAAATTTAAAATAAAAGTATGAAGAGGCAAAATAGAATTACTTACAATGACTGTGATAAGTAGATAGTATCACAAATACCAAAGAGAATAGAATATTCCATTTTATTTATTGTTAAAAAACTCCTGCAATGAGTAAAAGAAATTTTCTAGCAAGTACCGTTTTAATAAAGATTTAAACAGTTTCTTCTTGTCTATGATGCCTTTCAAATGGGATGGAAACTAATTAAAATCTTAATGCCCATGTAATAAAACACCTCTTTGATAGATAGAAAATCTTGGTTGTGGGAAATGAAAATTATTTTTGCTTCTGGTATTTATACTATGCAAATCTGTGTTAGTTTTAAATAACTCTCTATTATTTGATACAAAAGTTAATAATGAAAATATGAATTGGGAATATAATGGTAATATGTCCGAATACTTAAACAGTTCTCTACATGAGTCTTTCTTCCTTGAATTAGTGATAATTCTTATTACCCTTTTTTGCAGTCTAAATATACTGCCACTATAAGAAGAGGTCCCCCAGAAAATTAACCTGTACATCATAATGCTGTGAAAGTAAGGAAAGTATATCATCCTCAAGGATTCCAGTGATACAAAGGGTTTAAGTGTCATAACTGTGTAGGAGGCTTTACATAATTTTACCTTGAGACCATGAATATGGTTTTCCCAAGACAGGGAATCAACAGTAATACCTAATTTTGGTTTTGTGCAGTTAACCGAGCAAGAGCCTGGTACATATGACAAAAGCCACCGAGACTATGCTAGGCAGGACAAAATATGACTTGGCTTATAAATGTATTTGGCTTTGGGAAATTTCTCATGCGTTGAAGGATTATGGATCCAGGCCAACTTCTTTCGAAAATAAGCGCCTCAGTTTAAACCGTTACGGAAGAACGGATGCAGCCAATGTTTTCTTTTCATAATATTATATTTAAGCATCCTGTTGCATTATTATATCATTTATTTACATATATATCGGTTAAATAAAACTTATTATATAGTCACCCTTCTTCCACATTACATGGTTTGGCTATATACGGCCGGCCCATCATAAGTGTCTTCTATCTTGCTAAAATGGTATCATTGTATGTCAAAATTTCGTGTCGCGTGGGAATGCGATATTTCCTGATTAAGATAAATTAACCTTAATTAACATACCAATATTTTCCTTACGATCGTCGTCCTCTATTTTCACTCCGTCTCAGCTACCATATTATGACAGGATCAGTATTATTATCTTCCATTGTAGAAGGTAAATGCATGAAATTATAAAAAAATACAATCATGCATTACGTCGGACGAACATGCCCACTTAAGATTATGTGAGCAACTAATCAGACATAAATTTCCTCAGTGTGCTCCTGCTAATCTGGAAACCAGTTGCCCGCTTGAAATCGGCGACATTTCTCGGAAATTGAGGTTTTGTTGCGGTTGCTAGTTTCTTTGGTGTACCTTCGCGCTTGCTGATTCATCGTACAGCAAGGCCTTATCTCCTACCTGTAATTGGAATTCTTCAGACCTCTTATCCTATTGTCCCTTTCTGTAAGCTTTGCCTTTGATAAAGATTTCCCTTTCCGTTTAATGAGCCTTTTGAAATTTATTTTTCAATTCTCTTATGTAATTAGTGTAGACATAGAAAGACCGAAACAGAATTTCAGTTCCTAAACACATATACTTCCTTCCGAGACATCAGGAGGATCAGGAGAGGGAAGGTCACGTGGTCTACATAGGTAGAAATAAAAGTAAATATGTCAGCATAATGCCGGTGGGGATGGGGTTAAGGAATGGCAGAATGCCAGGATGCAAAATTCATGAGCCAGCTGAGTACAGCATAGCTCAAAGTTAATGTGGCAGCGTTCTCTTTCTGGCATCTACAGACTGCGGCATAACTGTGTAGGATTTCAGGTTCTCACAGTAGTGATTATGAAGAGTTCAATCTTTTGGGATATGATGCCACATAGGCCATTGGAAGTTAACTTACATTTCAGAGGAACATGTTAGCTCTGTTTGCTACCTGCTTGGCTTATTTTTCAACCCTGAAGACAGAGGTGACACGTTTCTCTGAAACATCGGTTAGCTTTCAATGGACTGACCTAATCCCTCCAGCCACACTATGGTCCTAAGGTCGACTCAGTCTCTAACAGAAATGAGTACCAGGAATATTTTTGGGTGTGAAGGGCGGCCAGCACGTAAGGTTGACCTTCTCACCGCCATCTGTGAGCTGACTGTATAGAAAACGTGGGAGCCTCCATGACCAGGGATAGCTTACCTTTCATAAAAGGTTACATCCCAAAAGACAAAACTCTTCTTTACAACATAACTTACACACAGGTAAAACCAAACATAAATAAAAAAGGTTTAGGACTAGCTTTAAACAAGATAAGAATGGTAAATTATCACTGTTGTTATCGTCATTCTCATCATACTTACTACTACTGATATGGGAGAACACTGGTTGTCGCAGCATGACAATAGTTTGCTACCTGACTGCAGAGGAAATAACGCATGCTTTTTCTGTGTCTGTAGTGCCGACTTCTTCTGCTTCTGGGGTACAATACTGCATAGTCAAGTCCATTGAAACAGACCACACAGAATTATACCTCAGGACTCTTCATAACCATTCCTGTGAGAACATCAAATCCTACTTACCATATTTTATAAGAACTATTAGAATTTGCCCCTTCTGCCTTTAAACAACAGGAACAGAAACCTCCTATCCTGTCCCCTCTACAGTTACACAGTATTGTGGCGTATACACCCATTGCTAGGAGGTAACTCTGTAAACAGCAACCGTTGCTAGGCAACACATGAAACAACAGAAGAGTAAGCTTATGAAACCCGTTTCTAAGCAACGTCTGAGTGAACAAATTCCTGCAGAAACGAAAATGTGCACAACAGAAGAGTGGTTTCTCCAATGTGGTCCATGTCGAGGAGTTATCATGAAGACAATTAAGTTGGCCAGTTCATTTGAGTGAACTGAAGTAGTTAGCTAGTGAGCAAGACAGTTCAGTTGCGGAACATTCGCCGGACAGTAACAACATGAGCACAGGAAGCTGAACAATCTCCACTGTTGGAAGCCATTGCTAGGGATCAGCTGTTGAAGACACAGCAGGCTCGAAAAAGGCTGAGTGAGTGCTGTGGTGAACTGTGAAGTGTGGAGACTAGCAGTGGCACAGTAATTACTTGTAGTTCCAAGAGGTGTGTACAAGTGGTCAATAAAGCCAATATCCAATCCACAACCCATCTATAGTCACACACCTAAAACGTGACAGTATACTACTTCTGTTACAAGCATCGTGTTTCCACCTCATCTGCATGCACTGTACATATATTCCATGTTAAGTATATCTCTGTCAACATTTCACATTCTCCGGTTGTGGGCAGACATGGCCTCCATATATCACAGGTAGCTGAGACAATGAATAAGCAGTCATGGAAAGTTGATGGGGCAGTCCTCCAGTAGGGACACTGGTCAGAAACCTAATAACTGCTCACCATACAATTAACAATGTTACAAAATGTTACATAGGACTCCACATTTGAGAGAATTCTTTGGAACTGCCTAAGCAATGGAAAATGAAAAATATTTTAGTACATGATTCATCTCGTTCAGGATAAGGTCCCATGGTGCACTCTTGTGAACAGTCATCATCTTCTTCTTCTTCATGGATTAGGCCATACACGGTCTGTTCCATTCTCTTGAGTATGCTGATCTCTCCGTCTTAACTGTGGGCATCCTATGTTTCATTTTCTTTTTGGGTTTTATGTTAGAATTTTCTTCAGAAGTCATCTGTCTTCCAATCACTGCACACGATGTTTCCACTGCGATCTGGATATTGAAATTCTAACATTTAGTTTAAAGATATTCAGCTCTCCCTAAGTTTTGTATTCTTATTTGGTCTTTCCTGATATACACTCCTAAAGAATTTCATTTTGGCAGTTTCAATGTTTGCTTCCTGTTTTTTTGTTAGTCTAAATCTCAGCTCTGCATGTAAATGTAGGTACTGCCATACCTTTATATAACTTTATATCTCTTGTTATTCAATGTTCTTCATACTGTGCTTCACATCTGATTAAATCTATTCACTTTTTATTTCTATATCTCTGTTGTTTGATACTGTAATTGTGTACCCTAAGTCAGTAAATTTCTTTATGAGCTGTACGACTATTCAGTTTCTGAAGGACCCTGCTTCATAAAGTTACTTACATATTTACATCACGATATTAGTAAACGTAAACCGAACTTGCTGCTGGTTAAAATTCTACACACTGCACCTGCATGCTCAAAATCCATTATACTGCTTCTCTACTGTACACATGCGGAAGGTATAACTTGTAACAATATACCATGAACTGTGAGCTAATAACCTACAGTCAGATTACTTTACAGATGTTGGGAAAGAAATTATATTCTTCACTTTATTGGAATGTTATTTTATTCAGAGTGATACAATTTCTTTGGGAGGGGAGGGGAGACAAAGTGACCAGCACATATGCTACAACATGGGAATACAGCAAATTTTATTGTGGGAGCTATGACAATAATCATGACCACTAGTCCTATTAAATGGATTATTTTCATTGTATACTTCCCCATTCATGAACCTCAAATACTTAGGACAAACTGGAATCTTTTCTATTATGTCCCTTTATAATATCCAATCCTGGTTCTAGTACTGGATAGAACATTTTAAAGTCTGCCTACATAATAATTTACATATTATGTGTATTAATAATAGATAAAATAGTCAAATCAGGTGCAGTCCTTTTTGGAAATCTCTGAATTTCTGTAGAAATACTCCTTCAGCCATTAAATGCACCTCTTTAAGAAATGGTCACAATCTAATAATAACAGAAACTGAATATGAGATTCTCTTCAAAGACATAAATATTCCAAGACTGTACATCAAGTAATACAACCAACATAAAGACAAAGGAAAGCTTACTTATGTTGAATAGGAGCATCTCTCTAGTGTTGGTCAACATGACATGATTTCACAAGTTGAAGCTAACTCTCCAGATGTAAAAGCATAACATTTTACAATCATCCAGTGTTGACAAATATTTAGTTACATTATGAAACATTCCAATTTCCTGCATAACACAGTATATAGTTCAATGCTATTATAATATAGACTTACCTTAATATCCTCTTACATGGTTTCTCAGTGACTATTTCAATTATTTAATAATTTAATAATATATTACAAAGACCATACATACAATATTTTATACCTGCCAAACATATGCATTATATTTCAGAAAAAATTTCATTATTAGGCTTGGTTTAAAATGCATGGTGATTAACATGAATTTAGGTAATAAAATAGTCAATTCCAAGTTGTTACATACACTGAGAAGTACTATTACTTTAAGGTATTTTGCTAAGTAGAAATCATCTGGAAATTATTTGTGTGACATAAAAGTCCAGGGTCTAATGAGCTCTACTTTGTCATTACATGTATTACCAGCATGACATGATCAGCTTATGTAACAAAGTGAATATACATGGCTTTCATAAAGTTTGGTCATATCTTAACATAGATTATGTGTTTTAGGTCCTAACTGCACAGAGGCACACACAAACATGCACACATACCTCACACATTGCTGCACACTATTCAGCTACTTAATGATGTTTACACTCAGAATATTCTAGTGGAATAATGTTATGCAGTGCTTCATGGAAAGATGATATATTCATTTCAACTTCATAAAAAAAAAACAGAAAAGAAAGACACCCCAACAATCTATTCAAGAGTTGATTACTGTAATAGTTATTCAGTGTAATCATTAGGAGTTTTAATTTCCAATTAAGTAAGAATGCCTGAAAGGTATGCCCTCAAATGTACAAGACATTCACAAAGTTATAAGTCTTAAATTCCATTTCGTGACCTTAATAGTTATAGAAAACAAAAGAATGTGTTTCAGAAGGGATTCTACTGTGGTCTTATATAATATAACCTCTGTGGAAAACACATTAGACACAAACTGTCCAGAGTCAGTAAGTTTTAGAATAATTTCTCTTTCTTTTTTAATGAAAAATGAAGACTGATTTTGTGAATGAGAAAATGTGGTAATTTACGGTATTTGTATGATTTACAGAATACAGTTTAAAGATCATGTTATATTGTTACCTAATTTCAAAGCATCTCTGAGCAATACATTCAGGATATTCAAAGAGACATTGCAGCAGCAAATATCTTCCTGTAACTCAACTAAAAACCTCACCCACTGAAAGCCCAACAAGAGTGACAGCTACATATAAGAGTGCATTAGTGTAACAATATGTAACAAAACTTGAAGCAACATGGAAATGTGTTCAAATTCTCTTATCTACACTGAGTCAGTACCAAAGCAATCTCAACCAAAACAAATACAATATGCTTAAATTTGTAGTAGATGTAAAATGTAGTATGAAGTAAAGTCACACCTGCAAGCTCCACTCCTGCCAGGGGAAACTTCAAATGATCAAGAAAAGAAAATATTGCCCTCAATGATCAAAATTCTCTTAAGCCATGTTCATTCACACCCTTTCTGTTTGCTACTCAAAAAACGTGTTGCCCAAAGCAGATACACGAAGCAAGGTGTCTCGTGAGAGACTGCAAACCGACCCACGTTGGAATTCTTGAAATATGCCTTCATGCATAAGAGGCATTTGATCTTGTCCAAACCATCAGTTACAAAACCGACAAATAGGACGTTAATCATATCACAAAGAAAGTTATACTTGTAACTGATCACTCACTGATGCTTCAGGAGCAACTTGCAGATATCAATACAAAACGGTGATGCAGCACCTCTTCATTGATGAACCCTATCCAACATGATGAACATAACATTTACAAGTGATACTGACAAAACTAAAACAATTACAATAAATTTAAGTTTTCCTAAATAAGATATAAAACAGGAAAATATAAAATGAAACAAACATTTCTTAATACAGAAAGCACTGTACACTGCTCATTAAAGAAAGTTCATATGTATGTTATTAAACACACTTCATCTTATCATACAGATACAAATAGTGAAATTCAGAATATATCCATACTGATGCAAAATTTACTGTAGAATGTGCTTTTGTCTGCTACTTGTCATGTACCTGATGGTACCTACCTGATCATAAAACAAGGAAGATACAATCAAATCAATTAAAAACAGGATCCCTGACTTCAATTATTCATTTGTCACTTGAAGTTCCAACAATATTAAGCAGTAAAATTAGTTGTACATGATTAACAATGTTTATAAACTATAAAGGAGGGCACACAGTGAGTCTGATCTGCTCATTTCAGCTCCATTCAGTTCAGTCCAGTTCAGCTTAGGTGACTGACTGTGCTTTGCTTCAAGCCCATTCAGACTGACAACAGGCAGAGAAAGAAGCTGCTGCAATTGCTTTTGCATGCTGTGAATTGGAGTACATGGCTCCAATTTTGGGTGCACAATCTTTGCACAAAACAGAATGAATATTGAAGATGCAATAATTTTCTAATGATCTGAGGGATGACAGAAAATGTTTCAAGTACTTCTGGATATTGCACAATAAGTTCTTTTAACTTTCTGGATATTGACTATTACCCCTACACAGATGCAAATAATATTTTTGTGATGCAATATTTCCAGTGAAGTGGTTATCAATGACTTTGGAGTAAGCACATTTCATCCTAATTTTACATTTAGTTAGAAGTACATTTGTAAGTGTTCAGATTTTCACAGCAGTGACTATTCGGTTTGTGGTCTTCCGTGCTGTGAAACAGAAACAGCAATGGAGAATTCATTACAATACTTAATACAATGAAAGTATATCAATTTATTACTATTAATTACAATTTAATATCTACAAATGAGAGTGTTCTGAGTTTAAATCCATAAACTAAGTGCCACCTTTAACAGCCTTTTCTGATACAGTCATTCCTGCATTTTAGATTCCTTGGCCATGGAAAAGTAACTTCTGAAATTTTCTTTCAGATGAAGGTTGGGATAAGAGAAAAAAAATTATGAGAACTTGTAACATCATTTGGAAAACAAAATGGCACATTACCACAAAAGGATCAGTGGTGGAAAACCGAAGAGTGACTCTCAAGCATGTGTAACTAATTTAATGTACTGACTGCACCGACAGAAAATATGTAGTCACAGAATGGCCACCGAAGAAATTACTTTTCGTTTTTGTTGATAGATGTTATTAGGTTCTTTTGCGTATAGTTCCAATTTGTACAGTTTATTCCCGGTTGCCCTTTAAGAAGGTCTGCTACTGTTAGAGATTAAATAAAGCATAGAATGTTACATGTGACGTCTTAGGAGAGGAGACAGTTCTTTGTGGTAGTGTTGTGTATGACTAGAAGGAAACATTGAAAACAGATCGCCTGCAAATATTAGTGTTCTCATGTTTAGTCTCTTGTTTTCTCCTCTAACTTATGAGCAATCTCATTCGTCATAGCATTAAACAAGACTGGTGAGACGACACTTCCTTTTCTCACTCCACCACTTATTTCAAACCAAAGTGATCTTCCTATTTTTTATGACTCTTTATTAAGTCTGTCACAACACAATTCAGTTTTCAAGGCTAAATTAGCTTTACTACGTGTTTCAGCTATTCATAGCCATCATCAGGCAAATACACGATCATCATGTTTACACACTAGTGAACTGCAATTCCGTAGTAAGTCTGAATACTAGACAATTATCATATTATAAAACACATGGTATAAAAATTACAATGAAATATAAACTTTTTATAAAACAAGAGTTATTTTGTAAGATAAGGTTAAAACTATTCAAGTGATAATGTATATTATCTCTGTATTCCCTACAAAACGGACATAAATACATTGTACAATGAGGTACCAACCAAACAATTAATGTTAAAACTATGCTTCACGGGCCTCCAAACAGATTATCATATAAAAGTCTAGAATATACCACGTCCATGGGAAAATACAAGATTGCAACAACTGACTCTGTGATATAGATCATCACTTGAATAGTTTTAACCTTATCTTACAAAATAACTCTTGTTTTATAATAAGTTTATATTTCATTGTAATTTTTATACCATGTGTTTTATAATATGATAACTGTCAAGTATCCAGACTTGCTATGCAATTGCAGTTCACTAGTGTGTAAACATGATGATCATGTATTTGCCTAATGTTGGCTATGAATAGCTGAAACATGCAACAAAGCTAATTTAGCCTTGAACACTGCATTGTTGTGTTGTTACGAACTTAATAAAGAGTTGTATATAATAACACAACAGGAGAAATGAAATGAAAATTCTTTCTTTTTAACATGGTCTTTAGCATGATCAACTTATATACTGAAGTACCATATTATTCGTACCCTTAAAGAGCAGTTAACATGATTATACAGAGGTTACTGTTCTGTTACTGCACGTAACTATTACGAGAAACAATAAAAACGAAAAGCAAAGATAATATAAAAATGGAAAGAGTTATGGAGAGGCATAACAGACTGAAATGACTCTCAAAAGATGTAAGAAATTTTCATTCCTGTGGCAAAAACCTTTACAATTCAGTGTCAAAGAGTTAGTGCAATAGGAATACAACATCTGAACCTACCTAGCAGGCACAGCTATCTCTGTTAGCTTGTTGGTCATTGACCAGCGTATTCCGGCCAGGTTGTGAAGGCTTGTGCTGGACCCCTGATTCAGCTGCATTCAAGTCCAACCTGCAAGAGTAAACAAAGTTAAAAAAAAAAAAACTAAACTCTTACTTTCTTGCAATCATGTGACTTGCATGACACCAAGAATAAAAATGGTACCTAACATTTACTCAAGATTACTGGGTTTTTGGACTCTGTCCAACATTTGGTATTCTAAAGAACACAGTGTTTCAGAAACTGGATCTGTTTCCGAAACACTGCATTTTTTAGCATACCAGATTATACACCATCATCAGAACCCTTTAGGATTTACATGAAATATGGTCTGGTAAATATCACTTGTGCAGCATTGCATTTAAAGAATCTTCAGTCCTATCACATTACATGGTTCTGAACTTAATGAAGACCTTACAAATACCACAGGTTACACGCATAAGATAAAGCTGCAACACATACGGGTCATTCCATGTGAAGTCATTCAGATAGGTCGCTTGACCATTTAAAAAAAATATATATTTTGTATACTTATTTCTACAAATTTTCATACTTCAAAAGTATTTTTAAAAAATGTCAATCTGCTGGTTCTCCTGGTACAGCCGTTTTTATAATGCGAAAAAATGTGTTTTCGGCTGAAATGGAGGTTTGCGATATCTTTTATATCTCAATAACTATTGATGCTAGAGACTCCAATAAAAACAATTCGTTCCTCATCATATGGACTACAGTTCATGTTATTACAAGGTTTTACTCAACTCACGTCCTCTAGGCCTAATTAAGCTTGAAACCTACCCATCGATTTTGGGAAAAAAGCTATTTTTAACCTTCAAAAATCAATGGGAGGAGGAAAGTATCAGATCTGTGGTTCCTACCCTTTGTTGTTGTTTACATGCGGAATAAAATCAAGTAGTTTTGAAACGATATCTATTTTCCAAAAATTTCCAGGAGCTTCCAAACTTTGGTCTGGGTCCAAAATCGGCCATTTTTAACATCTCATACCTCCGGTGGGGAAGGTCAGAAAATGTTGAAATTCATAGCAAATAATGCTCTATTCTAGAGTAACTTGGAGTTAAAATTACAACTTTGATATTCTACTAATAGCGAAGTTTTGTGGACTTCAAATTTTACCAAACAAATCAACACATCAAAAATTGGCTTAAATGCATCCAATGGTATTAGTGGTTCTATATTCAGTATAAAAGACGAGAAATTTATCTTTGGTCATTCCGAGCAGTAAATACAGGCCTGAAAATGATTAAGGCCTGTACTTACTTCTCGGAAAGACATGTTATCGACACTCGCTCCTGGAAAATTTTGGAAAATAGATACGGCGTTCAAAACTACGTGATTATATTCCCACTGTAGGCAACAACAAAAGGTAGAAACCACAGATCTGATACTTTCCTCCTCCCATTGGTTTTTGAAGGTCAAAAATAGTTTTTTTCCTGGAATCGATAGGTAAGTTTCAAGCTTAATTAGACCTAGAGGAAGTGAGTTGAATAAAACCTTGTAATAACATGAACTGTAGTCCATATGATGAGGAACAAATTGTTTTTTTTTTATTGGAGTCTCTAGCATCAATAGTTATCGAGATACAGAAAATAATGCAAACCTCCACTTCAGCTGAAAACGTGTTTTTCTGCATTATAAAAACGGCTGTATTGGGAGAACTGAGGAGATTGATTTTTTAAAAATATTTTTGAAGTATGAAAATATGTAGAAATAAGAATACAAAATACGATATTTTTTAAAAATTGTCAAGCGACATATCTGGATGACTTCATATGGAATGACCCATACTAGAAACACACACAGAGATTCATCAGAAAAACAGATTAATCTTTAAGAGATGGGCCATTTAAATTCCCGTAATGGCAGCAGGCTCGAGTTAATTTAAATGTCCGCCACTGTAAAGTATTAAAAATTGTAAGAATGTTACTGAAAATGCTGTAATTTCTACAATTTTTGTGATAAATGAACGAAATAAATGCTGCATTTATCTAGAAAGAATATAGAATCAGATATTGTAATTTACAGATTTTAAGGTCTGTAAAAATTGTTACACTTATTCCAAAAAAAAATGTTTTTCCAATTTTGAGCGTCTGTCCACAAATATGCATACAGTTTCTGCAGTATAAATGCATGCTGCTGACATCCTGTCTTACTACGTCTTATCTGGCAAAAGGGGAGGAAGTTTATGTTTGTATTGCACATTCCCCAGTCACGTCAGAACCTTTCTGCATGCACGAGTGTGAGCGAAGTCTTATCGTACTTTGTCGTTCAGAAACTCTGACTGTGTATATCTCGGACCAGCCACACAGAGGTACTGTTCTTGGAATAGCCCCGCATTTCCCCTTGCTTCCACGCCACTTTCAGAGTCGTCTGTACTGCATTCTGAATCGCTGTCATTTAACAGCGGCCTATCAATTCCGGCTTCATCCATACAAAATGAGGCCATGGTGGATAGTTGAAATTGCGATGTTTTATAAGCGTTATGATTAGAGGAGGCCACTTGACATCACTGGCCGACTTCCTCTAATACGAGAGCGAGGTGTCGTGTGTACTCTTTGCATGGGAAACGGAGTTACATCCGGACAAAGTGCATGAATTGCGATGTCGGACTCTGCATTCAGTTAGATGAAGCAGGAGGGACTGCCTACTTATAAAGTGGGTGCCCAAAAATAATGTAAGTAGAACAAGAATTACTATCTTAAAGTTAGATTTTAAAACAGCGTGTGCACGCGTGGACTGCGCGTACCCATACGGTGACACACGGCAACTCAGCTACACTTTAAAGGTCTCCATATGGTGTCACTTGGCTCTTAAAGGTTAACTGTATTAAAATAATGGAACTGCTTATTTCTTTTACCACACCTTTAATAATCTCTTATTTTATGTCAGTAATCAGTTGCTTCTTGATTATCTTCTAAGTGCATTTTAACCAAATAGAAAAAACAATAACAATGCACTATACCCTCTAATGCATACATGGAAGTTAGAGCACTGCAAGGAAGGAACAATGAATTATTCTCACTTAACATTAAATTCAGGTTCTGAAACCAAACAAACATCTTTTCACTTACCACTGTGGTGTGTAAGGGTAACAGGTAGTGTAAATAAAAAATACATCACAAAGTCAATGAAAAATCCGTCAAGTGTAACAATGTTTTTAGGTCACTTCTTTATCTCGCTTGCCTTACATGTTTCGGTTTAAGAAAACCATCATCAGAGGCACATATTACAAACACATGAAAACACTGGCGTTGTTTAATGTACACAGTATACGTATATGCTGCGTGGACGCTGCTACAAATGTCGAAGTGTAAAAGCACAACACTTTCTAGGAATATTGAATGCACGTTCAACTCTTCCATTCCATCCGAAAACTGCCCTCAAATTAAACCGTCAATGTTAAAATATTTAAAAGTTTAAAACATCTGAAGTAAAATGTTAGGCTCCTTCTTGTTAATTCGTCGCGATGATGGGAGATGTCAACTTGAGGTTGTGTAGGCTTATGGTCAGATGTTTCCTACGCGTTGTGTGTTGTGTACTGCCTGTACTNTTAGGTCACTTCTTTATCTCACTTGCCTTACATGTTTCGGTTTAAGAAAACCATCATCAGAGGCACATATTACAAACACATGAAAACACTGGCGTTGTTTAATGTACACAGTATACGTATATGCTGCGTGGACGCTGCTACAAATGTCGAAGTGTAAAAGCACAACACTTTCTAGGAATATTGAATGCACGTTCAACTCTTCCATTCCATCCGAAAACTGCCCTCAAATTAAACCGTCAATGTTAAAATATTTAAAAGTTTAAAACATCTGAAGTAAAATGTTAGGCTCCTTCTTGTTAATTCGTCGCGATGATGGGAGATGTCAACTTGAGGTTGTGTAGGCTTATGGTCAGATGTTTCCTACGCGTTGTGTGTTGTGTACTGCCTGTACTGACATTTGTAGCAGCGTCCACGCAGCATATATACTGTGTACATTAAACAACGCCAGTGTTTTCATGTGTTTGTAATATGTGCCTCTGATGATGGTTTTCTTAAACCGAAACATGTAAGGCAAGTGAGATAAAGAAGTGACCTAAAAACATTGTTACACTCGACGGATTTTTCATCGACTTTGTGATTGATAGTGTAACGGACCAAAAATGAAACAATTCCAAAAAAAAAACAAAAAAAAAACATCACTTTATGTATTAAACCATTACCTGTCAACTAAAGAGTGGTGGAAATAGTTCACCCCGGGCATTACACTGTCATATGAACTGAGACTGTTGGGGGATGGGTCACACCATCTGGTCTGGGCACACCTCTCTTTTGATCTAATCATCAACAGTCTTGCTCCCCCCCCCCAACACACACTGTTCTATCAACCATGCAGCTGAGGATGAGGACTAAGGCTGCCCCAGCACTCGTGAGAAAATTGCAGAAGTATGACATGCAGACTGTAGCATCTAGACCCAGTGCTAAGTACAACTCTACAAACAATGCCTGCTGCTAGGCAAGAGATGAACAGCATTTTCTATGCAGTCAGTGCTGAGGGGTTATAAGTGGGACAAGTCTACAGTTTAATCAATTGTGAGACATTCGGCAGCTCGTAAGGATGTAAGCAGAGGACATTGTTAGGATCCATTCATCATCATCAATGGTACGACAGCCCTTTGTGAGCCCTGGCCTTCCTCAGGATTGCTCGCCATTCTTCTCCATTCGATGCTACATTCCTCCAGTTCATTATACCCAAAATTCTTATGTCTCGCCACACACATTTTTCCCATCTTAATCTTGGTCTTCCCACTCTCCTATTTCCTTCTGGTTTAGTATTAAGTATTTTCTTAATCGTTCTATTCTTGCTGGCACGTATTATGTGTCCAGCCCACATAAGCCTTTTCACCTTTATAAATCCAATAATGTCTGGTTCGTTAAATGGTTTGTATAGCTCATCGTTATACCTCTTCCTCCATATTCCATTTTCTTCCACTGGTCCAAAGATATATCTCAAGATCCTCCTTTCAAATATGCTTAACAGTCTTTCATTTGATCTTGACAGTGGCCAGGTCTCAGGGGCATAAGATAGCACTGACCTAATATGTACTTTATACATCATAGTTTTGGCTTTCCTGGGTATTAATTGGGATTTCAGGTGTTTCCTAAGGCCATGGAGACATTTATTTGCAGCACGTACATGCTTTTTTATTTCATCACTGATATCATTTTCACAGTTAACTTCTGATCCAAGGTAAGTGAAACTACATACAGCCTCAAATTTATATGGTTAAGATCCATTACCAGAAAACAAACTGAAAGAACTTTGCATGTTCTGTAGTGAGGAGTGCATGAATTAGCGAGAGCATTATGATGACTTGTAGTAGTTACTACCTCTAAGTGGACAATAAATTTAATAAGCAATTTAACCCTGTCTATAGTCACTTCATACATGTGACAATATAGTAGCAGCTGCAGGACCTCAAGTGAGATCAGTGTAATTCAGTTTGGCACAACAAAGTAGTTAGTTTAGTGCAGTGGCAAAAGAGGATATGCAAGAGGAGTTTCCAATGAGTTTCCAATAAGCAAGGGCATTATAGTGAAGTAATGTGTGGAAAAAGACTGATCTCAGCTGCATGAGTGTTACATGTGGTGAGACAACTACTACTCCAAATACCAATAAACATTACAATACCATATGTAGTCTCTTAACAACTCCCAGATCATGACACTTATAATTCATAGTGGAAATGTCTAACCTGCCATCCTGAATACTTTGGTAAATCTTCTTAGCCGTCTCCAGAAAAGCCTCCTCAACATTCTCTCCTCTGAATCAGGAAGCAGGAAAGAAAGATAAAACATTCAAGTATTAATGAAATGCAAAAATGTCCATTTATACATCTGACATCTGTTACTATGGTGGTTGCAAAATATCACTGGATAAAAGGAAAAACAATTTACTTTTCAAACAGATGCACTATATTCATATACTGTAAATACAATTTATCAAACCAAGGCACATGAAACATATTATACTTACGTCTTTGCACTGGCTTCTACAAACATGAGGCCATTTTCATCAGCAAACTGCTTAGCTTCTTCATATGTAACATCTCGCTGTGCATCTAAATCACATTTGTTCCCAATCAAGAATATCACCTGAATGTAATATAAGAGAAAATGTGCTAAAACCAAATTTTAGAAATGGGAATTATACAGTAATATCACACTTAAAGATTTGTTCTTTCATTATTAACCTTTTATCATATGGGAACAAGGGATTTTAAATCTTCCCACACAATTGGGCTGGTAGCACCAGCTGGCACAGAGATTTTAACTCAGGGTAGGAGTTTCTCATCTGAGAATACATGATATCAGATCACTGGTGTTATGGGGCTGGTCACTGGATTTTCACAAAGTACTGCTATTAGTAGTGTAAAATGCAACACTCAGCTAGCTGGCCTGCATGCATGTGCAACTGCAATAATTCAGTGCATGGCTGATAAAAGCTATGTCTTGCAGATTCAATTTTCCCTCAAGCATGGTGATATGGCTCAAATCCTAGAATGCAAAACTCCAAGCACAGATTTGCATACATCAAAATTTTAACTCTAGCTTCATTGAAATGTGGCTTCACACTTCAGAATGTATACTTACTTAATTCTAAATCTATCAAGAAACAAATTTACAGTTCACTTAAGGATGTATTTATCATTATACATGGTGCAATCCAAAAGTTCCCGAAATATATTAATAAAAACTATTACGTCTTACCTGGATCTTATTCTGCACCATCACCTTCAAAGTAGTCCCCTTGGGAGCGCATACACCGATCCCAGCGTTTCTGATACTTTTCAAATGCATCCTAGAAGTCTTCCTTTTTTAGGGTGTTTAGTACCGTCTGCGTTTCTGCTTGAATTTCCTCAACTGTATCAAATCTTCACCCCTTCAACTTAATTTTTCATCTTGGGGAAGAAAGAAGTCGCATGGAGCTAAGTCTGGCGAGTATGGTCAGTGGTGAACAACTGCCATCTTGTTTTTAGCCAAAAATTCCTGCACAATGTAAGCCCTATGGGGTCGTGCGTTGTCATGGTGGAGTACCCAGTCGTTCATGCGCCACTTCTCTGGACGTTTTCTCCTCATGTTCTCCCTCAGACGCCTTAGAACATCGCGATAGAACTCTTTACTGACTGTCTGACCAGGAGGGACGAACTCCTTATGAACAATCCCATAAATATAAAAAAAAAAAAACAGATCAACATGGACTTAATGTTGCTCTTGATTTGTCGAGCATTTTTTGGCCGAGGTGAAGAAGGGCTCTTCCATTGCGACGACTGCTGCTTGCTTTCAGGGTCGTAGCCATAAACCCAACTTTCATCACCAGTGACAACCTTCGAAAGAAAGTTTGGATTCTCTTGAAGCTGTTGCTGAAGTTCCCTGAACATTTCCAAGTGATGCTGCTTCTGTTCATTTTGCAGCAGTCGTGGAACAAACTTTGCCGCAATCCTCCTCATGTTCAGTTCCTCTGACAAAATTCGTTGACATGTACCATAACTTAGTCCCAAGGTGTTACAGAGGTCTTGGATGGTCAGTCTACGATCTTGCAGAATCAGATCCCTAACTTTCGCAACATTTTCTGGTGTTTTGCCCATTGACGGCCATCCCAAACGACCATCGTCATCAGTCAATGTTCGGCCATTTTTAAAACGCTTATACCAGTTGTAAGTTTGTGTCTGGCCTGAACTGTTTTCACCAAAAGCTTGCTTCAACATTTGGTGCATTTCTGCAGTGGTTTTCCCAAGTTTGAAACAAAACTTTATACAGACACGCTGCTCTCTCAGGTCAGCTATCGCAAAACCGCAAACTCACGGAAACACAACAATGGAAATACGTTCACCAACAATAAACCCAACCACTCAACTTGACGCCGCTTGACACACTGATTCAAGAAGGATGCGTGAGGAGACACCTAGTGGTATTTCTATGTACTCATAACCATTCGCACGCAAAATTTAAATTTCGGAAACTTTTGGATTGCCTCACGTATGTTTCTTATATTTGATGGTCACTTTCTCACAAAATCAACACAGCATGAAATTATTATTTGGCAGTATTACACTAACTTTGGGGGCACGCGGTAGCATAGTGGTTGAGGCACTATGCTACAAGCTGGAAAGTTGCAGGTTCAAGTCCTGATGAGGTCATTGGATTTTTTTCAATTGATCTAATCCTTCCAGCCACACTATGGCCCTGGAGTCGACTCAGCCTCTAACAGAAATGAGTACCAGGAATTAATTAAATAATTTTCCTGGGGAGTAAGGCATGGCCGGCGCATAAGGCTGACAACCTTACGGCCATCTTTGATAGATAATGTGGGACCCTCAACGTCTCACAACCCTATGGGCCTTCACGGCCTGATACAGGGATAGCTTTACTTTTTCTTTATTACACTAACTTTTGTACAACTTTTTTTTGTTTGTGAACATTAATAAGACACTTTTGGAAAAAATAAAATGAAATCCTGATTAACCAGCATTTCAAAGAGAATCACATTACACTTCAGTTATTTTTTCGCATATCCCAACAATAACTTTCACAAAAATGTGAAAGCACAATGCATACTTTTTGGGTGCTCAGACTAAGGTTTCATGCAAGGTTTTAAAACAGGTCACCAATTTTAAGAGGTTTATCACAGTCTAACAAAAATCCAATCAGCAAAAGTTAAGTTTCATCCAATCAGGCCGAATGTCACACGACTTTCTTCAAATTTCAAACTCTGAAAATGAAATCAAACCAAACTGAACATATAACCCTATTTTTTAAACATGAAGCCATTAACCCTTGAATTCTTTTTCTTTTTATATATTGTGGATAATTATATTCAGTGAAGATCTAAAAATGTCTTGCTTCTCCATGTGAGGACATTATGCATATGAGGAACAGCAGAGTTCTAGGCTTCAAAGTGCAATGAATAAGGAATTAAAACAATAACTTACAGTACTTGGGTTGGTGAGGTTCCTTGTGTCAGTAAGCCAACTACTTAGGTGATTGTAAGTAGAACGTCGAGTAATATCATATACCATAAGAGCTCCCGCTGCACCACGGTAATATGACCTTAAAATCAGAGCAAACTGTATAAATACATAAAATAGGCACCTGTATTATTATACCATTATTAATTAAATCTAAGTACAAAACTACCATTATTAATTAAATCTAGCTACAAAACTATGTTAACTAACTCTACTCGACAGTGTCCTTGAGAAGCTGATCGTTGCTCAGCTAGGCAAGATATGTTCCACCTTTTATAGGCCCAAATGTTCATTAGTGTGTTCACAAGAGACAACTATCAGTTCTTTCCTGAACCAATCCACATCACACCCTATTTCTTTCAAGATTCATTATAATATTACCACATCCTCCCACCAATACCTGGTCTCCCAAAAAGTCAGTTCCCTTCAGGTTTTCCAAATAAAATCTTAGCAGGTAACTACATGAACCTGGGGTATGGAGAACATGACATCAACTACGATAACAGTAAATGAGAAAGACAGAAAGAGTACGGAAAAGCACTCCGTAAGAGAGCAAGCAGAGATTCCGAAAGTAAGTTTTTACATTGCACCACTTCTTCTTGTTTCTCAATACAGTGAATGCATGATACAATCATCATTTAATTTACAGCAATAAGAGCTTGGTATGTTCTAATTTATCCAATGTAGATCAACTAAAATGAAATACACATTTATTTATTTATCATTTATTGACATTCATGGTATCTTACAAAGTCAACAATAACTTTATTGGTTCATGCATGAAAATTCATCAAATATGTAGATCTCCTCAAGTTATATTTCTGGCAACACTTCACATACTACCAAACTACGCCTTAACAGTCATATGATATCCACCTGTCAACTAATTTAGTCCTTAATTCCATTTCTGATAAGGCAACTGCTGGGCAGGTTGACTCAAGTGGCAATGCTTCTTCTCACTTGTACTTGTGACATGCCCAGTTCAAATCTCAGCTGTGAAACCAACTGAGATTCTTCACTACTTTCCTCAGTCCCTCCAAGCAAATGCCAGGACAGTACAAAAATTAGACCAGGACAGTTTCCTTCCATATTCCACTGCATTCACTATTCACTACTTAGCTACTACTAGCTAGTAGTAGTAATACCTTACCATTCAATGCTACATAGTTTGAGCTACTAACAGTGTCAGTAAATAAACCATAAACAAACAAATAAATAAAGATTGCTTAATTAAGCATAATGCCATGAAGATACATGGGGGAGTGAATGTATAGCTACATACATCATCAAATTTTCCAGTCAATTCCAAGTGCAAATGTTCCAAATTGAATCTCATGCAGCTGTCAATAGGTGGAGACAGATAATCATCTCACACAATATTCTACATTATGCTTGAATAAAGAATGACTAAACACATGAACTATTAATTTCCATCTTCTCAGTTACAGTTTTATCACACATAAAATCAAGAACATGAAACCTATTTTTTATGTTTGGAAAAAACTCCTAACATCAGATTAAACAGAATATGATAAATGTCATGGTTGAGTGGATTGTATTCATTCTTTGTATTTAGGAGGGCCCAGGTTCCTTGCCTGGCTATTCTCAAACTTCTGGTGGTTTTACTCAGTTATTCCAGGAAAATGCAAGAAAAAACCTTAAAATAGCTCATTGTACCTTCTCAGAGCCTTCCCACTTCATTTTTCACAATCTTCCCCTCTTATTTATTTATTTATTTATTGTTCTTAGTTTATTTACTTATATTTCAACAGGTCAGATTTTATAGCATCAAATGATAGGATGACTAGTAAATAATGAATGAATTAGAAAGGATGTGGAAGAAAGTGATCATAGCCTAATTTGAGATACTATTCTGGAATTTGACTGGAGGGAATGAGTGTCAGCCACTTTGAACTTCCACCTTAAAGCAAAAAGAAGAGAAGAGATTTACCTAGTTACAGCTCTGAAACGCTCTTGTCCAGCTGTATCCCAAATCTGCAGCTTAATTTTCTGTCCTGAAACTTCAATTATCCTTGTGCCAAATTCTACTCCAATGGTGTGGGGACAATCAGCCATGACTGCAACAAGATGAAACAGTGAATTGGTACATGTTCTTACACACAGCTGAAATGTCAACAGCTACTACTCTATACTAACAAACAGGTAATGTAATATGCCATGCCTGGAGAACTCAATTCTATACCTGGGGGAAGCAGGAAAAGTTTACTGACATACTTTCGTAACTAAACAGTTAACTCTATGAGTACCACACAAAAATGTTAAAACACACCAAAGCTATTAAATACTCTTAAATGTATGAAACACTGGAAGCTACTGGATAATTTGACATTTCTGGAGAAAATGCAATAGGCTATATTAACTGCCACTTACATGAAATACACCACTCATGTTGTTCACTTGTAAATACTTACTAATTACAAAGGCACTCTTACCAAGCACTGTTCACTCCTTAACCCTTCAAAGATGGAAATTCTTTTAAATAATATATGTAAATATTCGGTTCACACCTCACAGACAATATTATTATGTATCTGCTGCAAAAGCAAACCAGTTAATGATGTTCGGAGAAATAACTGGTTTATTATGAGAAGAACACATAGCACATAATTACAATCTGTAGGAAAATGCAGTTTGTGTGTATTACAGCTTATGGCACCACCACATACAGTGACCACTGGGTTTTTATTGCTTTAATAAAACACGTTTCAACTACCCTGTAGTTAACTTGCAAGCTGCCACTCTGTCATTTGAAATATCAACTTTCTGTTTGATAAATATCAATACTGGTTCAAATTCAAAACTGTAATCAAAACTGACAGTGAGCTTAGTATCAAAATATTTAATATTACAAGATTTGGTTCCTTCCCTCTTTTGTTAAGACTGTATGACTGTCGGTGGGTACACATTGTTTTCTGTTTTGAGTTTTAGTGTTCTTTCTTGTTGCTTCTTGGTGCTGCCTGCATGGAGAGTGATCAAGACTGTAAAAAGGTTATAATGATGTGTGTTTCTATAGGCTATGTATTGGTAGGCATGATGCTATCTGGTGACATAAGCTGATGCAATGTTTTGAATATTAGGTTGTGGTTACTGATGTAGGTGGTGTTCATATTAAGACACATCAGGTTCATGTGGTGTCTTTCTTGAGTATTCAGAAGCTTCTATTTCTTTGACACGTTTATAATATCCACAGTATCAGTTATTTTGTCATATGTATGTCCTGTATTCAATATACATTTCAAGTATCCTGAATTACCATTGCTGTTGCATACTGCTTGACTGTTCCATAAAACCTGGCACATAAGGTTCATACTATCTGTCGGCTGTATTTCAGTGGGCACTCTAAACATTTTATCCTGTGTCCTGTAGAAGTCTGTTTGGTGAATTTAAGATTTTAACAGTAAAAAAAGTAAATAAAGGTATCCCTGCAACAGGCCGTGGGGGCCCATAGGGTTGAGGTATTGAGGTTCCCACATTTTCTAGGTAATCAGCTCACAGATGGCGGCAGTCATCCCTACATGCCGGCCGCCCTATACCCCCAAGAATATTAAAAAAATATTCCTGGTATTCATTTCTGTTAGAGGCTGAGTCAACCCCAGGGCCATAGTTCGGCTGGAAGGATTAGGTCAATTTTAAAAAATCCAATGACCTGTGGGAACATCCCACATATCATATTTATACAGCACCCACTTTCCCGCTCACTTTTCACCATCACTCGCCCTAGCTAATCACGTTGCTTCCAACGCTCGCATTTATACAGCACTTGCTGTCTAGCCTCATCCAGATCATTGCATGTGCTAGCCAATCAGCGCTCGGCAAATTTCGCTCCTCCATCACGCATTGTATAAAAGGCGGAGCACATTGCTCATCACAGTCAGTAGTCAGACAGTCAGTGTCAGTCAGTAGTCAGTCGTCAGTGACCACATCAGCCGGCCAGCTATCACACTTCGTACAGAACGATCGGTCTTCGGAGTCATCAGCACTTCCCTGCGTCAGGAACAGCTTCCTCGCCTCGCAGGCGGTCATGCCCAACTCACTGGGCAACTGGCTGCCTCAGCTTGCCAGTGATCATGCCCCACTCACTGGGCAACTGGCTGCCTCGGCTCGCCGGCGGTCATGCCCAACTCACTGGGCAACTGGCTGCCTCGGCTTGCCGCCACTCCAACACTGCACTCCGCAACCAGACTTCTCCCAGCAACCACACTCTGCGACCAGGCAACTTCCGACAACTGCCGCACTGTGGCCAGACCACTAACTCAGCTGCCGCAACATTAGTCAACACACCGCAGCCGACATTATTTCTACCGGCGTACGTAGCGCTACCTCACCAGCCAAACATCCCAGCTGAAGGGCCCTTTTCAGGGCCTACAAACTTTCCGAAGCGGTTTGTCTATTGGAGTATCGACAAAAATCCCACAGACCTCATCAGGNAGGAAAACAAGATTTGTATGTACAAACATGATTGTGCTCTTCATAGTCTTGTGTATCATCTTGTACATTTTTATGAGTTGTTTACTTTTAGTGTTTTAGATGGTTTAAACTGACTTGTTCAAGTGTATTTGTGTAAGAGTTTATGGATATAAATAAATTATGAACTATGAATTTAGTTGGTATATGTTTCTTTTGCTGTATTCACCTGCGACTCATGGTGTTTCCTACTGTATTTCTTGTGTAAAATGCTACTTTGATGTTTGCATCACAAAATAATCCTGTTAACTGTTCTTACCTCTTTATCAGAGTATGTGAATGTGGCCCATTTTTGAGGGGTTACATGTATTTTCTGCAATAAGACTAATATGACCCAAAGTAATATTTTGTTGAAAACTGGATAGACAGACAGGGGAGGGCCTGAGATATATATGAACAACATGCAAGCAAAACAGAAACTAAGCACAGAGAAGCAAAAAAGCTCCACACAGAAATCTTGGCATCCAGATTCAATTAAGCAATATCAGTAAGTAAAAAGTAAAGTAAGTATAGGTATCTCTGTAACAGGCCGTGGAGGCCCATAGGGTTGCGAGCCTTACGCACCGGCCACCCTTTACCCCCAAGAACATTCCAAGAATATTCCTGGTATTAATTTCTGTTAGAGGCTGAGTCGACCCCAGGGCCACAGTGCGGCTGGAAGGATTAGGTCAATTGAAAAAATTCAATGACCTCATCAGGACCTGAACCCGTGACCTTCCAACTTGTAGCATAGTGCCTCAACCAACTACACTACCACGTAGACAATAAAAAAGACATATAAAAAGCTGTTCCGTAAATACACATTGCTCACTAGCTAAAATACCGCAGCCTGAAAATTTCATATAAAACAATGTGAAAATAGAATTAAAAGATACCTTTCTTTACTGTGTACAGAAAAATGTTCAGCCATGATTTACGCACTGTACGAAGAAAGCAGTATATTTATATTCACATCCAGCACACCCTTATGAGATTATCACTTGTAAAACTTCAGGTCAGACATTTTGCTGAAAGGGAGTTCTTGTTGAAGAAACTCTTATTTCTAAGAAGAATGACATCTATCAACAAAACCTGTATAGACTCGGTATTTTACAAAATGATTTAATTTTCTTTCTTTCTACCATCCTTCCTTCTTTCCCTCCCACCAAGGTTTTCACATTGCAGCAGCTCATTCTGAAAGAAAGTGGTATTTTGATCTCTTACTTTGCTGTGTGCCGTGTAGATATGTACATGTAATCTATGTTTGATTAAGCTGTATTAACAAGTACAGATGAATTACTTTATGAAGGCCTCTGACTAGAGCAAGTGGGAAGCAGATAGGGAAAGCAACAGAATGTGCAATGTCAGTATCAGAAAGAAATGCAGTCGCAGTAGAATAACTACAGACATGCTGGGAAATTGCAATAGTCCATCAATGTTAACAGTTGTTGATGTAGAGTCACACAAGATTTTTGTTACTCTACAGCTAGACTTAGGAGTGACCAAAAGTGTTCACATTTTTTTGTCTTTCTACTAAACGTAGATGGCATGCAAGAACCAAGATTTTATGCTTACATGTGCCATCACACTCAACCTCTATTGTATACAACTATTAACAAACACAGCCCACCCTGCTCAAGATGTAAGCCTGAGAGAGACAGAGAGCTAGGCCAAGTTTCCAGTACAGCCAAAACTCAGCAGCCTCCTAAAATACAACAACAGTAATGCTGCATACTGACAGCAAATAATTTCCACTGAGTATTCTGTGCTTTCCACCACTATGGCAGTGTTTAAAGTAATGAGGAGCATAGATGATCCCTTTTGTACTTTATGACATCCCAGCATTTGTACATGGGGAACAAATGAAGACCAAAAACCATCCCTTGGCTCTCACAAAGAGGGTGATATTAGGAATGAGAATTTGAACCACATCCTATACTTGCACACTGCTTTATTGTCTGTGGCTAATTCCTGATCCATAAATAAAAACATCATACAGGCACAGGCACTTCTTGATTTACGAGACAGGTAAGTTCCAAAACAAAAGTTGGAGTGCATGAAATCACATAACTGAACTTTCCTCACTAGAATTGATAGGAATGCCGTGTCCTGTTCAGTACAGTACATCCCTTTTCTTATTTCTATAATATTTGTGTCATTTCAGCATGACTAAATTGTGCTCATAATTGTTTACTTTGAAAATACAATGTTAAACACTGCTATGGAACAGGGCACAATGTCTTTGAAATGGGTGCTTAAAACCTGTGTCAACAAATCAAAATCATTTACCCCCTTTTCCCAAGACTTCCTCTCTCACTCTCTTTCTTTCTTTCAAACAATAATAAACATACTACAAAGATGTATTTTAACCACTGTTTAATTATTTTCGATACCTTCTGTTAGTAATAAAGAAATAACCGAAATTAACACTCATAAATATCACAGAAGGTAAAAAGGTAAAGCTATTCCGATAACAGGCTGTGAAGGCCCATATGGTTGTGAGATGTTGAGGCTCCCATATCTTACAGACAGTGAAACTATGGATGGTGGTAATGTTGTCAGTTTTATGTGCCAATCGCCCTTTACCTCCCAGGAAGATTCCTGGCACTCATTTCTGCTAGAGGCTAAGTCGACCCCAGGGCCATAGTGCAGCTGGAAGGGTTAGGCCAACTGAAAAATCCAATGATGTCACCAGGATTCGAACCTGCAATCTTCTGGCTTGCAGTACAGTGCCTCAACCACCTATGCTACCGAGGGCAGATGACTTGTTAAAAGGAAGGATGGGTGATCTGATGGATGAATCACTGAGATGAATGGGGGAGATGGCTAATGCTGATAAAGGTTATAGCAGTGGTACAGAAGGGGGCTCAATCTGTTGACAAATTCAGCAATATTGAGTTTTATATTTATGACCAATGAAGTTGGTGGTAAAATTTCACTAGAAGTATTTGCTGGATCTCCTGGCCATGACAAATCACAAACTTTTACTGCTTCCCAGCTTCTGATTTCTTACACCAAACAGATGTGAAAAAGAGGTTCTGTGGCTGGGCAAACTTTTCCCTTGCATTCCTCCACTGTTTACTAAACAGTACTCCACTTCCCTTCTCCCCACCACTCTTGATTGGCCAGCAAGCAACTAACATTTGAGTGAGTGCTATCAACTGAATGAATTGGCTGATCATATTAAAAACTAAATCACATTTCTTGAACTCTTATATAATGAGGCATACCCATATTGGAACACAGTAACTCTTCATGCTCTTCAAAAGATTCGTGATATAAAAACTTGGGTTTGGTGTGCAATTAGTGCAGAGGATAAATGGGCTCTTGTTTCATAATTAAACAATTCTAAACATTACATTAAACTGTGACCCTTCTTCAAACTACTGACTGATGAAGAAAAATCATAGGGCATTTTATCCAAGACAATGCAATGGCTCATACTTTGATCAATTCTACTGAGGCATTAAATGGTGTCTTTGGTGAACAAGTCACAAGTCAAAGATTGTGACCTCTGCAATCACCCAATTTATATCCTTGTGACTTCTATTTGTGGGATATACCAAAAGAAAAGTGTATGTGAACAATGCTTACTCTTTGGAACAACTTTGAAAGAATGTTAGGCATGAAATTTCCACTACTTCCATACAGTAGTATATTTCACTAAGGTATACTTAGAAGCAGAGGAATATTACTTCAAGAATACTCTATAAAGTTGGATAAGTTAAACTACAGACAAAAAGTGGACCACAGATTATTTGGTTACCATGTTGAGTGCCTGAGAATAGTGCTGTATCAGCTGTGGAAACCAGTATACTGATAAACTATACACGATGTAAAGGAGGCCAGGATGGCATAGTCAGTATAGTGACTGGCTATGGGCTGGAAAGCTGAGGGGTTTGATTTTGAGTTCCAGTAGGGGCAAGATTCTTCTCTTTTCCACAGTCTCCACTGGCTCCATGGCCCACCCAGCCGCCTAATCAATGGGTACCAAGGTATCTTTCCCCGGGGTTAAAGCAACAGGAATGTGAAGCTCACCACTCACCTCCAACTGAACCATGGTCTAGAATATATGGATCTATACATCCACTCCTTCATACATCTTCATAGCATAGTGCTTAGTTAGACAAGCACAGGGGCAACTTTACATTTTTTACACCAAGTACAGAAAGGGAATTTCAATAGCAATACAGACTGCAAACAGTTGTGAAGACTAATGGAGAGAACAAAGAAAATTGTTGATAAATGTGAAAACAGCAAGGCTGGCAGAGAGAAGAAAATTTTTAATGATTTTAATATTTTGGAGCAGTTAGGGAATTAGTTACTATAGGATTCTGATGATGGTGTATAACACACAGAGATATTGGGTTTTTGGACTTTATCCATCGTCCCGGTTTTAAGATAACTAAGAAAAACATGACGTTTCGGAAACTGGATCTGTTTCCATCCTCAGGTGAGGGAAAACACCTATTCTGTTGGGTCCCTTAGAAAGAGCTAGCCTCACCTGAGGATGGAAACAGATCCAGTTTCTGAAATGTCATGTTCTTCTTGGTTATCTTATAACCAGGATGATGGCTAAAATCCGAAAACCCAATATCACTGTGAGTTTGGGAATTGTTTTAGCCTCTAAATTGTTCAACATGGGAATGTATATGAAATAGTAAGCAAAATAAATGATGTGCAAGACTGTGGAACACCAAAAATTATGATACATGCTGATGACACATTAACATGGGAATTGAATGAAAGTACTTCAGAAGCAAATTTTGTGTGGTTTTTACAGCGTGTAAAGACTTCAGAAAAAGAAAACATTCTGAATTAAATGTCAATTTGGATAAATATACAGCTATGAAAACAAGGCAGAGGGCAATGGACATGGAGAAGATAAAACTGTAACTTAAAAATCTTGAAATAAAGAAAATGGAAAGTTTTAAGTACTTAAGAAGTAAAACAAATGGTAAAGGTAAAACTGTCCCCCCTGTGCTTAACTAATTAAGCACTATGCCATGAAGGTGTATGGGGGAGTGAATGTATAGATCCAAATTTTCTTAACCTCGGCACTAGGTGGTGGTCAGTGGTCAGCTTCATGCCCCTGCTGCTTTACCCATAGGGAAAGAGCCCCAGGTACCCATTGGATAGGTTGGGTGGACCCCAGAGCTGGTCTGGATGACATGGAGAAGTGAAAATACTTCCCCCAAATAAACTCCATGATTTTAGTCCGCAAGTGAACTATACCAACCAAGCAACTGCCGCCTGTCGGTGAAGTTTAGTGCCAACTTTTGCAGACAGAGGGTGTGGCGTGGTCAGCGCAACAAATCCTCACAGCCGTTAATTTTCGGTTTTCTATTTCCTTGAAATAGCTCTTCAATTACCATCACGAGACGGAGTGGACCTCGTTCCAGACCCAGTACTTCTCAGAAAAAATCTGGTAGCACTGGGAATCAAACCCAGACCTCTGGCTCTGTAGCCAGGAACGCTGCCACCAGGACAAAAAAACTGACCCCTTGGTTTTCCAGCCTGTAGTCAGTCACTATACTGACTATTTTATCCGGTCCTTGTAAAACAAATGGTAGAATACAAAAAGGAATTACAGAAAAAATAAAATATGCAGGAAAATTAGTTAAGGATATAGGCTAGAAAAGATGTAAATAGGAAAAATAGGTCTATCTAAAAGTTACTTCATGCCCACATTAATGTGTGAAGCAGAAACATGAATATGGACAAAAGCAGATATTAATAGACTAACAGTGCGCTGAGATGAGATTGAAAAGTACTGCTGGAAATGCCAGAAGAGAATGAATAACAAATTAAAAAAGAAAATTTAAAGATAAATGCCTTGAAAAAATAAGTCAATACGAAGCAGAATAAGATGGTGCTGGCACATCTTAAGAATGAATGAAGACAGAATCCCAAAGGTTTTGCACGTGGAAGTAAAATGAAAACACCCAAGAAGAGAACCGAGATAAGGGCAGGAACAGGTAAGCAAGAATATCACCCAGAAGGAACAATATGTAAGGCTTGTGACAGGCAGTTACGAGAAGACATAAATGGATGAAGGGCTGGCTGCTAAATGACTAACATAAAAGTGGAAATTCTGAAGTAAGATGAAACAGAGAAATATGTAAACAGAATCTAAGACAACTCCAGAACTATAAACCTGACTTTAGCTATATTTGCATGCAATGATACATACTCAAAATATAAAGCTGGCCTACTGTTACAGTTCAATGACAAAACTTGCACACTGACCTGGAGAGTAGATGTACTAACAAATGTTTGATATAAAGTGAGTCTGAGCAATTATCAATAAAGCAACAGCTTACATCCTTGTTGACCATTACACCTACTTTGAAGACAGAAATAATGAATAGCTCATTAACTACTAACATTTTCATGAGAATTGTCTTGTTCACCTGTTATCAGTGAAGGCTGGGACAGCTGTATAAAATTGTACACAGCTTCCCCTTTCATGCCCAACATTGCCATATGAATATTTAGTTTAACAACAGGACTGTCCAACTATCTCAAAACACAATAAATGTTAAAATATGACCAATTTATACCTGAACTTCTTCGTAAGGTTATAGTCTCCCTAATTCTAATGCTAAATTAACTAAATAAGATATATTACTTACATTTCTTTTCTGTAAATTGATGAAGCAAGCATGACTTGCCTACTCCCATATCCCCTATAATAATATATTTGAAGATATACGAATAGTTGTACGGCCCTGCTGACATTGTCACACCTGTAAACACATTAACGAGGCAATGGTCTCAATGCTATTACGGTAATGTAACGTTCGGTGGGGGGGAAAAAAAAGGTGGGGTGCCTCACACAGTTTCGTTATCACTTCCCAGAGAACCTGAAGACATGCATAAATATCCGACAAGAGGCAAAGTTAAATTATGTGAGCATTTCTACCAATAAACTGATAAGTAAATACTATATATTTATTTAAAATCCAGTAACATGTCTTTGCTGTTGTTAGAACCAAAAACAATCAAGACACTTGCAGGTTTCTAAACAGCGTGGAAATAGATGAAATACTTACCTTTATTATCACTTCACAGTACTGTTTCCAAAATCTTACAACGAATGTTATATAAACAATTATTGTAAATATTCTATTTGTATTACAAGAAATCTTCCAAACTTTTCACTGTGAAATAATTTTCTCTGACAAAATATGGCCGAGGATTGTCATGCAAGCAAGACTAGGTGAACAAACAAGAAACATGGACATTTTGGAAAGTAGAAATATTTGTCGTTATTAATACATTTTAATTTAAAGCAACTAATATTAGGTACATATATATATTTAATAATGTTGTATCAAAATATCGGTTTCACAATTGATTTAATTGGTTACTCTAAACTTCCTGGTAATCGTCACATCCGTTACAGAATTCAACATCATATATTACTTGTATAACCAACGTGTCACGTGGGTTGCCCATACTCTTGGCGTGATACATGTTTCATCCTATTTACTGGCTTCAGGAAAAACAGTTTCAAAGTTAACACTGATCTGCTGGGCGGATGAGCTATGAGGTTATCGCCAAATCTAGAGAAATGAATATGTCCTAAGGAATGCGAGGGGAGAAATGTTATCAACTAAACAAGGAGGGCTTTTTTACTCCATGGCCTTTGCTCCACAAGCGAACTATACCGACCGAGCGATCGCCGTTTGTCAGCGAAGTTAGTGCCAACAAGGGGGGTTATTGAAGAAAATATGAAATAATGAATGAAGCTGGAAAGGTTTCGTAAAATACGAAGCAACATTAAAATGTGGCGTTAAAACATTCAAATTTATGTACATTTGTAATTAAAATACTCATTCAATGCATAAAAAGAGTTAGCATGTAAACATCTTTTTAGGGAACGTTCAAAGGATTTTTGGTTATTAGATAATTGTTTCAGCTCTTTAGGCAGATGATTGTAAATTTTTATACCTGAATAATATGCACCCTTTTGAACTTTAGTAAGAGAAGTACTCGGTGGAAATAGGTTAACATTCTGTCTGGTACCAGTATTATGAACCTCTGTATTTCTTGTAAACAAATGTATGTTCATCCATGATATGTATACAGTTGCCGTCTTGTAGTGCACTCAATTTCACCTGTTACTTCACGACATGTTTCGGCAACATAGTGCCATCATCAGGTGCCCTAATTACGCTAATCTATTTCATTGCTTGCCTTTATAAAATTATTTAAAAAGTAGTTAAAAAGTGCGTATTTGTCAACTATAATAAATTTACACACACTAAAACTTGTTAAGATTATTCATCTTGTGTGTCATAATTAAAACTTGCATGTGGTTCTTCCACTATGGGGGTCGTTTTTCTTATATTCTGTGTAAACTGTGTCTTGTGGTGTGTGTTCCCTTCTTAGCTGCATCTGCATATAAGAATATGTTTGTTCCATCAATTGAAACCTTAGTTATAGCATTTATATACAAGAGGAAAATAAGTGGGCCAAGAATTGAACCTTGGGGTACACCAAATTTTACTTCTGCCCAACTAGACGAGCTATTAATAGAACTGTTAGGGCCAAGGGTTACTCTTTGATATCTTCCATTCAGGTAAGATTTAATTAAGGCACAAAACTTGCCAGTTATTCCATAAAACTCTAATTTTTTGATAAGTATATCATGATCACAATCAAAGGCTTTGTGTAAGTTGCAAAATATTCCTCCAACAAACTGTATTATTCATTGCTTTTAGTATTTCCTCTATTAATTTGAAAGATGCTTTTTCTGTAGATGAATTAGGTCTAAAACCATATTGATTATTGTCCAATATATGATTACTGTCTATATGTTCATACAATTTATTATATATAAACCTTTCAAAAACCTTAGCAAAGGCTGACAATAATGAAATAGGCCTATAGTTGACTGGTTCATATTTATTACCGCTTTTCAAAATTGGCT
Organism: Cryptotermes secundus; assembly: GCF_002891405.2. Lineage (NCBI taxonomy): Eukaryota > Metazoa > Arthropoda > Insecta > Blattodea > Kalotermitidae > Cryptotermes > Cryptotermes secundus. The sequence continues at coordinate 360,214 of NW_019720721.1, read as the reverse complement.
TAACCACAGCAAATTTCATTCTTTCTGGAAACGTTCCCTGGGCAAGGGATTAATTACAAATGTAAGTTAGTGGCGAAGTTATATATGGCATACTTGCTTTTAAAATTCTAGTGGAAATTTCATCATAACCATGTGAAGACTTGGTCTTCAAAGATTTGATTATCTTTCTAATCTCAGCAGTTGAGACATAATGCCATTTGATAGATTTAAAAGTAGACATGTATTTATTGCCCAGATAATATAATGGATTGATGTTGGTTGGAGTTTTGTTATTGCTTAAATCATCTATAATTGTCTGAGCTACTGAGATAAAATATTCGTTAAATACGTTTGCAATGCACTTTTTATTCTGTATCATAATATTATTGACTTTCAGCGATTGGGGTTCATCCTTCTCAGTTTTAGATCCATGTAGTTTTTATTTTATTATAAGATTTTGAAATTTTATTATCATATTCATTCCATCAAATTCTCCACAAATAAGAATATCTAATTAATTCTAAATTGTAATCAACTGTAAACAATTGTAACTATTGTAATTTTAATCTTACTCATATATTAAATTGTTAATATTCAGAATTAACTTGACTTGTCCTATATCATGTACAATGATCTACAGTGACGAAATAAATCAATCAATCAATCAATCATAGTGTACTATCTTAGCCTCTTTAATAACTTTAGTAAGTACTTTACAGTATTTCTTATAATACAGTTTGAAATGTGGATCATCATCTTCCAGAAGAAGCATGGAATTTCTAAATCATGTGAGCGACTATTAAGTTTACAAGAAGCATTCTGCTACACAGAGTTAAACACTTCAATTCAAAACTTGACATGATTACACAACTGCACAAATAATTATAGGAGTCAAGTCTCAGTTTGGTTTAACTAGCACAGGAATTTAATGTGTTACAGGGTGTGATAGGCCCATTAATTGTAGCATAAACAGATCTTTTTATTTTGAAAAGAATCATGTATATACAAAAATGACCTAGGCAATGCCAATCTGGCCCACTGTAGTACATTTTTATAAACATCATGTTCTATTACAGTGGTGAACCTGCAGTTTTTTAGCATCTCTCTTAACTCAACTTTAAGAATATTAATATTTTGTACATACACTTCATTTTATTTGTTAGATAAATTTAGGAATTGTGTTTATGGAGTAATAGATGCCTTGCACAAATCTCTTTTCCTCTATCCTTAAGAGCTCTGTAACTAACTTCAGGTATTCTTTTTTGCTGTTCTCACACAAAATGTTCATCACTATTTCCCTCTGGTCCTGTGGGATGAAAACCTCACTGCCATCAGTGAGCTGATTGTCTAGAAAATGTGGGAGTCTTGATGTCTCACAACCATATGGGCCTCCATGATCTCTTACAGGGACAACTTTACCTTTTATCATTTGGGGTGTCTGGTCATGGATGGAAGGATAATATTAAGATGGTTATGAAATAAAGGATGTGATATCCTGGGCAGGATTTATCTGGTTTAAGATAAGTACCAGGGGCGGGTTTTGTGGACATGATAATGAACGTATGGATTCTATAAGAGTGGGGAGTTTCTCTACAGGCTAAGATGTTTTCTGCTCCGTTTAATTTGTTTCGATTTTATTTTTAGAATCCGAATAAACTATATCACATGATGAGCATTTTAACTATAACACGTTTGTGTTAAACAATAATGATTCAAATCACTTACTTTCACTCATTAGAGAGCTTGCCTATAATTACACTCTGTAACAGACAAGTACATTATTTCTGTTATTTATTTATGGATAATTTAATGTGTTGTCAGTACCTCAGAAATCATACTGTCAAATGATATGGTGGTGGCCTAATTACACTTATATCACTTAATTTGCCTCAAGGGTCTGAGACAATCCATGAAAATGTTATTCAGGATGGACGGTGTCCCGACCTGGATGAGAACTAGTCACTCTCTCATGGAGTTGAGTCCTTCTTGAGAAGCTGCCAATTGCGCAGCCACTCAAGAACTTCCCAGCATTTTATGGAACCCAAAGGCTCATTATTGTGATCACAAGAGGCCTCCAGCAGTCCCTATCCTGAGCTAGATCAATCCAATTTATACCATACCATCCTATCTGAGATCAATTTTATTATTGTTCACCCATCTATGCCTTGGTTTTCCTAGTAGTCTCCTTTCTTCTGGCTTTCCCACCAATATCCTATATGCATTTTTCATCTCTTCCATTCGTGCTACATCCCCTGCCCATCTCATCCTCCTTGACTTTTGATCATTCTAATTTGTTTTTGTTTACTATATTCTTTCTCCTATGTCGTTTATGCATAGGATCTGTCCAGTTTTGAGGCTTTTTGAACATTTTCGTAATAAGCTTATTTTTTAGGGTGAGGATTTGTTAACCCCGCTCCCTACCTCCAAGCTGGAGGACCACCTCTTGTCGGCTGTCCGCGACTGCTTATTCAATATATTCGCAGCTTCCCTCCATCCGCAACCTGAGGACACGCCATGACGTGGTGATAGGGACCCACCTAACATGGGAGAACCAGTCACTACCCGAACATAAATCGGAAGCATTGCCACTTGAACTAACTAGCGCAGTAACAAGCACTTAAAATACGTAAGTTTAAAAGTAAAGAAAGGCAAATAAAATGAAAATATAATAATAACCATGATTATTTGTTGGAAGGGTGAGCCAATAAGTATGTGCAATTTATTCCATATAGATCTAAAAGTAATGTTAATCTGACAATATATGTTGCCTTTTTATTGATAAAAAAATGTGGTTACACTGTCACTAAGAAAGAGGGGGTTTGAAGGTCTCATCCAGGTTTTGTTAGCTGAAGCTTTTATGAGTGTACAAAGAAACGGAATATTTGACTATGTCAGAGTGATGTGGGTTGTAGATCGAAGTAAACCGTGTCAAAGAAAAGGGTTGGAAGGGAAAGAAAACCCACAAAAGAAGAGTTATATCTTCTGGAATATAACGCTGTGTAATCCATTAAAATCAACAGATACTTCGGAGAAGCATATAACCTCCATCTTCAGGGATAAAAAGCAAGCCAAGCAAGAAACCAGCATGAAGCAGACAACAAAATCCCAACAAATTTGGCAGATCCCAGGACAGGATTACAGCATGTCCCAAATGAGGCGAGATATGTGTGTTAACCTGATTGGTCATATGCATCTGTCCTTGTGTTCAAGTCTCATCGCTGTAGAATTCTTATTCTACAAGTATTCAGTGTATCTGTTTGCACTGCATCTCTCAATGACGGAAGCAGGCGCAGTCTTTTGAAGTGCCATACCACATTTAAGAAGCTTTGAAACCCTATTCGCCCTAGGCTTCAACTTCGCAGGGGCATAGACAGGGATAAGTGATATACTCGTAATTTATCAATAAGAGAAAGAGTGAATATTGGGAAATCGTAGTTGGTTGCACCAACACTGAGTCTTAAACCGCGAGCACATAAACTTTTCAGTATGGTGACTATAATTAGAAACGCTGCATAGGGAAAACAGTAATTCAAAATCGATCAGCATTCAACTCCTTCACCCGCTACCGATGAGACACTGTGGCCTGCTTGGATTCAGAGTTGTGAAGTTATGAATCCTTCGGCTGTTTGGTGGGGCTTCTAAGGAATCGCAGTCTCTACCTACACACACACACCCACACAAAAACGCTGATATAATCCATGTCTCCAGCTGGATTTTAACTCATGATCCCACAGTTTCAGGGGTTGAAGAACATAACACCTTACACCCACAGTTCACTATGAGTGGCAAATTTATATCTTTGAATGTGTATTTTTTCTGAAGTTCTTTTCCCTGGTATTTAAGTATATTATGGTTTTGAAAATCAATTCTGTCCCAGAGTTTGCACACGGAAAACGAATTATTTTCACTTTTCTTGCTCTATGTTTGAACGTTAATTTATTTCAAGGGTTGGGACACTGGATTTGGAATGCTGCAGCCTATCTAATTTTTCAGAAGGGATCAAATGTAGTAGCAATGTGTGCTGGCATCAATGATCACACTGCTACTATATTCAATCCCTTGTTATAAAGAAAAAATTGTGACAAATACATTATTAATTCAATTTCTTCTCATTTCAGTGAAACACTTCGAGTTATTGACTCCCTGCAGGTGGCATTCAGGCTGAAAATTGTAGCAGCTCCAAAGCCTACACTTTATTCTTATAAGCACAAACTTTCAATAGTTAATGGTATTCCTTTCCTACCAATCTGGAATTTAAAATCATGTTACACAAACTGCCTTTCCAAAACTTCATACAGGGACAGATGGCCAATTCATTACACAATACATACCTGGAAAACCAAGGTAGGGCAATTTAGTGAAATTTTCAGTCACAAAATGTACTGCAGTTGGCAATTCTAATCATCATCTTAAATATTATACAATGTGATGTTCACTCAAGGTTCTTGGAACTGCAACAAAACTGTTTTTAAAATGAAGCATAGGTATTTCTGGGGCTCATCAAGTGCTAGAAGACAGATATTATACCCCTCACAGAAACTAGTCAGTGACAGATTCTGACCCTCATAACATCCTTGACCTTACACTGCTGCTGTGATAGACATTGTCAAAGTAGTGGTAGCCCATACACAATCTTGACAAAAGAACACAGTCACGATTCTGTTCCTACCTCCATGAAAACATACTATTTTGTAGTCAACATTAACCAGTTAGGATCTGAGGTTTTCACAGCAGTCGTTATGAAGAGTTCTACCTGCTTGTTTCTTGCTTAATTTATTCTCTGACCATGAAGATGGAGGTGACACATTCCTCAAAAATGTTTGTAAACTTCAAATGGACTACATGGCATTATATCTCTGAAGATAGAATTCTTCAACATTTCCCAGGTTTAAAGTATGTTTCCTATTAAAATATTTTAATATAATGGAGAAAAAAATGTGTGGAAATAACTAATCTGTCCATCTTGACAATATCTATAATACATATCATTCATTCTATCTTGAATGTTACAGTGTGGTACCAAGCTCAGCATGCCTTCTGGAAAATCCTACGTGTGAATCACAACAGATTACTAATCCATCAAGAGTCTGAATCTTTTGCATTCTAAAATGTAGTTTTGCATATAGTAAACAGCTCCTTGTACTGTATATGAATCTGCAACTAATATTACATTCCATATGAATAATAAATATATTCTTGCCACATTATTAATATCATCCATAAAAGCAAGGAATATCCTATTTACTGCTAACTGTGGTTAGAAATTTCTGTTCTTCCATCCTGAGCCACTGCTGCCTCCCATTGCCATAAAGGTCACCTCAGGGTTATCAAAGGTTACAGCTTTGCATGTGAATATGACTGACTCAGTTCTGTTCAACGTGAATTCAAGTGTAGAACTGAAATGAAGTAGCATGTTGAATAAATGATTTTATATGATGACCTTAAAGCATTCGTTGTTGAGTAAATTTCACCCCAAATATATCCATGTTCTTAGGTATTGTATATAATTCAAATAAACTTAATTTATAACTAATTTTCTTATATTTACCATTCATCAGGACATACGAAGGGTGTTCCATATATAATGCCTCTTTTTTTTTGTGCTAATATGTAATGTCTGAGCTGGATGTTGGTGGTGCTGTAGTAAAGGTTGAACCTTCCCACCAACGTACTGTTAGTTTGGTTGTCGTGTGACAGATAGCAACAGCAGAACAATCTACCAAAATGGCCTCTGACATAAAAGTGCATATGAAGCAGATATGTGTTATTGAATTTCTCACTGCCAAACAAATTGCACCCACTGACATCCATCGATGCTTGCTAAAGGTGTACGGAGATGATACAGTAGATGTCAGCACAGTGAGGCAGTAGGTAGTGTGTTTCAACAGTGGGGAAAGTGAAGTGCACGACAAGCCACACCCTGAGAGTCCCTGCTCAGCTGCCACTCCTCACAATGAACAGCACCTCGATCAGCTCATACGTACAGATCGGCGGATAACAACCAGGGAACTGTGTGCACAGCTTTATATCGGCTGTAATGCATTGGAAACGATGTTGGGGAAGCTGGATTATCGCAAAGTTTGTTCCAGGTGGGTCCAGCGGATGCTTACACAGAACCACAAAACTCATCGAATGGAAGTCTGTCAGGACATGTTGCACCAGTTTGAGGTTGAAGGTGACAAGTTTCTGGACAGCATCGTCACCGGAGATGAGACATGGTGTCACCACTACAAGCCAGATTCCAAAAGACAGTCCATGGAGTGGTAACATCCAGATTCCCCGAGAAAAAAGAAGTTCAAGACACAGCCATCAGCAGGGAAAATGATGCGCATCGTCTTTTAGGATAGGCAGGGTGTGATTTTGTTGGATTTCCTGGAGCCTGGTGAGACTGTTAATTCTGAACACTACAAGGCGACACTGACTAGGCTGAAAGCCCGCATTTCCAGAGTCAGGCCAAAGAAGCAGACAACCTTTCGCTTGTAACATGGTAACACTAGACCCCATACCAGTTTGGCAACCACTGCGCACACTGCAAAGTTTGGCTGGACTGTCCTACCACATTCACCTTATAGCCCTGATTTAGCACCTTCAGACTTCCATCTCTTTGGGCCTATGAAAGATGGACTACGTGGGCAACATTTTCCAGACAACGATGCTGTCATTTCAGCTGTAAGAAAGTGGCTAGCCTCTGCTGGCAGAGACTTTTACGGCCGTGGCATACAGACTCTTGTTCATCGCTGGCAAAAGGGCATAACGAATGGTGGTGATTATGTGGAAAAATAACTGTAAGTAGCTGAAATCTTGCTCTATTTAACTGCAATATTATGCTTTCTGTATCTGATGTAGTTTTCATTAAAAAAATAGGAGGCATTATATACGGAATGCTCCTATTAGTAAAGAGTTAATGGGACCAAATTTCAGCAAGTCAATTTCCAGGCATTTTCCATTTTCTTATTACGTCACCAAAATTTTCATGATGAACACCATCTTATTCCTGGCTTATTGTCATTGTAGTCATACTATTAGACTGATAAGAGGACCACTTGTTTGATGACAGAAGTCTGAATTCCAAATAACAGGTACATAATCAAGTAGTACAAAAAGAGGAACAACACATTTCGGTGGAAAAAATATGTATGGGAAATCAGAACTGTAGTGGGAAGGTAGCATTATTAAAATCCTGTATTTATTCCAAAATATATTCTACAATTATTTTTTATGGAACAATAAAATATCACTGAAATTATAAACATATGACAATTCTAATGCTGATTTAGCACACCTCTGAACAGTAGCAATGATAAATCAGGTTGCACTGTTACCCATGTGTGACTAGGAAATACAGCTGTGTGTAGAAAGTACTACACTTACATTTCTTAACACTAACCTCAACTTACTAATAACACAGTAAGGCATAATTAAATTACTTTCAAATTCCTAAGTATTAAGTCAAAATATCCCAGTGCAAGGTTAAGTACTGAACTGACACTTACTGGCCATCCCACAGATCAGGTGGTTAGTCACCGGTTTTCCACCTTGGTAGACTAGGTTTAATCCCAGTTTGGTTTATGTGGGATATGTGATGGACAAGGTGGAACTGGGCACATTTCCTCTGAGTGTTTTGGCTTCCCTTGCCAATTCTCATTCCACAAAACACTCCTTACTCACTATCTATTCAAGAATGGTACAATAGGCCAAACTGATCTCAATTTACCCCTACCCCATGAATTAAGAAAAAAAAAACGTCATCCAGATAATGTAACAAATTGTAATTATCTGTTCTATAAATGACAAACATAAATGCAATATTTGAATGCACAGAGCAATGAACATTTGATGTAAATCATGTTCCTCTGTCACCACAATTTTAAAAATCTATTAAAACCACTTTTTAAGTAGCTGAACTTAAAATTTATTTTAATACTAATTTCAGAAAGTTGGTACCTATGTGCACAAAATGTTCTTACAGATACAGAATGTTTATCTTATGTAACCAATGAACTCAATTAAATGTAGCTGCAAGAATCTTCAAGGAACTTGCAACAGTCAAGGCTGTGGAGTAACACCAAGTTATGGCTTGCCTGATGGGAGATTTACAACAAAGTAGCCTTTGGGGAAAAGACTGGTGGCTTCTTCATCTTTCAATGTTGGAAGCACCATGCATTCACCACCGGCCTGAAACAAAGAACACATCCACTTCAGATCTGAAACACAGGGACAGCTTTGCATAACCCCTTCAAATATAACCAATGCTCAGAACTTCTGCTTCACATTCAAAGGGTCCCTGATTCTAATATCAAGCAAGAGAGTGGCTATCCTGACCAAGTTTCAATGTTCTTCTTTAGTTCCAAAGAGTTCTACCTTCTCAGACATAATACTGTGTAGGCTGCTGAAATAATGGGTGTTAATATACCAGAAGAACTTGACACTTAGGGCAGTAGATCAGAAACACCTCGAAAGCTTTGAAATGTGGTGTGGGAGAAGGATGGAGAAGATCAGTTGGACCGATTATGTGAGAAATGAAGAAGTGTTATTTAGAGACAGTGAGCAGAGAAATATCCTACACGAAATAAGAAAACAGAAGGCTAATTGGATTGGTCATATCTTACGTGGTAACTGCCTTCTAAAAGAAGTTATTGAAGGAAAGATAGAGGGGCGGATAGAAGTGACGAGAAGACGAGGAAGAAGATGTAATAAGGTGCTGGATGACCTTGGGGACGGAAGAGGATATTTTCATTTGAGGGAGAAAGCTCTAGATCGCATCAAGTGGAGGAACTGTTTTGGAAGAGATTGTGGACCCGTCGTCTTGACAGATTACTGATGAACAAATGAATATACCAGAAGACAGAACTCTGCATAACCAGGTCTGTGAGAACCTCAAATTCCACTTCTTTAGTTTCTCTACGCAAATGTACATACATACATACATACATACATACATAATTCATAAATTCACTAATCCGCTGTCCGAATTGGACCAGATACTGAACTCGTCAAAATAAGACTTGATTGCAGAAGTACAATCGTGTGAACAGCAAACAACTGCACACAACCAAAAGCACCAAATAACCATAATTTACATTGTCATTCATAAACAAAATTACAAGGAATATAGTTATTAAATGTTATACATGTTTAGCAGAAATATATTCATCTATTGAATAAAAAGCATTTGTTGTGAGGAAACTTTTCGGTGTGCATTTAAAAATCTTCACATTATCACTCATCTATTCAGCTGTACAAGTGCTTTCTTCCATATCCTTTATGCACTTATCATACATACTCATTCAGTAATTCTTCAATCAATACTAGATAACTAAAACCAATGGTGGAATCAGAAAGCCAGGAGGCTTTGGAAAATACTTCTATATTCTTAGAGGGCCCTTTCTAATGTGCTAGAAGAGTAATGAGATTTGATACAAGCGGAATTTCTTTCAGAAGCTCAAATAACAAAAGCTGCATTTTATTTAGAAGTGATGGAACGATTATTGCAAATAATATGATGGGTCAAACCAGGCTTTCATGAAAACAAAGTCTTTCTTTTGCATAACAATGCACCTGCACATACCACGTTAACTGCTCAAATATTTATTATGCAAAAAGAGGTTACAAAGTTCGACCACCCCTCAAGATCACCAGGTTTGATTCCGACTGACTTCTGCCTCTTTCCAAATTTAAAATGAAGATGAAAGTGATTTTATACCATGCAAAAGAATGTGACCGACCATCTCGAGGAGACAGTTTTAGGGGGATTTCAAGGATACTTTCAACTACTAAAAGAGAGTTTGACTGTTTGACAGTTTCAGTCTTGTTCTTGTGGGGCACCCTCTCTGATGAGAGGATGGGTTTGTCCTCTGTCAGAGTCATTCTCTGTAGTAGTAAGTCATTTGTCATCAGGACGTGCCATAGCTCAAGAGGTTAGCTGCTAGCTTCCCACCACGGTGGCCCGGGTTCAAGCCCGGGTCTGGTCAAGTGGGATTTGTGGTGGACGAAGTGGCACTGAGGCAGGTTTTCTCTGAGTATTTCGGTTTCACTCAGTCAGTCAGTCAGTAATTCTTGGTGTTGAGCCCTATCTGAGGCTCATGACCAGATATTTATTACTCTTTGATACTTATGGTCTTATTTTTGTGGGGTGCCCTCTCTGACGAGAGGACGGCTTTATCTTTTGTATACACTGCTGGCCCTTTCCACACGTGTTCTCTTCCATAAGTCAAAGTCAAAGTCACATTGTGACTGATGGTCAGTCGGTCAGTCAGTCAGTCAGTAAGTCTTGGTGTTGAGTCCCATCTGGGGCTCATAACCAGATATTAATTACTACCGTTTGACAGTTACGGTCTTGTTTCTGTGGGGCGCCCTCTCTGACGAGAAGACGGGTCTGTCTTTTGTGTATGCTGCTGGCCCTTGCCAGCGCATTCTTTCTCGGGTCCGAGTCTCTTGGGACTTGCGACCATATTTTACTGTCTCAGATTTGAGACTTCCCTTTTCGTCACCTCCTATGACTCGCAGGGTCACGGTGGAGGTATTCGACACTGCCTCCACACAGGTGTTCTCTTCCATTCTCTTCCGTAATGGAAGCTGGTAACTGACATATAGCCTTGGCACTGACCACACAGAAAATACCACTTCCAGCAGTTATTCCATTGTCATGTGTTACACAGCCATTGCTTATCAATGGCTATTTCTCTGCCTCCACAATTTTTGCTTTGAGCATATCCAAGAAGTACACTGAAAACAGTATCCAGGAACATTCTAATGATCATCTTACAGTTTATATCACTAACTGATGTTAAGGATATACCCTTGCTCTGAGTATACTTAATAAAAGTCTGTCACCTTAAAGACTTTATAATCTGTTTACAACACCAAGCAACAAAGAATCTAAGTGCGACTATATGGGAAATAGTACTGACAGCAATTTAATTTACTACACAGAAGCAGCATTTCTGGTTGCATAAACAAAATTAAATATTTTGGAGGAGTGGAAACCTGGACATATTTGGAATGATTAAGTCAAGGAGCATAAGATATGCAGGCCATGCAGTATGAATGAACACAAAGTGTACTGTATGCAGGGTACTGGTGGGGAAAGCAGAAGGAAATATACCACTATGAAGACCTGGATCTTAAGAGAAATGGGAAGGTGGGTACAAAATGGATTAATCTGGCTAAGGATAGAGATCAGTGGTGGGCTCTTGTTAACATGGTAACAAACCACTTGGTTCCATAAAATGTTGTGAAATTCTTGAGTAGCTGAGCTACTGTTAGCTGCTCAAGGATTTGTCTCCATAGAGTGAGCTAGCAGAAGCCTGGATATAACCACAAACATGCAAGTAGTATCATTAAAATAATCCTCCCAGACATTGTAATCTGGTACCTCACCATGCAGGCCAAATATCAAACTCTATTGATAAACAGAATTTATGTTAACATCTCTTACCTTCCAATCAGCAGGAGTTGCCACCCTTTTCTTTTCTGTAAGCTGAAGTGAGTCTACAGCACGAAGTATCTCACTTAAAAAAAAACATTCAATAAGAGAGTACTTAATTTATCTGCTAGAAACACAATTATAATTTTGAGTATACACCTTGCAACTTGGGACTTCCCAAACTTGGTATTTTTTAGCTATCAATCAGTCAATAGCAATATGGCAGTCATGCAAGCTTATTACAAGGTGGGAGCAATACAAAAAATATTTAATGCAGGGTACTGAACTGTACAGAGAGTATGAAACTTCCATCACCGTTGTCACTGACATCATCGTCATCATTGTCATTGTCATCATCACAGATTACACTTTTGGCACACTTGTTACAAAGATTAAAACTGCTCTTTTCACTTTTTTTGTTGGACACCACTAGCATTTTCTGTCCTTATGTTTATACTGATACAGCAGATCTGTAATTCAGATTTCATGCATTACAACCTACTGTGTCCCAGTTACTTCTTTTATTATTATTATATTACTATCTTCCATTCTCAGTTCTTCCTTAATGCATACATTTATGATCCATCATTCTGCATTCTGCAACACCCCGTAAGAAAAAACATTGCTGCCATGTAAATTTTCTCAAAATTAAGGAGTTCTGGGATATGTTGCTGTTATAGTCTGGTAGATATATACTAACATTTTTGGAGGAACCTATCAATGAAACTATAAACAGTCACTGCCATGAGAACCTCAACTCCATTTTTCTCATTTGTTCTCTTGTTAACTGCCATCAAGTCAATGAACAGAAAAGCATACAAATGGCTATTATTGTAATACACTTTAACATGATTCACTTGTGACACTTCTTTAGCAATAGGCATTTAACAGTTCTACAGAAAAGTCTCTCTGCAATTTAAATACTCAAAAGGAATCACTTCTTTAATTTAATTTTTAATATGAAATTTATCTGGAAACATGTTATAAAATACATCTGCTATACTAAGACTACAGAAAGAAGTCCCATGGATCATGAAATTGACAGCATTTGAGGCTTCCCCTTCTCAGTTTGCTGTTTTATTCCCTTCCAGCCCCTGCTGGCCCAAGACAACAAGCCCAAAACACACGTCACTACATACGTACATATATATGTGTCAATGTCAGTGTCAGTTGGGACAGAGACCATTACGTTATCTTTAGGAAGTTAGTAGATTCTATTTCAACACGTTTCCCAGTTGCTTCAGTCAATAAAAATACAATACAATCACACTTCCAGTAGTAATATGTTTAAAAGGTGTTGATTTAAACATAAGTACTTCCATAACATATGATGTACACCAGTTTATAAACTTGATGAAGTTTATCAGCATTCCTATGACCAAATGGCTAGATGGAGAGGTAAATATAGGAGCAAAGTGAAGAATAAAGTGTACAAATGCGAGTGAGATGTGCAAGATATTGATCCATGGGACTTATTTCTGCCACCAAAGTATAGAGTTATAAATGGATTGAAACCTGCGGGACCTTGGAATGCCTGTGCCAGTGATATTTAATATTTACCTGTAGATCTTAGGGTCTATGTGTTACAGTATAATCCACAATGTTAACACCTGTGGCATCTTGTTGTAACACACTTTTTACAATGTCACTTGTTCATTTCCATTCTGAAACATTTTAATTATACAGAATGTCCACAAAGTCCCATCACGGTTTTGAAAAATTGTGGAGTGCAAACAAATTGAGCTAGCCACATGCGGTTTGTGGCAGATCATAGTGAAACTCTGGAAGTTTTTTACTGACCTCAGTAGACTTCGATGTGTGCTCCCTAGGTAGCACGGAGAACGTCCAGATGATATTCAAGCTCTTGCCATGTTCTGTGGAGCATGTCCACTGGAATAGCCGAGATCGCAATCCTGATACGGGTCTTCTGGTCATCAGGTCTGTTAACTGGTGTTTGGAACACACTGCTCTTGACATACCCCCACAGGAAAAAATCTGCGTTCTTAGACAGGACATTTCCAGGAAGATGGATCGGCAGAGATTGTCCAATGTCTTGGCCTCCATGTTTACCAGACAAAACACTACTGGATTTTTTCTGTGGGGTTATGTCAAGAACAATGTGTTCTGAACACCAGTTAACACTTCGCGGACCAGTGATTTAAATATTTAAATCACCCTGGGGACTGGCATTTTTAAACATACTACCCTAACTTGTGCACTGTTCACTTTAAAAATTAATATAAAATCTCCTGATTAATTTTTTTAACTAAAATTTTTGGAGAACACTGACCAATGCTCCTAGAAGTGCTTGAGGAAGTGCTTCTGGAAACTTTCCCCTTTGTGAAGTGGCATTACACATAACTTGCAAATGTAGACATACTCCTTTTTTTTGTGAACCATGCGAACAGGGCATTGCCTAGAAGTATTCTTCCCCTTGGAATGTTCACTCTTCACAATTTTCACAAGGGTATTTTTCTGCATATCACTCAAGAGTCGCCCTGGGGGGTCCACATGAGGCCTTCGTGGGGTGAGAGTTGATGGGCCCGGTTGTACTAAATCTTTGTGTGACCCTGGTTCTGCCGCCACCATCTGGACTGTAGCCCAGGCCCTTGCCACATTCATCAGAAATGCTCTGTATTTCAATTCTGAATCAGGGTTTAGATTTTTTTTAGATTTTTTGCTGTCCCCACAATGTTACTACACGCAATGTTATTACACGCATTATCGTCGGAGCTACTGTCACTTTTACTGTCTGTGGCCACAATTCTTTGTTGTCCCCCGTCACTGTCGCTGTCTGAATGACAATTAATCCATTACTACATGTCTCACAAGGCAGGTCAGTTAGGAGGAGGAGGAGGAGGAGGAGGAGGAGGAGAATTTGTCCTTGATCAATTCTCCCCACAAGCTACTGGCTGATACACACAGCTTGAAGAAGGCAAAGCATTTTCCTTTATAGTCGGTTAAGTAAACAGCGGGGTCAAGTTACTGACTGCTAACTACACATTCCAGAGTCTTATCACGCATCTGCAGGCGGTTGTGTGCAATGTAGGTGGCTCCAGAGCGATGTATAGTGTGTTGCAACTTATCGTGTTCTAAAAGCCTGTTAACACGCGAACGGTCCACCACGTTTAAAAGAGAAAAACCTTTTAAACGGTGCGCGGTCCGCAAAGTGTTAACAGACTTGATTACCTGAAGACCCATATTAGGAATGTGATCTCGGCTATTCCAGTGGACATGCTCCACAGAACATGGCAAGAGCTTGCATATTGTCTGGACATTCTCTGGGCTACCAAGGGAGCCAACATCGAGGTGCTGAGGTCAGTAAGACTTCCACAGTTTCACTATGATCTGCCACAAACTGCATGTGGCTAGCTCAATCTGTTTGTGCGCCACAATTTTTCAAAACCCCGATGGGACTTCGTGGACACACTGTATTTAGATCCAACAACTTTGCAAAGGACAGCAGAACTGAAACTTTAGTCAGCACTCTGGTGTCATAGTGAAATGATATGATAATACATACTCAAAATTTCGCCCAGTAGTAGCTGGATACAGCATTGAGAGACGTAGTTTCTTGTCTGGACCAATCACAAACACTGCTCTACATGTCAGAGGCAGACCATCTTTATCTTTCTCAAGGGGATCCAGCATCCCCAACTGCACTGCCAGGTCCCTACTCTCATCAGCAATTATTGGATATGGAAATCCATCACCAGAATGTTTTGCATAGCTCTTGATATCCTGCAATCACTTTCTTGTTAGAACTGTTCTACATTTCCAGAATGGTAATTTCTGAAACCATTTCCTTATAGTTCAGAACTATTCCAGGTTTGGTATGTAACTCAACAATACAGCATGTATAGCCACAGATTATAAATACAGTCAGAAGTTACAATTTAGACTTTCTCAGCAATTCAGTATTGATACCGATTCTTGTTCTGTGTAATGGCATAGTGTGGAAATAAACTGCATTGCCAATGTTTCAGAGGAAGATGCTGCATCCATCTTCAGGGTCAAAGTGACAGGATACTGGCTAGGAACACATGGAATAGTGAGAAACACAGCCCTTTATATATCAATGTAGAAAGGAAAGTGTGAAAACAGATGGGCTATGGGGTAGAATGGGATGGATAGAAAGGAAGGAAGGAAGGAAGGAAGGAAGAAGAAAGAAAACAGGCCGTTTATGAAGCATCTGTCTTCGTGGTAACTCGCTCCACCTCCCGTTGACCAGCAACAGTTAGACATGTCACATTATTATAACTATTAATAACTAAACTTGTATCATATGCAATTAAAACTGATTTGACTGAGTTATTAAAAATTTTACGTAGATCATTTATATAAAAGAGAAAAAGAAGTGGACCAAGAATGGACCCCTGTGGGACACCATGCCTTACAATATCCCAACTAGAAGTACCAATGTAACTCAAGTTGGTGACTCTCTGATATCTATCACATAAATAGGATGTCATTAAATCATGAAATTTACCATCTATTCCATAAAATTGAGGTTTGTTCAATAAAATCCCATGATTAACGCTATCAAAAGCCTTTTTTAAGTTGCAGAAAATACCACCTACGATTTTTTGCTTATTTAATGATTCTAATATTTCATTAATTAAAACATAGGAAGCTTTAGTAGTTGAAGATTGAGGTCTAAAACCAAAATTGTTCATTAACTATAATATTATGGTCATAGACACGCTGATTCAATCTGGATAATATAATCCTCTCAAAGATTTTTGAAAAGGAAGCTAAAAGGGGAATCGGTCTATAAATAGTAGGATCATCTTTACGACCACCCTTAAACAGAGGCTTAATCTCAAACTAGGGAGTTGGTATCACTGTTTCTGGCCCTGAGGATGGGCCTATGAGTATGGCTGACATCTTATATGCTCCCTAAGCTTGTGGGTTATGTTCTTCCAGAGTGGGTTCAATGGGGCCAGACAAAGATGCTCCAAGATTCTTTACTCTCCCTCTATAGGCAATATTTCCTCTTACATCTTACCATTCTCCCCTTGAGGGCCACGCCATAGCTGAAGCAGTTAGTCGCTGGCTTCCCAACGCAGCAGCCCGGGTTCGATCCTGGGTCTGGTCAAGTGGGATTTGTGGTGGACAAAGTGGCGTTGGGGCAGGTTTTCTCCGAGTACTTCAGTTTCCCCTGTCAATCTTCATTCCACCAATTGCTCCACAATCGCTTGTCAGCAAAGTTTAGTACCAACTTTTGCAGATAGAGGGTGCCGCGTGGTCAGCGCAACGAATCCCCATGGCCATTAATTTCGGTTTTCTAGACTGGAGCCACTGTTTCCTTGAAATAGTTCCTCAATTATCATCACGAAGCTGAGTGGACCCTGTTCCAGACCCACTACCCCACTAATGTCCATAAGGACATTAAAATCACTGAATGATGTAACATACCATGAATATGTCAATTAACAAAACTGGATATCAGAATATGATGACAACCAGATAAAACATCTGTGTATACCTAACAGTAAAATTCATTAAATCTGTGACAAAACAGTGTATCAGTAATGTCAAGGTAACATAAGCGGTCAAAGTGACAACCATACACATGATCACAAGGACATTAAAATCACTGAATGATGTAGCAGACTATCAATATGTCAATGAACAAAACTGGATATCAGAAAATGATGACAACCCGATAAAACATCTGTGTATATCTAAAAGCAAAATTCATTAAATCTGTGACAAAACGGTGTATCAGTTATGTCAAACTAGCAGCTATGGATCACACGAGCCCCTTGCCAACGAGATTACATGCCTTTAGAATTCATTCTTATGAAGGGGCAAAACAGTTCTTTAGTTTATGCAACAGATACATTTAGGGAATTTTCAAGGAGCATCATACATAATGGCAACATGTTTTCATATCAAACAATACAAACTGTCAAGTGATATATTCACTCATTAGCCTGCATCTAATACAATCAAACGCTGCTAACCGTTCCTTGTTTGTTCTTCAGATCAACTTAAATTACCTTTAAATTTCATTTGTTTTATGGTTATGCCCCTTCCATTAGTAATAATCATATCTTATGTCACCTGGACATGAAAGATCAGAGTAATAGCAACCTACAATTTATTTCTCATCTCCATCATCAGGTTTAATTCATACGATTTCTCTGCATCTTCCTCTTACCTGGATCCACTTCTTATGAGAATCAACAGAGTCACATGATAATGCAATAATTTTCACTCCACGTTTCTCAAATTCTGAAGTTAAATTTGCAACACGTCCCAGTTCTGTTGTGCATACAGGGGTGAAATCAGACGGATGAGAGAACAAAATCGCCCACCTAATATAAAACATATCACGCAATCCAAAAATTATATAAACTGGGAGTATCTTAAAAGAATACATTCCAATACATTGCGTACGGCTAGGTTGCAATACTCACGAATCTCCTATCCAGTCATGAAATTGAATAGGCCCACTTGTAGTGTCTGCTTTGAAATTCGGAAACTCATCTCCTAAGTTTACCATCCTGAGATATAGGATAATTAATACCACAAAAATAACACCTAATATAGTAAGTACTCTTCAAACAACAACCTAACCCTAACGACCTTAACTAAGCCACAACCAAGTGCTAATCTTCCGCCATATGACGTTTAGTACCAACTTGCAACTATCAAATTATCTATCACAGATTATGACACTTGAACTACGGATCCATCATCCGCTGTCTGGATCGGTCTCGATCGTCTCGATCGTCTTGATGATCATTATCTTCACTTGGCATCATGTCTAGTGACGTCTGGGGCTATTCGGCCATCTAACTCCATGAAGAAGAGCTCTTGTTGAAAGGTCAGCAGTTGCCCAGCCGCATTTCACGGAACACGAAGGTTTATTACTGTAACAACGGGCGTTTGGGTGCTACCGCTCCCAGTTCTGAGTCAGATGAATCCAGCCCATAACCCAACCTATTATATTTCTCTAACATATATTTATATGTTATTCTCCAATCTACGTCTAGGTCTTCCGAGTGGTCGTATTCCCTTAGGTTTTCCTATCAACGCCCTGTATGCACTGTTTCCCACGCATTTTAAATACCCTGCCCATCTCCTTGACTTGATCATTATATTTGGCGAAAAGTACAAACTACGAAGTAATTATAAAATTTTCTCCAGTCATCTATTATTTCTTCCATCTTGGGGTCAAATATCCTCCTCAGACATCTGTTCTCGAACACCCCCAGTCTTTCCTTATGTTCCTTATTGCCACAAACGAAGTTTCACACCCATTCAAAACTACAAGTACAGACTAAATCATAGTGATCATAGTTTTGCGCATTTTAATTCTTGCGTTTTTAAACAGCAGACTAGAAGAGAATGTTCTGAACTTAATGGCAGCAAGCATTACCCGAATTCAATCTGCTCTTAATTTTCTCGTAAAAAAATTGATCTGTTACTATCCTTCTCAGATATTTGAACTTTGCCACATTTTCAGTGGATGTAGTAGCTATCTTTATGTTATGATTTTGCCCTGCATTTTGGTGATGAGACAACATACTCATATATTTAGTTTTCTCATTGCATATTTCCAGACCAGCTTGCTGACTAACTGGTCTTTATTTTTTATTATTATTGTTCCTTATAACAGTTGTATATTATAGTGACAAATCACAGTGTAAATTTTATGTGACTTTGATGTGTGATGTATTTATTATTATTTTTTGACATGTCCAGTTGTGTTCACTTCAGTTATGGACGAAAATAAAGTTGAAATTAAATCATCTGTATTTTTCTTCATGGTACTTCTGTTATCTCCCAATAAATTTATATCATCAACATAGACCAGATGCTAATGTGTCTCATTCAAATTCAGCCCCATCTGATTTTCTTAGACCTTCCTAGTGGCGTATACTAAAGCCAAGTTGAAAAGCAATGACAAGAATCTTCTTACTTTAGATGATTTTAAACAGGAAAAGTGTAAGGCAGGCATTTATGCATATAGATTGTACCATAGGTTTCATTTCAGCATGTTTTACTTGTAATTGGCCTCACTAGTTTCATGGGTATACAAATCTCAATGAGAATTCTGAATAATATGGTAATCTCAGTTATGTATGGGATTAACCTTAAAATAAAGATTCTAACTTCATGCCCTTACTCCTTGCCATATTTGTGGAACTTCGTTGGTATATTAGTATTCACACTTCAATGTCTTCTTCTCATATTGTGTTACAGCACTACATGTTTTTACCTAACTAGCCATCATCAGGTGTATAAAATATTGGATTAAAGTAACCTGCTGCTCTGTTATCATGCTGTTCTGCTTTTCATTTCGATGTAAAAAGGTTCTAAAATATTTTATTTTAGGCTGTTTTTAGATTGTCATCCCATTGTTACTTCATTTGTATTCACATGTCTGGTGTATCTATTGTATAATATGAAATGGATTGGTTATATTAGTGTTGTATTTATAAGATAGATATTATAAGTTATATTCTGTTGTATCGCTGAAGTTGTGATGTTACATACGTTTGGTTGATCACACATCTTTGATGAGGCAATTCTTTCTTATTCTAAGTATAATTAATGAATTATGATCTCAGAACATAATCCTTAGCCTCCTTGAATCAGTTCTGCCAGAATCTGAAAAACACCTGGTGATCTATACCTTTTCAACTTCTAAACATTAATTTCAATCTCAGAAAGATTAGACTAGGGTATACTGGCTCAGCTGCATGTATTTCGATCTGCCCAACACCACTAACCTTATGTACACTCACGAGCTAAGATAAGTAATTTTTCCACCTATTCAAAATACTGTTGGTTCTGCAAGCAAATCACCATTCTTATACCTTACAAGTTATATCTAGGTTGGTGATCCTTCTCAAATTAATTTGTACCTGTAGATAAACTTCTAATGTTCTTGTTCTTAGTGTGTGTTGCAAGCTTATTAATTTTGTCTTTCATATATCACCCTCCCTCCTACCCACTTTTGTTCATGAAATGTCTACTAGCTTCATGTCTTACATTGTTCAGATTATTTCCATCGGATCCAGCAACCACTGCCATGCGGCTTCATTCAGTCTGAAGTTTTGAACATCCTATGTCGAACCATAACTTATGCCACTTCCATTCATAACAACCTAGACTCTACAAGTAATATGTTTTTGGACATTATCCATTGTCTTCTATTTGCATAACCTAGACTCTCTTCAGCTGAAATTTTGATATTCTAATATTTCCCAAAACTCTACTGTTATACACACTATCATTTAAACAAGAATAAAAGATTGTTATCTTATCTGCTTATCTTTAATACGTATTAAAGATAAGCAGTGACACACACAGAGAGAGCCTACACAGAACAATACCTGAACAGCGATAAAACAAGAAGTGGCCGCTGCAGCACTATAGACATAGGGCGTGTACCCCGAGAAAATTTTAATTTTAAAAAATTTGGAAAAAGAAAAAAAAACAGAAAAATTATAGACATTTGAATTTGAATTGAAGTTTTAAAAAAGTGCCAATTTTAGAAATCAAATTGACGCGTGTAGGTTAACAAAGATTTTATACATACATACAATTGGAAAGACTGGTGATTTTTAAATTTTAAAACTACGAGCAGTGTAGCAGCTACGTAAGAATACACACCTGATGATGGCCATTTAAGGCCGAAACATGTAGTGTGGAGGAAGGGAAGAAGAAAGAACTACAATTAAATTGTTTCACTTAAGACGGAGTTTGTCTCATATATATTGTGTGAGTGTAACAGAATGCTTAAATATAATATTGTAACCAAAAAGAGATTTAGTGGATTTGACTTTTTCATTATGTTTTTCACAATGATTTGTATGGTAGAATGAAAGAATCTTCAGTTTCAGTATTATATTATTCAGTAGGCATATTTTAGAACTGACATGACTCATTGAGAGTTCAAGTCTTTTTTAACACCTAGAAAAAAATGATGTCACACTGTCTGCTGTCCAAATAGTTCTTTGAATTGATAAAAAGGAGACATGTGTAAAGCTTTTCCTTTTCAAACAAATTAATTTATTCAGTGGTTACAATGCACTATTCTTATGTTGCATCATCATCATCATCAGTAATCTGTCAAGACGACAGGTCCACAATCTCTTCCAAAACAATTCCTCCACTTAATGCGATCTAGAGCTTTCTCCTTCAAATGGCAGTATCCTCTTTTGTCCCCAAGGTCATCCAGCACCTTCTTACGTCTTCTTCCTCATCTTCTTGTCACTTCTATCCACCCATCTGTCTTTGCTTCGATAACTTCTTTTAGAAGGCAGTTTCTGCGTAAAACATGACCAATCCAATTAGCCTTCTGTTTTCTTATTTCATGTAGGATATTCCTCTGCTCACTGACTCTAATTAACACTTCTTCATTTCTCACATAATCGGTCCAACTGATCTTCTCCATTCTTCTCCAACACCACATTTC
>NW_019720721.1:335500-337610 GCF_002891405.2 Cryptotermes secundus | reverse complement strand
TATGGTCCTTTCTCGTCTGTATCTACTTCTTCTTCCGGTTCAACTTCTAAGGTTTCTGGCCGATTAGGTCGATCATATAGTTCTGTAATATAATTTTCCCAAATTTTCAGCACTTTCCTCTGATCTACTATTCTATTCCCCTGGGAGTCTTCGATGCCCACATTTTGAATCCCATGATTCTCTTTCCATCCTAGTTCTTTTGTCTTCATGTACATCAAATCATAACGTCCTGCTCTTTGAAATTCCATAATCTCATTACATATCTTCTCAAGATATTCCTTTTTGGCCCTGTCTTTTCTATACATTTTCGAGGTAATTAAACAAAGTGAATTTTTATACTATTTAGAGGTAACTACAGAAAAAATGCAACAGAACTGTTATGCTATTCATTCATTTCCTAACTTATTATTTATATGGTTATTGTCAACCAGAAATAAACACAAGGCGCGATGATTTACAATTTATGAAACGTGACAGTTAAACATATCAATTAATCCTTTAATCAAACTGCAAAGCAAACTCTCAACTTTAAACTTTTATCCAGTAGCACATAAAATTTAGATTGGCAGGGCATGTACAAGATGTGCAACAGTTATCATTTAATTACCCATATAAGCCTGAGGAATCACAGCCTTATACTGTCTTAAAACAAATATTTAAGAGAAATTACCTATAACTTTTTAACATAGTACAATAATAAAACCCATCCAGCTGTTTAAGCCCTCTTCAAGAATACTGAAATTGCAACATTTTGACCCCTAGTGCATGTACGGTTGCTTCCTGAAGATACCACCTGTACAGTTTCATTCATGGAAATGGTCACCATTTATTCATCATTGTTAGAGCCGTTTTCAAGAAAATCGCCATTTTCTTTCTTTGAGCTCTGTCTGAAGGGATTCTGTGTCTGGAGCCATAACATTCATATTCACTGTACACAGACCTGTGATGGAGAAAATCTTACCAAATATGAATAAAATCTGTCCAACCTTTCAGATGCTAGCAAGGCAGTATTTCATGTGTTCATACATATATGTAGATACACAGGCAAAGAGATGGCATTCTTAAACAACTTATTGGCATTTGGGGGAGCTGAATAGGCATAAGTCCAACAAAGCTCTAGATCGAATTTTTCATGATCACAATACTTTTCCATAGATACTGTGGGGCTCTTGCCAATGTGTGTGTAGTCTTGTCATTACTCCGATGACAACCCACTTCTTCGGAACAGTTTGTTGGCCCTGAAAAGGACCGTGGCTGCTGAGATGATTGACTGGTGGGGTAGCGCGGCACGCGCCGGTAAGGAGAAAGGCTAGTGAAAGGCGAGTGGCCTGGCCACAGTGCGGCCGTGGCTGGAGGTTGCTTGGTTGCCGTGCGGCAGCGTGAGTTGGAGGTTGCTTAATCGCAGTGCGGTGGCTGCTGCTGGTGAAAAGGCTAGTCGTTGAGCGCGGTCGTAGGAGCCATGAGGCAGTGGCTACGCCAGATGCCCAGTGGGTCGGACCGTAACACGACCACCGGCGAGTCCAGGCACGGTGCCCCAGTGAGTCGGGTGTGAGAGCGCCGGAGGGCCGAGGCAGTCGTGCCCGGCGCAGCCTGCCGATGTCTGCGAAGAACGAGCGCTGAGCGACGAAGCCTGCTGGCTGAAGCTGCTTGCTGTGTGGCTTGATCGTAGACTGAAGTCGGACTGAGTCGAACTGAATAACTCTGAGTCTGAGTCTGAGTCTGAGTCACATTGCAACTGACGGTCAGTCAGTCTGTCAGTCTTGGTGTCGAGCCCCAGCTGGGGCTCATGACCAGATATTTCTTTTGACTGAAAGTTACTGTCTTGTCCATGTGTAGCGCCCTCTCTGACGAGAGGTCGGGTCTGTCATTTGTTAGTCAGTCTGTATTAAGTCCATTGTCTGTATTTACATACATTTATAAATACACACTTATTCCTTACTTCTATGTACACTATATACACGGCCTCTGTCAGTCCAGGCTAGGTACAGCAGATTATGCCCTTTTAATATATATATATATATACTAGTAGTATTAGCTACCACGGCAGTCTAGTCACTCGAACGGTCGTACGCCTGACCGCCGCCAAGTTTAAGCCTCTTATACTTTCTGT
>NW_019720721.1:309762-334320 GCF_002891405.2 Cryptotermes secundus | reverse complement strand
CAAGCAGAAGTCATACAAAATCATGATAATGAGAATGTTCGCAACATCGGACAAGGCGAAGCCCGACACAGAAAGTATAAGAGGCTTAAACTTGGCGGCGGTCAGGCATACGACCGTTCAAGTGACTAGACTGCCGTGGTAGCAAATACTACTAGGATATATATGTATATATATGAAAGGGCATAATCCGCTGTACCTAGCCTGGACTGACAGAGGCTGTGTATATATTGTACATAGAAGTAAGGATTAAGTGTGTATTTGTAAATGTATGTAAATACAGACAATAGACTTAATACAGACTGACTGACAGATGACAGACCCGACCTCTCATCAGAGAGGGCGCTACACATAGACAGGACGGTAACTTTCATTGAAAAGAAATATCTGGTCATGAGCCCCAGCTGGGGCTCGACACCAAGACAGACAGACTGACCGACCATCAGTTGTAACATGACCCTCGTCCTCGCCCTCGCAATCTGATTGGTTAGCGCGCGTGACGGTGAAAAGTGATGTGAAGAGCGAGCGTTACAGAAATGCGTGATAATGTGGGATGTTCCCACAATACTATGCACGTGAGAAAGTAAAAAGATTTAGATACTCTGTTAGTTTGAACTGTACCCAGCGTTTTGTTTTATGGGTCCATGGATACCTTTCTCCTTGCTTGTATGAAATTAATTCAGAGACTTGGAAGTAAATTCCTCAGAATTATCACAGAATTTCTGCATACAGGGATATTCATAGGCTGCCCTATAAGTGAATTACAATAACTTTTATATAATGACATAAATGTAGTAGATGTCACTCAAAACAGAGATGTGTTGCAGCTGTAGTAAGGGGACTAAAGAACAACTGAAGATAAACTTATGTCAAGATAATGATAAACATGGACATAATTAGTATGAAGAAATATTTTGGACTTAGTAACATTAGAACATCTTAGGATATGTCTGGCAATTATCAAGTACTGTTCATGCTTCAGGCCTGGCCATTCTCATCAGAATGTTCAGTGAATTTGGTCAGGTCCATAAAGGGAAATAAGTATTGTAGCATGTAGAAGAGCTATATAAGGGCCTCAGTTGTAGTGTATCATCCTCCTTCCCATAATGCAGCTGCAACCACCTTGCTAACTTTTCCCATACTTCTCCTCATGCAACTGAGAGGTCACATCTAAAATCATGGCATGTAGTATTGAGTCCATGCAATGGAAATTGTGTATCAGCTGGGCTCTCTAAACAGATGAGTACCAGTAGAAGGCTCTGAAGTTCTTGTTATGTCACTGAAATAAAATGTCCTCAATTGTTGTGAAATCAGTGTGATCATCTTAGTGCAGAATAACCAATCCTACAACAATAATATAAAGTTTATATATTAAGTATTTATTTGTTTACATTATCATATTATGGAGAGAAGTATTATTATCATTCTCATATACAAACATCTGAACTACTGACATAAAAAATTTTCTGTAGGCCCAATTTCTATGAACAATGTATTATCAACACTTTGATTATGTTTCTGCTATAAAGTATATTATAAAAGATAACAGAACTAAAAAACTATGTCACAGTACTTCATTACACATATTAACGTTTGGTGCTAGGCACACTTCATTTTAAGACCTATGACTAGAATACAGGAAGAAAACTCCAACACTGTAATCTGAAGCTTTCATCCTTACACTGCATCTGGATAAGTTTCACTTTCTTCTACATGTAAGATGCACTTTGGTACTGTTATGTCACACTTTATTGTACTTGGAGAAAAATTATATATTTTATGGACCAAGTTTCTATCACCTAACCACACAACCGAAAATCAAAATTTTTTCTAAAATGTATACATCACTTTAATAACATTTGTGACTTTCTTTTCATATCTGGAATTAAAATTAAATATGAGCATCATTCAAAATCTTAATGGATAATGTGCAAATTTTTGTTCAGTTCTATTATATTTGGTTATAACTGAGGTATTACAATTTGTAAACAAGATCAGTATTGCTTGGAGTCTAGAAATGTCACTATAAAGATATGGCATCATCATATATCCATAATGTTCAGTATATTAATTACATGTGAAAGTGTAGATCTTGTTGTACAGTATTTCAGAATGATGTTGTAGAACATTTAAAGTCGGACACTGATGTAATAATTTTGTTGAAGATATGTATGAAAGCCATTTTTATAGAAAGATTTACATCAAATGACTACAGACCGTATTCAAAATCTTTTCTTTGAAATGGTGTAACATTGTGCGATATTTCTCTAAGTTATGGCAAGGCATGAATTCAATGATCCATTCTATGTATTCATAGAAGGCCCACCAAACCTTAGAACATGCTAATTTGATTTGGTTATGGAGCTAGTTTGTCATTTCATTGTATTGTCAAGCTATCAGTTGTGTGTTTGGAGTCAATGTTTATCATTTTGCTCACTACTGGTGATTATAGCAACTGATGCTAATTTATGGGTGGGGAGCCTGTAAAAAAGACACTTGTTGCTCCATTAGACAACTGGCCAAATTCCTTTATTGTCTGTTGTAGCAGGATGATGGCTTGTTTCCATGGTATCACTTGCTTTCATAGAGCAGTTCTTTCATCATAAACTATCACTGCTTCATTGTCTACCAGAGAATCAGTGTCTTTATGGAGGTACTGGCTTCGAGACTTGCTGAGTGCAATTATGGCAGCTTCATCATTTCTCATACGGTTCTTGCGTTTCTTGCTAAAATTCACCTGGAAATAGGAACATGAATACAGGTATTTCATCAATTGGTATATAATCACGGTATGTAACTCAATCACAGTGACACAGTCAGCAGTAGTCACCATCACCAGACCCTTTCATTACAAAAACCTTTGGCCCTTCTCTCTGAATCTGTTTCCATTTGTGTGTTGCTGGTATATCCACCCCAGATTTTACTACCCACTCCTACCCCTCCAGCTGTCTACCTATATCTTACAAAGGCTTCTTAAATTCATCTTTCATGTATTTATCGCTCTCCCTTTTTGATTCTTCACTTCCATTCATACAAAATTGGCTGCCCCTTGCCCTTTGAGTGCTGTTAATCCTGCCTCTGTATTGCACCTTCCTGTTACTCCTGACCCAGTAGCCCCTTCTCCCTCACTTATTTATTATGATATCTCATAAACATATTCTTTCCCATTGGTCTACATTTATTATTAACCTCTCTGGCACCACATGTTCTGCATCTCTTATATGAACGTGGGTGTGTCATATGATGTGTAGGCAACATTATGGAGGAAAACCCTCCATGTTCAATGAGGCCTCCAAGAGGGACCCATGTTAATTTCTCACAAATTTCTTAGTGTCTGAGAAAGAGAATATATGTCTTAGTTAGTTAGTTAGTTATTGGAGAGGGTGGGTTTCCCCATGCACTGAGACCTGTATTGGTCCATTGTGCTTTCCCTCTATGATTTCTACCAGTCTCTATATCCTACTGGTACTGGTGCTTACCATCAGTCCCGCCCAGCCAGCGAGACCAGCTCTACTAGCTGAGAGGTATCTATAATGCTTCCCCCATCTACCAGAGGTATTAGAGACTGCTGTTGGGCGAGAAACGTCCGTTAATTTGGCTCAGTGATCTCCTTTGGAGATATGAGGTTCTTTTACATGCTGTAAAGCTATGACATGGGACCCACGGCTTAAAGTCCCTCCTGGAGGACTTGTTCCCTGAATTTTTCCACCCTTAAAAATTCGACGACCTCCGCCGGGTATTTGAACCCGCGTACTACGAGTCATGAGGTGGGAACGTTACCTCTAGACTATGGAGGCTGCTGAATATATGTCTTTGTGTGGGTGCTGGGACAACTGGGCAAATGATCCTGATGCAATGACACAATTTTTCATCATCATATCATTTCTTACCAACCTACCACTGTTCTTTGAAAGTTAATAATTATGAAGGTAAAAAGGCAAAGGTGTCCCTGTAACAGGCTGTGAAGGCCCATAGGCGTGTGAGAGGCCGAGGCTCCCACATTTTCTAGACAATCAGCTCACAGATGGCAGTAAGGTTGTTGGCCTTACACGCCAGCCACCCTTTTACCCCTCAGCAAGGTTCCTGGTACTCATTTCTCTTACAGGCTGAGTAGACCCCAGGGCCATAGTGTGGCTGGAAGGATTAGGTCAACTGAAAAATCTGATAACCTCATCAGGATTCGATCCTGTGACCTTCCAGCTTGTAGCATAGTGCCTCAACCAATTACACTATCGCGTGCACCTAATAATTATAAACACTGAAATAATACAAAAAAATTATTAAATTAAGAAAGAGGATGTACTGTACTGCAAAAGCAGTGAGTTTAAGGCATGGCAAACATATTCTAATACTTTGTGGAGATCTTAGACATTTCTGTTGATTCTTATGAAAAATTATGTTCAGTTTATGTGATTTCACGCCCTGCAACTTTTCTTTTATACACAGTCACATAAAATGAGGAGTACCTGTAGTTGTCTTCTTGAAATTAGGGCTTTCCAGGTCATTGTTCACAGCAGTCGAAAATTGTTGACTGTAGGTACAAGTCAAGCAGTAGATAATTGCCCATGGCCAAAAGGTGAACTATTCTGTCACAAGTGCTATGATCAGTAAAAGAGCTACAGTCTGATTATACCACTCTTCTTTTCCGTCACAATTCCCACCAAAGTCATCACCATGCAGACGTCAACAGAACAGTGTATCCTTGACCAGGGGCAATCATTAGATGGTCATATAACATTTCAATGCTGAAGTACAAACCATGTACTTTTTTTTTAACTGCAGCTTTGATAAACTGATCATTGTCATATATTATATTTTACTCTTTGTGTTTTATTGATTGACTGAAGCCAACTTGGGGTTTCATATTCCTTTAAAATTTTGAACATGCTACTTCTTGCCACTGCCACTTTTTCTGCTATGTCTGATATTTCTGTGTGAGAATTACCCTTCAGTGCAGTCTCATATACATTTATAGTTGTCATTTTTTTCACCTATATGAAAACCATTCCCTCAGACATATTTCCTAACTAGAAATGAACTAGAGTTTTCAGTCATGCTAAAGAACTGAATAAGTTCACAGCAACACTTACGAGAACTACCAGCAATTCTTTCTGTATTAATGCAATAACCTATATCATCCCGAAGTGGCCCGCTGCAGTACTCTTTATAAAGATATCAGCCCTGTGATGGCATGTTATGCCATTTCAGCACTGTGCTCCTTATATGCCTTTGTGACACAATAAACTGTCAGATCTGACAGCTGTTATCTGTTGTGTGTGGGGCTCATGGCTCACAGTGCTTCATGTCATGCCTGCTGATGAAATAAACAATTTTGGAAGTGTCTGCAATGAGTCTGACACAGATGAATGACTCACAAGATAAGCTAATTCTTAGGTCATGGAGAATTTAAATGCAACTACTCTATATCTCGGATATATTTATAATTACAAACTACAAAAACAAAAGTACAATTTCTATTGTGCTTAAAGCTCATTCTGTGATTGCTGCATTATGTAATGCAGACTTCATACTTTGATTTCAATACTAATATTTTACCATATTTTAGCTGAAAGCCTATTGTGACAAAGTGGGAGGGGCCAAAATAAAATATTCATCAGATCTGGATACTTCTCCTCTGCCAGGAAATCTGGCTTGCAAAGTCTGGACAACAAGGGCTCAAGTTCACTCAACATTTTCTTGCTGTTTTCACAGCAATTCTCCATCTGCGGGCAGATGAGACAATTAGACTCTGTCACCAATATCTGGACACTCATGACTACCACCACGGCACACCCCACACCCTACAACTGTACTTCATTTGATTTCACACAATAACAGTACACACACACACACACACACACACACACACACAGACATATGGCCAACAGTACAACAATCTATAAGATATTCTACATAACCAATAGCAGAAAAATAAGACTGCTGTTTAGCCCCTGATATTAACTGATTACTTATAACAGACATAACTTCATTTGATTGGATTAACATTTTATATTTCTTTCTAGTGCTGGCTGCCCCTCGTGATGATGGCAAGTGGTGGTCAAAACATGAAAAGGCAAACTTTTATATTCTCCTACTAAACTTGTTACAGTTCATGGGCCTTGTTGTTCATTAAGTATTAAGAAGTGTAACAGCTCAAGATATCTCTTATAAAGGTATGCCCTACAACAGTGATCACCTTGGCATAGAGCTCTGAAAGATCATCCTCAGTCGACAGGGGGCGTGATTTTGATCTGACCCAGGCAGGCAGGCTCCTAGTCTTCAGCACAGCTGGGCCGGGGGGTGCCTCACCCCCTCGTGAACCAACCTCATCCAGAACTGTGAACAAATATGAAACTGTGTCATGTTAGCTTAAAGTGAAAAACCAAAAGGAAACGTGAAATTAAAAACTAAAGCAGAATGCTATATTTAAATAAAATTCTTAGAAATAAATCAACATATTCATACAAAATAACAACTACATTAAGAGTATTTTCTAAATGTCTGACAGGCCATAACATAAACTGGTACTTTGAAAATTAGAGTCCTTCATGGAACAGTAATATGTACCAACCCCATTCCCAAGAGAAATTATATTGTCATGGGTTCGATACCCGATAATATCATTGGATTTTTCAATTGACCTAATCCTTACAGCCACACTATGGCCCTGCAGTCAATTCAACCTCTAACAGAAATGAGTACCAAGATTCTTTCTGGCGGTAAAGGGCAGCTGGTTCATAAGGCTGATAAAATCACCACATGTGGTCCGATCGTCTAGAAAATGTGGGAGCCTCGACATCTCACAACTCCATGGCCTGCTACAGAGATAGCATTACCTTTAAAGTTATGGTACTATTACAATGCGAATGGCCAGAGCGTTGCTAGGTAACAGACCAATAAACACACGCGATACACACTCACAACAATGGAACAATGAGGTTATTCAACCCACTTCTAAGCAACGGTTCGGTAAACAGACTTCTGCACAGGCACAATGTTTCACTGCAACAGTACTGGCTATCATGTGACTTGTTTTCTGTGTTGCCCATGTGTCACCTATATAATGAATTTCTGTTCAGTCCATTGTACAGGAAACTAACAGAAGCAGGGTAAAATCTGCTGTACTGGGCCTGGACTGACAGAGGCCCTGTATATATTGTATATACATTTCTAATATATTTAACATGTAAATTATAAACATCTTTTACATTATGACAAGGGACTTACTATTGCAGATAATGACTCTGACAAAAGACAGATCTGTCCTCTCATCAGAGAGGGTGCCCCACAATAACAAGACTCTAACTGTCAAACAGTAATAAATATCTGGTCATAAGCCCACATGGGGCTCAACACCAAGACTGACTGACTGACTGACCACCAGTCACAATGTGAATTTGACTCTGAACACCCCCCTGGGACATGACGCCAGATCCACAAGGCCACACAGTCCAAGACTGACTCACATAGCAACCCCCTCCCCCAAGCTTAAGGGTTAATGCCCTCCCATTAACCTTGCCTTTCTCCCTTGACACAATATCCTATACCTGCATTAACCTTGCTCCTGTCCCAGACCCTTCCCCTCTCCCTCTCCACTGATTTCCTATGTAGACTTGTCCCTCTCCCTTCCTTCCCTGCTTTCATATAGCTGAGTTTATTTCCAACATTAGTCTGCTTGCACCTGTTCTCACTGTCTCTTTGCTAGCGGATTTTCTTATTTTCCTTCTACCTTGAAGATGGAGGCTCTACGTTGGTCCGAAACGTCGGTTAACACCACATCTACACGGTGTCACATCCCAGAAGACTGCTTTCTTTATCAAGATATTAGTTTGGCAAGATGTGCCATAATGTAAATTCATGTGTTTCACTTTAATGTTCATCATTATTATAAAATGATGAAGTCAGATATTTGTGAATAACAATATCAAATAAAAAATTAAGAGAACATTATATCTGGGAATACTTGCTACCATTTAGATTAGATTTTTTTGTCTTCCTGTCTGCTTTTAAAAACACAGAGATTAAAATACATGTTACCATCTGTTTTGTAAGGATGTGAACCTTGGTCTACTACATTAAGAGAAGAACAGACTGAAGGTGTCTGAGAATAGGATGCTGACCTGGATCTAAAAGGTAAGAAGTAACAGAAGGCTGGAGGAAACTGATAAAGAGAAGCTTCATAATATACCCTCCTCACAAAATATTATTGGGAAGATCTCAAGGAGAATGAGATGGGCAGGGCATATAACACATATGAGAAAAATGAGAAGTGAATACATAATTCATGTTCCAAAACTTGGGAGACCTGTGTGTAGACAGGAAGATAATATTAAACAAATCTTTAAAAAATAGGGGGAGAATGTGGGCTGAACTCATGTGGTTCAGGATGGGGGACTGGTGATGGGCTCTTTTTAACATGGTATTGAACCTGTGATTTTCATGCAAGCCGGGAAAATTCATAACAAGCTAAGCAGCTATTAGCTTCTCAAGAAGGATTCTGCTTGATGGAGATAGTTCATTATCACAAAACAGTATGCTATATGAAGAATATGTACCTTTACACATAATATAAAATATTAATCTCATTAGCACCTGTAACAGTGGCCAGAAACAATTTTCAGTCTTCATCATATATACTGAATTACTGATCAATATACTCAGGCCTCCTTGCATGCAAAATTTTATGAGCCAGATTCTGAACAAAATTTATATGTTGTAAATACAATTCAGTAAAGACTCTGATTGCCACACTTCATCAGAAGCCATTCACCCAGAGAGGGGCATTACTATGTTCAGTGTGCACACAAGCATGGTAGACTTTAGAAGCCTGTTACATTATTAGCTTGCTTCCCTGAATGAGGCTTTTTGTGATTCCACTCAGATCCTTATGTGTAATTCACGATTACCTTCAAAACCTCTGCAATTGAAAGGATACTGTTGAATAACCAATCACTAAAATCAGTGGCAAAATACATTCTCTGTGGTCAGCATAATCAGCAAGCAACTACTTCATTTTTTCAGAGTTTAGCAGAAATGTAACATAAACCAGTTTGTATCACATAGGATTTCAGGGTCTCACAGTAGTGGTTATGAAGACCTCTGTCTCCTGGGGTATAACTCTGTGTAGTCCCGCGAACGTCAACAGCTTTTTCGGAGGAACATACTGCCTCCATCTTCAGGGTTGAAGAATATGCCAAGCAAGACAGCAGCATTAAGCAGACAGCCTACTTACTCTTCAACCCTGAAGATGGAGATGATACATTCCTCTGAAATGTCAAGGCATTATATCCCAGACGATTCAACTCTTCAGTATGTACCAAAGTCATGCAAAATAAATCTGAGAAATGTTGCTGGAGGTGGGGAAATTAAACAGTGTTAGTCTGTGAATACTCACTGCTGCTTGAAGCATACTGTGTACTCTGAGCAGTAAATTCTGAAATCTCTGGCAGATGGTTCTGCTGCCTTCCTTCTGCATTTGTTGCTAGGTCACAAGGCCCAAACCTGATTGGCTGACTGACTGGTCTTCGCCTTTTATCTGATGTATTTGGTGGCTACAATACAATGTAAGGAAAACAGTACGTAAATCTTGACACAATCAATGGGTTTGTACCAGTCTGGCAAACCTTACTCTTACTCATATAGTAAACCATAGAACTAAATAAAAAAAGCCTAGAAGTAGAATGGAACTGGAGCAATAATATATATACATTAAACAGCTAAATTATTGAGACACATGGCGAATCACAAGCTGGAAGGTCACAGGTTCAATTCCCAATGAGGTAACTGGATTTTTCAACTGACCAAATCCTTCCAGCTGCACTATGGCCCCAGGGTTGACTCAGACTCTAACAGAAATGAGTACCAGGAATCTTCCTGTGGGATAAAGGACAGCCAATGCATAAGGCTGATGACCTCACCGTCATCTGTGGGCTGATTGTCTGGAAACTGAGGAAGCCCCAATTTCTCACAACTTCATGGGCTTCCACAGCCTGTTACAGGGATAGCTTTGGATTTTTATACAGCAACAAATATGAAGACTGGCTGTAAGGGGCTACAAAGAAAAGTGAAAATCATGGCATGAGTTCTTTCAACAAAACACTTCAGTGTGATGATCTATGTATTTCAGATATCACAACATATGAGATGCCAGTTTTAAAAGAATATATTTTCAGAAAATGTTCATACTATTAGAAGGGATCTAAATAATCAGCTCAAGCATACATTTTTTCTTAAACTATAATTCATGTAGTCTGGTTATAAAAATTTAAGAAACTTTATATGGTAAATAAAAAAAGGTAAAGCTATCCCTGTAACAGGCCGTGGAGGCCCATAGAGTTGTGAGATGTTAAGGCTCCCACATTTTCTAGACAATTGGCTCACAGATGGCGGTAAGGTTGTCAGCCTTATGCACCGACTGTCCTTTACACCCCCAAGAGGATTCCTGGTACTCATTCCTGCTAGAGGCTGAGTCGACCCCAGAGCCATATTATGGCTGGAAAGATTAGGTAAACTGAAAAAATCCACCTCATCAGGAATTGAACCCACAACCTTCCAGCTTGTAGCATAGTGCCTTAACCAACTATACTACCGCATGCCCCCTTACATGGTAAACATCACTATAATCTTCATATTGTAAAAATTATGATAATAATCATAATAATAATTTTGATATCATTATTTATTGTTATTTGAAACATAATTAATCTGCAAAATCTTATGGCTAAATTTTATAAATTTTATGACAAACTTCTAAAACGGTGGAACTGAGGTTTCCACAGCAGTGACTAGAGGATACTATTTTTTTAGATGTAATGCTTCTACTAGACTAAATGAAGTTACACATCACGAGACACTGTCAAAAATAGAACTTTAAAAATGTCTCACAAAGTAATGTGTGTGGAGAACACTTTCTTTATTTTACAGTGATGCTATGTGTAAAATCAAGAGTAACTGAGTTCATATTAAGAAAGGGGCATCATCTATTGCTGATATTATTAGAGCTTTACCTTTACCTTTTTATTTGAGTTCCATAATGACAATGAATTATTTCTTGACCAGCAAGTATGTACTACTTAAAAAAACCTCAATACAATTTATAACTGAAGCAAATGAAGTAGAGGACTTACTCCTGCATGACGTGGTGGTGGAGCACAACTTGTTGAACGTGTGAGGGGTCCAGGATCCAGCCGTTCCAAATTAGCAGGACTTAGTACCCTGCTGTTGTAGAACCAGTGTGAGCCAGGGCCAAGATGGTGGGCAGGACCTACTAAACGACTGCTATAGGCCCACTGTCCACTCTTTGGGGCTGCATACACTGCTGAATGGCTGCAAATGCACGCTTGCTTATTGCCATCATAAATCTTGACCTCATAAACATAAGCACTCTACAGAAGTGCAGTATTTAGTGGCATAATGAGGTGGTATAGCACAGTGCATATGGTGACTAGCTACAGGCAGTACAACCAGGCTTCAATTCTAGGCAGAAGCAAGGTATGTACATTTGTATTCTTATAGTTGAAATTCATACACTTTATGTTTGGAAGAGAAAACTAAAATGCTACATAAAATTAAGTAAGGAATTTTTTTTTCTTTATGAATGCTGACAGGGCAAATATTGTTTGACAACCTTTGCTGTCCAGCAAGGAAGTGCCCTTAAATGTTGATATGTAATTTATTTGCCTGATGTATCTTAAAGATGCATAATAGGATGGTCACAACATGGACCTTATGAACTACTTGAGAATATAATGAGCAGCAGAAAATTCCAATATGTCACTGTCCCTTTATTTCTTTCACAACATTTAATAGCTATTAAAAAATTTCAAACTTATGTGTTTATATTTGTTTCAGTTGCACAAGGAATACAGAATAGCAATATCTCACCTTGGCATAACAGACAGCCCTGCCCTTTGTCTCGCTGCAATCTCCTCTCCAAGTCTCGCACCTGTAAATATGTGACATACATGATTCGATTAATAATGCAAAAAAGTAAAATTGCTTCATGTCTGAAAATATGCTAAGTGCATTACCTCATTTCATTAACTTTAAATGCATTTTATAATGTGGAAAAAGGAATATATTGAATGGCTCAAACGTAGCCAAGTACCCTTATACAACTAACTAATTCAATTAATAGTGACAAGAAAGCCATATTTTAAATGACAATGACAAAGCTAAAAATTAAGTGATCAAATATGAGGGCTATTCTCAAAGTAACCTCCAGTGAGCTGTTAATAAAACAAGCAATGAGAAAAAAATATTATATACAAAAAATATGTACATACTTAAACTACTTTTCAATATAGTCGCCACCAGAAAGAGGCACTTGTCATATTGGGGAATAATTTTTTCTATGCCTGTGTCAAAGAAGTCTGCTGACTGTGAGCTTGGCCACATTTTGACACCTTCCATCACCTCATTATTGTTGAAGGGCTGTGATCACAACCAGTTTTTCAGATAGATAAACAGGTGGAAGTCACTTGGACCGAGATCAGAGCTGTAAGAAGGGCAGTCAAACAACTCCCAGTTGAAATACTCCAGCAGTCTTTGAGTTCAAGCAGTTGTACAAGTTGTATGTGAAAGCTCATTGTCATGGAGGTGCACTACACCAGATGTCAACATTCCATACCTTTCGTTTTGATTGGCCTTATGCAGTCTTTTTAGGGTTTTGCAATACAAGGCATGGCTGAGCTCACACGCCGCAGACTTCTTTGGCACAGCTATACATATACTTATTGCCCATTATGACAAGTGCCTCGATTCCGGCAGTGGCTACATTGAGAAGTAGCTTAAGTATGTACATATTTCTTGTATATAATAATTCTTTTTCTCATCTGCTGTTTTGTTTACAGCTAACTGCAAGTTACTTTTCTAATATCCCTGGTATATAAAATGCATTTTCACAACATGACTCACAGTCACTATATATTTATCACAGAAATTTATATGCTGAGGCATGTAACCCCCATTTTTAACACTGTGTCAATGAAAAAAAAGGTGACATTGTGATTTGTAAGATTTTGTCTTGTGCAATAATTTCCAGGAATGAAACTACGATGCAAATGAGTTTCTTTTATTAACATATTTGTATCCCTCCATGTGTAGTATCAATACCTAACTTCAGGCTATGAACACAAAATGTTTCTAAGTTTACGGTACCACTCAGTTTTACCCTCTATAAACTAATTGATCCCTCATTAAGATATAATTGCTCAATTTCCTCTGATCCAAATTGCCTCATCTTGCAGCTGCGGAAGTCATCACATCCCCTACTTCCCCTTCTCCAACTTGTGATGAACTAAGCAACTTGTACAAATAGTGGAGCACTGAAATCACTTCATTTCCTCATTACCTGGCCCTGTCAAAACCGATTATTATCAGAATTTCTGCTGTAATTGAAGATGTGAGAGTTGCGCTTCATATAAAAGGAAATGATTGAGTCATGCAGTCCAGTGGGACAAATTGGACATATCCACATGACAAATTATACAGCACCAATTACGAAGAAAGTCACATTTAACAACAATTCACATCAATGAACTTTAATACAATATCAGTTTCAGCTCTTTATAAGAATTGCATGTCCGACATTTTAAATCTTTTATTCATACATGCAAATTGTAAAGTCTCCTTCAGTGTCTGGTGTTTATGACTGAAACATGTGGGGATTTTTCATTGTGAAACATCATACAGCTATCCTAGAAGTAATTTCCCTTCAGATGATAAAGGCAAATAATATAATCACACAAGTGGAACACACTACAGAAACTAACATTATTTCTAAATGAAACAAATACAGCAGGCCAACATTTTCTTTTGTAAATATTTAAATTAATATTTACATACAGAACAGCCACCACTATTCCTATTTTGTTTTTCCATTAGATCTAATGGAACATTTTTTAAGGTCCACAAAGGTTTCAAAAGACTGGTCTGAAAAAAAACAGGCTTACAATAAGCCTTGTCTCGGCGTGGCACAACACAGCAACGCCAAACAATTGCAGCAATCAGCGTGAGAAGTATCAATGCACCACCACATACTGCACCCACAAGCAGTGGCAGATGTTCGCTTGGGATACGCCAACTGCCCCACTTCCAGCCACCAGGAGAAGATGCTGCTGGTGATGCTGTGCCATTGTCCTGCAACATCAGACACAAGTCTGTATTCATACTGCTGTTTCTGCAGTGCAACACAGGCCCCATAAGTTGAGGGAAATATTTTTCACTGCTTTCAGCCTTACTTCTTAATACATCTCATTTCAAGATTGGTTGATCTGGGATTACTCAACGCTGTTTCTCAAGTGCACAATTTTATAGCACTGAATGGCAGTATGACTATTGATGACAATTTGGAAAGGATGTGAAGGAAGCAGTCATGGTCTATTTTATGGCACTAATCCAGCATATATATGGAGAGACTGAGGAAAACCGCGAAACTCATTGCAGGACTAAGATGGCAGTTAGGTAAACCTTTGAGGTCATAACAAAACAGCAAACAGTATAGGAGAAAAATGCAAAGATGTATATGGTACATATAAAACTTCAAAAAATGGACAAACATGTATTAATCACAAAATTTTAATATCCAGTTTTTCTCTGGCCAGAAGAGATGAACAGTTCTGTAAGCAGGTATCAGCAAAGCGTTGCTGTATGGTAACACGAAAGCAGGACTTGGAGGATGTCAGGGAGGCGCACATCTGGATCACAGGCCACAATAACTGGAATTTTAAGATCAGTTGCATGGTAAGATAGGGTATCAGAAATAAATACTGTGGCATGCAGACAGCCGTTACTAGGTTATGGTTCAGTAAACTTATCAGCCTAACAATGGTGGCACACACAACAGAGGAACACGTCAAATCTGTGATGAAGTTAGGCAACAGGCGAACAGTGGCGCTGCAATGTAACACGTTATACCACGCCACCCACATCAACTGGGGAAAGGTGTTTTCTGTTGGGTCCACTTCAGTGCTACATAACTCGATCAAGCTGAGTTGGGTTGAGTAGTGAATGGGCCCAGGAGATGAGAAGTCTTGACAGTGGAGTGGGAAGTTTGTGGAGTTGAGAGTTTGTCACTGAGCAACGGCTAGAAGATTATAACAGACTGAGACAGCGTGTACTATAGCGACTGAGAGGAGGATAAGAGAAGCTGAGCTGTGGCAGTTGGTGAGAGTTAGTGAGAAAAACGAACAGCGCGATGAATTTGAAGCCACACCAAGATGTCAGACATCCAATTACCGGGATTCCAGAAATACTGAACAAAGAAGCTAGCATCGCTGAAATCTGAATGTCATACCATCATGAACAAATACCAAAAACAACATCTGCAATACTCAGCGACACTGAAATCCCTGCCGGCCGCACACCGGCTGCAGTGGGGGAAAGCTGAGTGTACCTCTATTACGAATAGCGCGGAGAACAGAACAAACTATTGCAAAGCTCTGCATAGAAAGCTGCTTGTTAGCGCCCTTTAGGCCGTCCTGAAGGTGTGTGCGCAGGCAGGACAAAGTGGTACAGTGAACACATCTTCAGTGGAATCAACGACCCAGGGCGACTTCCATTAAGCAGAAAGACGCAATATCCCTAATAATACCTCGCAGACAGTTAAGAAATAATAATAAAAAAAAAACCCGCAGCTGTCAAGGTGACTTCAAAAGCAGCGTTAACTCGCAACTTCTTCGCACCTCTCATAACCGCTGATATGGACACGGAGACTACTGCCGGAGAGATTACACTACCGGGACTGGAGACTCACAGAAAACCAGGTAGGCCACCACCAGGATTGGCTTCTACCATAAACCTCATTCGATGCCAAAGCGACTTATAAACCAAGTAGAAGGAGAGTACGAATTACATAATAAACACATATCAATACAAAAGAAATTACGAACTATTCAGCCACGAAATCCTACCTGGAGAAAGATAATTTACTATATTTTACCTTCTCCCCAAATTCCGAAAAACCCATTAAGGCAGTAATTCGTCACTTTCCTCCCAGGCACGCCAGCGGAAGATATTTCCAAAAGCCTGGAGGACTTAGGCTTCAACGTCATCAGCGTGAGATGAATGTTGGCCAATCGATTAGCACACAACGGACAAACCACGCGGACCCCTCACTCTATTCCTTGTTACTTTAACAAGAAAAATAAGATCTCAAAGAGATATTCAAGCTCAACAGCCGTAATCATATTATCATCAAGGTACAGTTATACAGAGCTCAGACCGGCCTTTCTTCGGTCATATCTGAGCCAAATATAAGCAACCCCCTCGATGTCTGTGTACGGTGGTGGCCAACCTCATAGGGATTGCCCTGAAAAGACAAATACATAATCTATGCCGAGTTGCTGCAATTGCATCCTAGTGGGAAGACAGAAACCTCACCCAGCGTCATATTGAGGCTGCAGCCATGAGAAAAAGCTACAAAGGAGAAAAGCACAGCGAGCTCCCAAGGGAACCTCTGGGAGGACGTTCCGTTCTAAGTTCACCTTACCAAAGCAGTCCTACATAGCTGTACTGCGTCAAGACACGCAGCACCATCAAATTACATGTACCGTGGACAGGTGGGAATCCGCGCGGCGCCCTGTGCAGCAGCATCTGTCACAACAGGACATTCAGAAAAGAGGTCTATCAGTAGAGGCTCCCAGTTCGTCTAACAGTGACATGTTAGAAGTCACCACTGTAGTGAAACAGATCATAACAGAGATCAGTGAAAATGTGTCAGAAAAAGACAAAATAATGATCATTACAAAATGGTACTTAACTTAATGAAACAAAATGGCTGATCGAGTTACTACGCCGCTCAAATCCATAGCATTTAATGCAAATGACAATTGGAAGCAGTACCATGGGCTCAGCAAACAGTTGCAGGACTTAACATATAGACGTGGCTCTGTTCTCAGAGACACACTCAAACCCCATGAGAGGTTCATTATTCCAAATTATCGCGTTTATCGGACTGACCGCTTCTCAGGAAGAAAAGTCAGAACTTCAGTTGCAATGAGAAAAGGCATTACCCACAACAATATAGAACTGCATCCGCTTGTTTCAATAGAAGCAATAGGGGTTTGCATACCGATTAGCATAGCGAAGTGCTACTTGCAGCAGTCTGCACGTATAAGTCACTAGACCATGCGGGGAATGATGCAGACATCGTTGAGCTCTGAAGTTTTAGGCATAAGTCGCTACTGACAGGAGATCTTAAACATCCATTTTGGAATACCGTAGTTTCCAACTCTTCAGGCGCGAAACTACTGCAGTTTCCGCACCACAATGTCGCATTCATTTCTCTCCTGCCGGAAATGGTGACGTGCTCGATATTGTTGTGCATAAGAACGTCCGATTTTCGGAAGACATTCTGGACTCACATCATCTAGCAATCGTCTCCTACTTACTGGATAATGCGTGAACCAGAAATCGTTTGTCTCCTGTTTGCAAATTCACAGATTGGGAGCGGTTTCAAGGACTGACAAATTAACCAATTTCGCCTAGAATCAGGATTAACTCGGAGGAAGAATTAGATAAAGCGGCCCACAACTTTACTGCCTCTATGGTTTCGGCATACATGCTAGCAAGAAGCAAAATTACAATCTCGGACCTTAATGAGAATATACCTGGTCTGGAGAATCTGTTAAAATATAAGCAGAGATAAAGAAACCGTGGCACCAACTGCTGTTCATGGCCCTTCAGGAATAACATGCCACCCTAACGACAAAGCCAAATCGATTGCGAATTGTTTAAAAATACAGTTTGCATCTCATGACATGTGTGACGAACACCATGAACGGTGGGTGGAGACTAGAATCCAAGCTCTGCTCGCATCTGTAGACGGCACCC
Source organism: Cryptotermes secundus (assembly GCF_002891405.2). Lineage (NCBI taxonomy): Eukaryota > Metazoa > Arthropoda > Insecta > Blattodea > Kalotermitidae > Cryptotermes > Cryptotermes secundus. Next base: position 316,491 of record NW_019720721.1, on the reverse strand, counting down.
CGTTGGGAAAAGCAAAACACATACATCAGCAAATTCATTGAAACTAAGAACGGTTATGGACTTGATGGTATCCCAAACGAAAGCCTCAGGCATCTTCAAAGAAAACTTCTGGTACATCTGACACATTTGTTTAATCATCGCCTTCGACTGTCCCTTTTTCCAAAACCTTACCGAAACCCGGTAAGGACCCACAATTCCCTCAAAATTTAAGTCTGATTAGCCTCTAGCAAGCTATTCCAGAAAGTTATTCTGGAAATAGCCCAAAGGCACATTGAGGATAGTGGCCTGCTTAATGCAATCCAGTTTGGTTTCCGTGTCTGTCACAGCATGGCAGTTCAGTGTATGAGATTTACGGACCACGTAACTTTAAATTTCAACAATAATATTACTACGGTTATGGTATTCTTGGACGTTGAAATAGCCTTCGATAAAACATGGCACCTTAGCTTGCAATATAAATTGTCGGAATTAAAATTTTCGATCGGTCTAATCAATCTTATTAGCTCTTTTCTTTCTCAGAGAAAATTCAGAGTCTTGGCTGAAGGTGAATGCCACAAGGTTCCGTCCTGTCCTTAGCACTGTACTGTGTATATACTGTGTATATATATGATATATATGTATATATAACTGATACGCTCCGAACACCTTGTGTCTGTTTAGGTTTCCTTGCTGATGACACCTCTATATATGCGACCGACTGCAAAGAAATTTCCAGCGAGCTGGAACGTAAAAATCAATGAAGTTAAGACTCCGGCCATCTACTTTTCTCATAGATTTAGGCCCCCTGAGGCTCATCTAACATTGAACGGACAGAATATCCCCTTCGTCAATCAAGTAAAATATCTCGGTGTAATCCTCGATAAGAAAGCTTCATGGAGACTGCACGTAGAAATTATTTAAACCAAGGTCTTCAGAACATTTATTAGTGTCTACTCGCTATTCAGTAGTAAGCGTTTAAGCGCTGGCATTAAACAAACCCCTCATAAAGCAATGAGCAATCAATAATGACTAGGACCCGGATATTTATGTGCTAAAAACATTTAAAATGTACGCTAAAGAGCGGGAAAATATGCACTTAAGAAACGAGTCACTTTATTCAGGCTCACCTATTTGCATGTATCATTCACTGCAGAAAGTAGCATCACAATAGGCAACTAGAAGTCTTTCAGTGTTTTCAGGAGACAAACTGCGTCTATTGTCCGTCAAAATGAGTTTATAGGCTGAGAATGATCTTTCTACATCAACTGACGTGATTGGACAGTATGTATACACTGGCGCCAAAGGTTCGGAACATTCATCTGGCAAAGATACCCTAATTCCACTCAAGTACTGACTAAACTGACTGAATCTTTTTTAGTCCTGGGTTCGAATTCAACACCATTTCTAACTTGCATTTAATCTTCTCTCCAATTTCGCCTGGAGCGGAATTCAGTGAACAAGTTGCTTTCTGACCGAGTTCAAGTAAGTCGTGAAGGAGTGCACTACAAGATTCTTAGCTCTTAATGGCTTTTGAAACTGTAGAAAAATGTGCATGGATAAAATTCACATCTTGATAAACAGTATCACTTCCAAACACCACTTTTGCTTCATGGACACATGCATACTCATCTTCAAGTTTTGTAACCACTTCTTTTAGGTAATTGAAATTCTCCTGCTAAAATGAAACTGCGGATATCCATGTCCCCCACCTAGTTAGGACGGGTTCAGGTGGCAGAGGAACCTGAGGTAGGAAATCTTTGTAGAACTAGACATGAGTTGGTGCTTTCAAAAACAGTTTTTCCCACTTGCAATTAAATCGTTAACAGCTGGAAACTGTGCGCATTTTTTCTGCAATACGGTGTAATCCGAGCGCTAAACAGGTTACGTGTATAAGATTTGGATAAAATACTTGTAAGGCCTTTGCTGCTATCAACATATAGGAAGCTCCATCTGTGAGTAATATAAGCACCTTAGAACAATTATTCTCAATTTCAGATGGCCATAGTAGTCGCAGAGAATCATTTACAAATCTTGCTATTGTGCTATGATTGGTTTTCTCTAGTACTTTGCAAGCAAGAAGATGAGGTTTGCCGGGTTCGTCTGGATGTAGCTTACCAGCTACGAAATTTGTTATGTATCGGCCACATAAAGCGGTTGTCTCATCCACCGATATCCAGACACAGTTTCCTCCGATGTCACAATGGGTTGAATCCAGAGTAGATTCATAAAGCAAAGATAGATACTTTTTTCTAAGAGTTGATTCATCTGGGATTTTTTTTAATTACACAATATTTCTCCAGAAATGATTGCAGAACTGGACTGCTTAATTGATTCCATGGAATGTTGCTGCATACTAAAGCCTTACAGAGATCGATTGAAAATGTATTAACAGAGGATTTGGGTTTGACCTGTGTAAGAAGTAGTTGTTGTGGTGTGCTGTTCTTCTTCCCCTTCTTTGCTGTAATATGTGCAGTCGTTCTTGAGTGTTGTTCAAGTTGACATTTCTTTTCATATTTTACTTCCTTTCCGCAAACTTGACAGTATACGACGACACCGTCTGTTGAATAATCACTATTACCCGACACCCATCAATTTTTTAAATATCTACTGCTGCACTTTTCTTTAGGCATTTTCAGTATACGAACACTTTTTTGATGCAGACTATTAAAGAAAAAAAGTAACGCATTAACTGAAGAAACTTCTCTCAAGACCAACCCTCTGATGTTACTGTCTGCTGTGGTGGTCAAAGGAATGCAGGAATGCCGCTTCAGTCACATTCCACAGCTCGCATCACGTGTCAAGTCGATGGGCATAAACGATTCTTTTCAGATGGTCCCACAAGTATATGTGACGGAGGTTAGCTCTTTCTAAGGGACCCAACACAGTAGGTGTCTTCCCTCAACTCCTGAGGACGGAAACAGATCCATTTTCCGAAACGTTGTGTTCTATTTTTTTAGAATACCAAACGATGGACGAAGTCCAAAAACCCCGTAATTCTGAGTGTTATACTCGTAGACCGTCGTTAGTACCTTTTAGAATCTACTTGCATGACTACAACAGAAATCGAAATAGCTTTACAGCTTCTCTGTACCTAAAGCAAGTTATAAAACCTTCTGTAAACGTTAAAGTTGTCCCTGTGCTTAACTAATTAAGCACCATGCCATGAAGACGTATGGGGGAGTGGAAGTATAGATCCACGATTTCTTGACCTCGGCACTAGTTGGAGGTGAGTGGTCATCTTCAACCCCCGGCCGCTTTATTCCCGGGGAAACAACCTCCTGTACCCATTGAACAGGAAGTTTGGTGGATCCCAGAACCGGTCTGGACGACGTCAAGAAGAGAAAATTCTTGACCCAACCGGGCCTCGAACACCAATCCCTCGATCGTGTAGCCAGTAGCCAGTCGCTACACCTACTGCGCTATCTCGGCTCCACAAAACGTTCTGTACAGTCACAAAATATTCGCGATGTGTTTCGCTGACTGCAGCTCTATTTTCCGTCAGCACTTACATTAAACTACAATGACTTGCCAAAACTGTGTATTGATACAATCACATTTTGTACAATTCTTGTGAACTCGGGCGACCCTCCTCCTGGGGGCAAGGAGCCGACAACAATTTCAGACACTACGATCTACCATAAATGTCATGTACTCACATCTGGCCACATTTTTGCAGTCAGTGTGACGGACTGCTGAAACACATGGGTCTGAAATCGACCCTGTCCCAGGGACTCCTCATCTCCTGTAACAATACAAACATGAATACAGTGAGTATGAATAAAAACCAAAAGTCGGTGTAAACGAAAGAGATCTGATGTAAGATTTGAAATTTTCAGGGCGGTGCCTTCTAAGAATGCGGTCTTGTGGGATGTGACACCGTGTAGATCTTGTGTGAACCGACGTTTCGGAGGAACGTATCGCTTCCAACTTCAGGGTAGAAATATCCGACAGCGAGGAACCAGCCTGAGCGGGTGACTGTGGATTTTTCTACCCTGAAGACAGAGGCGATACGTTACTCCGAAAAGTCGGTTCACACAAGATCTACGCGGTGCCATATCCCAAAAGACAGCATTTTTGGAAGAGCCCTGAGTTCAACACCAGAAATGAAATACCCAACCAAGATGAAACTGTAAATAATTTAGTTGGTTATGAATTTCGTTACGCAACAGACACCTTACTTATGGAGCTGAGCCCTTCTTGAGAAGCCGCCAATTGTGCAGCCACTCAAGAATTTCCCAGCATTTTATGGAACCCAAAGGTTCATTACCGTGTTCACAAGAGCCCTCCACTGGTCCCTATCCTGAGCCACATCAATCCAATCCATACCATCCCATCCTATCTCTCTAAGATCCATATTATTAATGTCCACCCACCTACGTCTTTGTCTTCTTAGTGGACTATTTTCTTCTGGCTTTCAAACCGGAATCATGCATTCCGCTTCTCCCCATGAATGCTACATGCTCTGACCATCTCATACTCCTTGACTTGATCATTATAATTATGTTTGGAGAAGAGTACAAGTTATGAAGCTCCCCATTATGCAGTTTTCTCCAGCCTCCTGTCACTTCAGCCCTCTTCGGTCCAAATATTCGCCTCAACACCCTGTTCTCAAACACCCTTGGTCTGCGTTCCTCCCTTAATGCCAGTGACCAAGTTTCACACCCATACAGAACCACAGGCAAAATTATAGTTATGTATATTATAATTTTTGTGTTTTCGGACAGCAGACGAGAAGACAAAAGGTTCTGCACTGAATGGTAGCAAGCATTACTCGAGTTCAATCTCCTCTTAATTTCCTGAATCAGGTTTTGATTTGTTATCGTCGTACGGTGCAGAAACACACATGTTCAAATTAGTATCCAGCTACATGTTCAAAGAGTATGAGATAGTAAATCGCACACCGCTTTGGAAGTAGCCACTTTCAGTGACAACTTTACAGTTCATTTTGTCTTCAATATTTCACGCTTGTCGACAAGCAGGGCCTCCTTGAACTCAAGTTGACAGCTAGGAACCATGCGTCACTTCAAGAGGGAGGAAACTAAAAGGCACCCATCAGGCCAAAAGGAGTCATAAAGCAAATTTGACGCCTGACGCCGTCAGCCGTCTCTACGTTAAAACTGAATTTGTACCGATAAAGTATAAAAGTTGTCCATAGAGCTTGGACTAAGCTTAACTTATGAACAGACTATACAGTCAGTACATCAGAACCTGGAATTATAAAAGTGGTGGGATCGAGTTTTATGAATTACAAATGCAAACTGCAAGAATTTGTCGCGGTCGGTCCATCAGTTGTGCCCTAGTAGATCAGTGCAACAGCTTCTACAGAATTCGAACCGCTAGTCCGCTTTCCAAATCCAAGCTCGTACTTTGTGAGTAAGCTCCACCAAAATTAGCGTAAGGTAAATGTAAATTTATCCCTGGATTTATTTATTTACGTGCCGGTCACGGTAGCCGAGCGGTCTAAGGTATATACTGTCTTCGCTAGCTCTGAAGTCAGGATCGTGGGTTCGAATTCCACACAAGGCATGGATGTTTGGTGAGTGTATGCGTTTATTCTGTTTGTGTTGTCCTGTATTTAGGTAGAGGCCCTGCGACGAGCTAGTCCCCCATACCAGGAGACCTACCGACTGTGTACAGATTAAGAAACAGAAAAAGCGGCCAAGGACAGCAAGGGCTGCAGAGCCACAGATAGACAGATAAGACCTCGTTTGTAGTTTTTAGCATTCCCATTGGAATAGCTGTTTTTAACGACGCTGTCAGTATCAAGAACAAACCCTCTTGAAAGTTGTTATGTGTGGGTGTTACTTCTATTTTTAATCGATTCAGAACAAACAGATATAAAGGTGAACGCTGTTCGTTAATATTATAAAAAGTTAAAGTTGTTTCTGTGCTTAACTAATTAAGCACTACGTCATGAAAGCGTATGAGGGAGTGGCTGTATAGATCCACTTCTTTTTACCTCGGCACTAGCTGGAGGTGAGTAGTTAGCTTCATGTCCCTGCCGCTTTAACCCTGGGGAAAGAGCCCCCGGTACCCATTGGACAGAAAGCTGGATGGGCCCCAGAGTCGGTCTATATGACATGAAAAAGAGAAAATTCTTGACCCTACAGGGACTTGAACTCCAACCTTTTTGTCGTCCAGCTCGTACCCAGTCGCTATACCGACTGCGCTACTCAGGCTCTTGGGTACAATAGGAAAATAGCTTCAAACCTCACAATGAAGAGCACGAGTATCAAACAGTTCTTAGTTGACAGGGAATTACTTCCGCTCTTCGTAGCTTTGCTCGACACTGCGTAGCGTCACGTTCCTGCCTAACGTACGCAATTAATACTGTGCAATGTTATTTTGCAAAATGTACAGTAGACTCTCGATTATCCGCGCGCTGTTTAACCGCTTTGCGGCTCAACCGCGGCAATGTATTTTTAAAGATTTTTTTTTTTCAGTGAGTATCACATTTGTTTAAATGTTTTGTATGACAGTCAATGTTAGTTTACTATAATTTAGAGAGAACTGTACTCGCATTTACGTCATCCATCGATATTCTCCCGTTATTTTTCTTAAAAGCTCGAAATCAGGTTTCGAAAGCTCGAAACCTACCCTTTTTCCAACAAGTAGAGAATGTTAAAGAACCTTGACCAGCAAGGAGCCATAAATCTGTCTGGTGTGAGACCTCAATTAGCAAAGGGACCAACAAAGACCAAACTCAGGCACCAGTCAATCTGTAGTAGTGGGAGGAAGGAGAGTTCTTTT
>NW_019720721.1:297197-309750 GCF_002891405.2 Cryptotermes secundus | reverse complement strand
ACTGTGCTCTATGTTTAACATACTCAGTCGGTCAAAGCTGGAATATATGTTCATTATTTCATTTGATAAGTTCTCTTCTTTCTTATTACATAGTGAAAAGTTGTTTGTACAATAGATTCAGTTTGAAAATAAATTTTGAGTGAAAACGGGAATCATTCCGCGAAATTAAAATACATAAAACTCACAAATAAATATTAAAAAATTATAAATTAACAGGCAGATATATTCACGGCGACCGTTTCTTCTAATTCCTTATCGTGACTGCTGATAACAAAACAAAAGCAAAACAGCAAAGATTTTTTTTATCAAAATATGATTGGGAAACACTTCCTCTTTTCCATTTCCATCAGTGACTCATTTATTCATTCATTTCCATTTGGAACATCCTTTTCATTGCGTGGAAACTGAACTGTGTTCTTTACAAAATGAAAGTGTTCATCCTTGTTCCTTGAAATTGGTTCTCACATCGAGGGAAGCGTGAAGAACCGCGCCCATGTTTATTCTATTAAGTCGCCCATGCAACTCCTCGTTTTGTATGATGGAAAAAGTATTATTGCTTGAGTGCAGCAGTCTTCAGCCATTAGCCTGCCACGCTTCGAGGCAACATTTCCTGCCAAATTCTCGATTCAGTAAATTTCTAAAACCTTAAGAAAAAAGTAAGACATATTTGCTCATCATCCCTAATCATTGTCTGTTGTGGACACTCTCCGCCCTGTAAAACAGGTAACGAAGGATCATTTCCACAGCGTAACGTAGGAAATGCCTATCACAATGGTCGCGCGCATGAACTGTCTTCGCCCACTCGAAAGCTGGAATCGTGGGTTCGAATCCAACCAAAGCGTGGATGTTTATCTGCGTTTATTCTATGTTCGTGTAGGGCTGTAGAGTCTTAGATAGATAGATAGACAGATAGATAACGTAGGCACTATTACCCTACACTAGCTCCCAACTTGGGTTCGTAAGACAGGGCGTGCAACTATGTAACAGCTAATTTCAATGAGACCCAGACTAAACAACAGGCCTATTTATCTTAAAATTATAAGATAGTTCCCTTCCAAAGACGTCCTTTACAATAACATGCAACACGAACCGGGACACTCAGGAGAGAAAATGAATATAGGCTGGAGGACTAGGGTTTCGACTGCCAGTATTGACAGGGTCTTTTCTCCTCGCCACAACGCTCAGACTGGCTCTGGCGTTCATCAAGGATATAAGCCAATGGGAACACGTAAACCTCCGGCACCTGACGCTAACCACTCGATTTAGTATCGAGGTTCAGAATGTGTGTTCTGCCTCATCTACCCTAGATCTCCCTTTCCGTCTCTACGAATGTTTCACAAAATAAAAGACGGTAAATAATGTCATGTGTAGGGTGGTACGAGCGACGAGAATGACTGGTTCTAGTTCGGATGATTTGATTTATTAGCACTTGGCTACAATCTCTCTTAATAACACTTAAATAAGGCAATACAGCGCTATCGCTGATTTACACACTTTCCAGTTCACTGTTTCACACGCACTAGGATTCTCTTTCCACTATTCGTCTCTTAGCAACGGATCTCAATACAGAAACTATAGTAGTCTCACTGAATCACACGCTCCAAATATTACACATAAATAAAGTCTTCAAATCACACGTTAAATTCTCACAAGTCGGCGAACTTTTCGTGACTGTCTCCTGCATAGAACTCAGAACCCACAACTCTGTCGCTCACTGCCTTGGTTCAGAGTCAGAGTCAGAGTTACATTGCGACTGACGGTCAGTCAGTCATTAAGTCTTGGTGTCGAGCCCCATTTGGGGCTCATGACCAGATATTAATTATTATCGTTTGACTGTTACGGTCTTCTTTCTGTGGGGCGCCTTCTCTGACGAGAGGACGTGTCTATCTTTTGTATATGCTGCTGGCTCTTGCCAGCGCAGTCTTTCTCGGGTCCGAGTCCCTTGGGACTCGCGGTCATATTTTACTGTCTCAGAATTGAGACGAGAGAGAGAGAGAAAGGGAGAGACACACACGCACACACACTTATGGATCATCTTCAGAGGGAACATCAATACTTATTCGATACACACATAATGCCTGGAATTAAAACTTTTAAAGTGTTAAAAAAATTTAGCTTACCTGAGCTGAAATATATTTAATAGACACGGACAAATAGAAATGGAAATATACTGAAAACCCACAACGACAGACATAACAATAAATAATAAATCATGCCACCCTAAAGAACAAAAATTGCCAGCATATAAAAATTGGATACACAGACTTCTTACACTACCCCTTGAGGAAAATGCTAAAAACAAGGAATTAAATACTGTTATTAATATAACACTAAGTAATGGCTATAGAAAGGAAGACATTACACATCTATATAACAAACTTAAGCGAAAGATGGGTAACCCGGATAATAAGGACGAAAAAGAACAAAATGGGTCACTTCTACTTATACACGAAATTATTCTTGTTATACAGGTTATTCTTGTGAATCTCGTTATACAGTCGCGGCACGGACCTCGCAGAAAACAATCTCTCTATTGTTGAGGTTTGTTTATTGAGCCGTTGCGGCGCGCACCCCATAGAAAACCAGTTTCTCTATTGTTGCGTAAGGCACCGTGTTTACAAAACTGCTGTCTGGCAACGTGTTGATCAAATCCGTTACAACATTCTGAGAAACGAACACTGAATGCTTCAACTTTCTTCTCTTGTGTCAATTGGTTTCACAGCTACTTGACTAATCAAGCAAGGCGATAACTATGGGAAGTTCCTAGTTGAGGAAGAATTAGAAGCCAGCCTGTGAAGACTTAACTCGTGATTAGAAGACTTTATTTATTTGTAATATCTGAAGTGTGTGATTCGGTGATCCTGTTATAGTTCCCGTGTTATGAACCAGCGAAGACTAGTGCAGCTAGACTGAAGAGATTAGTGTGGAGTGATTATACATTGTGTAAAGTAGCAGTAGTGTCATAGTTAATTGACGTTACGGCCTGCTGGTAATTAATAAATCCAATTATCAACCCAAACCCGCGTCTTAGTCATTGTGACACGTGACAATATAGTAACCGCTGGGCTCTAAAGGATTAAAGGTTTACCTCTGACGACTTCGTGTTAAGACGTTTCTATCTAAGTAATTCAATTACATCATAGTGAAATTCTTTGTAAATAAATATAAATATTTATGTGGAAGATCGGCTACACTATTTACGAATAAAACAGCAGAATGAAGGCCGTGATATTTCTCGTTGATCCACAGACCTATTCTATTCCCATCTGAACACAAGATTTATATAACCTAGATATATGTATTTTATGGCCGTTTTATAACCATCTGACAATTTTATTTTGGAGCAATGCTTTAAAAGAGCGCTTCGCAAATATATTATATTTACTATATGTCTTAGCGATAGAGAAGGTAAACCTTCATGGGTCCCCAGCGGCTAACTCGGTTTGGAATTGCTTTCTTTCTTTACAATTCATACAACTGCGATATTCGTACATGTTTATTTAGTTTCTCTTTTTCTCTTCGGATCTGTATATATGGTATTTACCATTTCTGTATTAAATAAGCCTCTATCTCAAACATGAAGATTAAAACGTGCGGGACTATATTTTGCCTGTTGTCGTGCATGGAAATGCAGCCTGGTCTCTCAGCCTACGAGGACATAGACTGGGCGTGTTCGAGAATAGCGCGCTGAGGAGACTACGGATGAAAAAATCACTGCAACATGAAGAAGTTTATAATTTGTACCTTTCACCAGAAGCCTTTTTGGGGTAAATGACAGTAGGCGCGTAAGACTGACAACCTCACCGCCATTTGCGATCAGATTGTTTAGAAAATGCTGGATCATGGAAATCTCAAAATCCTATGGACCTTCACGGCCTTACAAGAATAGCTTTTGTTTTCTTTTTCCTTACCTTTCACCATTAAGCGCTACGCCATGTAAGCGTATGGGGGAGTTCATATATAGATTCACATTTTCATCTGGATGTGAGAGGTCAGCTTCATGCCCCGGCCGCTTTACCACCGGGGAAAGAACCTCTGGTACCCGTTGGATAGTAGGTTGGGTGGGCCCCAGTGACGGTCTGGATGACGTGGAGAAAAGAAAATTCTTGACCCTTACGGGACTCAAACTCCGACCCCTCGATCGTCCAGTCCGTAGCCACCTGCTATACCGACTATGCTATAAAGAATTCTCTCATCTCCACGTTGTCCAGACCGGCTCTGGGGTCCGCCCAACCTCCTATCCAATGGGTACTTGGGGTTCTTTCCCCAGGGGTAAAGCGGCCGGGGTGTGAAGCTGACCACTCAATTCAAATTAGTACCGATGTTAAGAAAATATGTATGTATACATCTACACCCACAAACGCCTTCATTGCGTAGGACTTAATTAGTTAACTGCAGGGACGACTTTACCTTAACTTTACATAATTGCTTAACCCGATATACCGCAATAGCCCGACTATATGCCGAGTTTTCGAGCCCCTCCCCCCCCTCCACAAATTCCGCTTCTTAGCAGAGACGGGTAGCCATATATTCGGATCCTTAAGAATAAATATGAAGATGATTATGAAGGGTAACCCTCAGAACACAATGACAGTTTTGTATGAAACCCCTAGTTTTCTCAGTGGGAAAACAGGGAGTCGCCTTATGTTCTGGCTTACACGGCAATGTCGATATGATACGAAGAGACGTTTCGGTTAATAATGTACAGAAATTAAAAGTTTATTGATTTGTGGAGCAACATGTTCCGGGAATGTTCGTAATTGTACGTCGGGGTTAAGGGAACGAAGACTAGCACTTGTGGCCGTAATGGTGTAAGTAATTTTTTCTTATAAGAAAGCTTTGTCCAGATTTGTCCGTCTTCGGCCTGCTTACCAAGTAACCATAACCGCTTTCTGTAGTGTAAAAGCGATGCACGATTATATCCACCACTGACCTGTTGCCTTGTAACTATCTAATGCAAAAAGCGATCACAATTCAGCAGCAAGGCGGTGAATAAAAAAGAAACGTTCAGCGAGAATACAGGTTATCATAATACGTAAAATGAAAATTTTATTATTTTATAAGTAAAAAGCAAAATAAAAGTAAAGGTATGCCTGTAACAAGCCGTGGAGGACCATAGGGTTGTGAGATGTTGAGTTTAGTACAGTTTACTTTAAGAAAAACTCGACAGAAAGAAGGGTGCTTGCACTACTTAAACTATTAAATAGGCTACGATCTTTTTGTCGCTCTTCTTCTGATAGTGACGAATCATGAAGAATATATCAGAAATAAACATCTTTCAATATCAGAATAGGTGTACATCGTGGTTCAGATCGGACGAAAGAACCAGCCGAGCAAATCTTCCGAACAAGACTGGGGTGTGGAGGATGGCAGATCCGCTTGCGTGCTTCTCTTTGTAACGAATTTCCCACAAGACTTCACCTACAGCAGTAGCACATAAGCGGAGGAATTGAACCATGTGGTCACTGATGCTGACCCCACATGAGGGCGCGCTGTCTTTCCATCACTTGCAACAACTACTAGGTGCGCCACTGTTCCGGCACAACGGAGCGCAAAAGCAACATTCTGCGTGTTTACGCACTGCTAATCGCCCTCCTAGACACAGTGACAATATCGACATAGGCGTAGACACAAAACCTAATAGACGAGAGCCTGTCCACTCTCATATATCCAGAGTTTTAACTAATGATCCTGCTTTGCAATTAGGTCTGAGGTAAAATAACGTGATGCATCTGAACCGTTTCTTCGTCTCTGGCACTACTGCTAGGCGATCACGAACGACTTAGTGTAAAAGCAATAAAGAGCAACCGCTGTTTCGTTGCTTGGCAACCATTTAATGAATAAATGAATACAAAACCACTATGCGGCGCCGCGGCGGTAAATAACAGAAAACTGGACGGCGGAATTCACAAACACAGACGCCATATACTACCGGAGACGGTCGATTCATGCAAGGTAACTGTTACTTCACAGATTAAAACAACAACTTTAGTCCAAGGAAGGCATGTTATGAATGCAAACAATAGTACGTGATATGCATTACTACAGGAAAAAGAACACGCTTTATTTTCTTATATTATAATAAGTAGAATGTATTACCGTATATTATTTCGTCTTTTGCAAGGCTGAAGTGTACAATACTTAAACCCGGTTGCCAATTAATTGTCTGTGGCGTGAAAAGCAAATCAGGCTAACAGGACACGCGTGGAGTATAATAATCGGCATATTTCCGCTCCTTCACTCCTCGAGGGAGTCCACTGATTGATCACAGTTTATTTTCTCTAGGGAATGTACACGTTATCGATTTGAGAAGAAACGCTTATACGTGTATATGTGTATAAATATACACATATAAAACGCATAGGAATGTTTCCGCTCCTTGCCAGTTGGAACGAGTTCGCGAGAACGCCGATGGAAGCGCCACTTGACGGCTCTATTATGAGAGGTGCCTACAGTGGATACATGCGAAGCAAATAACTACACAGAACGTATATGCGAGAACAATTGAGCAACGACGTTCGCATTAATAGGCGCGGGGATTAAATCGCCACCTGGAAATGGTCTATACTGCTTTCGGATATAGAGCCAGGTTTACCATTTGTTCTCACCTCAATATCCAAAAGAGGCAAATAAGCTAGTATATGGATAAATTTGATTTTTTCGATCCTCCTGAAGCAGCGACAAAACGGCTTGAAAACCAATCAAACAAAGGGTGTCATTCATTCATCAGTAATCTGTCAGACGACAGGTCCACAGTCTCTCCCAAAACAGTTCCTCCACTTAATGCAATCTCAAGCTTTCTCCTTCAAATAAAAATATCCTCTTCTGTCCCCAAGGTCATCCAGCATCTTCTTACGTCTTCTTCCTCGTCCTCTGGTCACTTCTATCCGCCCCTCCGGTTTGTTTTTCTCCAGAGAAAACATATGGCTGAAGTATTGCAACGACTAAACGAGATACTGCGGAAAAGCTAACACATTTGTTGAGTCGTATAAACGAATGCATCAAATTAAATTAAATGTATCACGTATCCTGGTAACGCGACAAGTAATTAATGGGTTCTCTGGATTCTGATGAATAATCGATTTATTGGACAATCGCCGGGCGGATCTACAAAAAGTTATAACACTTCAAACGTTTACTGTAACAATAAAACAAGTCTTCAACACTTCCAATCTTAGATGTTCCTTGTACTAATTCGGTGCGCAGGTCTGTACCCAATATTTTAACATACATTAAACAGACTAAATAAAGGAAATATCTGCTGAATACGAGTATGTCATTTATAACACTGGTATGTTTATACCGTGCAATTCAATTGCTTAAGTAGACCTAGGACTTCAAATTTTGAAGATTTTCAATACGTAATTTGCTTTCGTATAAACTACATCTCTTCCCTTACAGTGTCAGAAAAAGTTCGTAGGCCCATATGTTACAATACAGCGACAGAATGAAATACTCAAACACTTTTTTTAAGCGCGAATATAATTAAAATGGCTGAGAACAGAATATGATGAAAGGTCTTTGTGAATATGGTTTTATAAAATCCTCGAGTTCCGTAAAAAAAATTAATGAACTGTCCAACAAAGGCATTGTACCACAGAGTTAAACGATTTAAATTATAATTTTTTGTTTGTAATGTTTTTTTTTTTGCACGTGGCTTGTGTTAGTCTTCATTTCTACAAGCATTTTACTGCCAACTAAAAGTATCCAGCCTTTGCCTACGAACGAATTCATTTTCTTAACCGGCCTGAACAGAGTTATATCCTAGAAGACAGACCTCACCATAGCCCAAACCCATCACATTCATTTTCGGTTTGTTTAATTTGGCTTTTCACACCCTCCCAAATTGTGAAATTACCCCCCGAAAATAACAAAATACTGATATCAACAGTTAAAGAAGACTGAGGGGGTAAATGTCGGCAGAAAAACGGGACATTTAAAGGATTAAATAGAAAAATAGTACCTAAGCAGCAAGTTACACTGTTACCGCAGCATATCCTGTGCGAGCAGTGAATATACGAGTACGTACAACGATATAACTGATACAGTAACTGCCAACGAGGATATTCGCTTGTAAACAAGATGGCAAAGAGGATGCGGGTGTAAGGATCTGTTGGAAATATGAAGCACGCGTAAAATGGGAGGGGTATGGGCAGATGTCCAAGCAACGCCCCTAATGGAACTCAGAAAAAATGGCATGCCCCTCAGACGACGAATATAAAGAACCTTCATTCCGCAGGGGACGCTATATATAGCCCAATGCATGCAATCACTGAACACGTTAGCAAATCCCTCAGGCTCAAAGCACTAGAAGGAACAAGTGCCGACAGATGGTCACCTCGACTTCATAATCCCGTACAAACTGAGTTACTGATTACGTAGAGAACTCCGATTTGATGACTGTGTTACTTACCATTTCGATAAATTTGTGGAGGTGGGGTAGCGCAGTCGGTATAGCGACTGGCTACGGGCTGGACGACGGAGGGGTCGGAGCTCAAGTCCCCGTAGAGTCAAGAATTTCATCTTCTCCAGATCGTCCAGATCGGGTCTGGTGTACACTCAACCTCCTATCCAATGGGTACCGGGGGCCCTTTTCCTGGGGGAAAGCGGCCGGGGCGTGAAATTGACCACTCACCTCCAGCTAGTACCGAGGTCAAGAAAATGTGGATCTATACTTCCACTACCCCATACGCCTTCATGGCGTAGTGCTTAATTCGTTGAGCACAGGGACAACTTCACCTTTTTTAATATGTGGTACGTCTTCAAACGGAATATTTTGAACGCATATTTTGATCAAAGAAAACGTTTCGTTCGGCATATCCGGAAAATATCTCCGTAACTCATCTCAAATTGAGCAAACCAACTTCAATTTCGTAGTGAAAATTTTCACCCAAGGGTGAAGCAGTTTCGTTATTCAACGTTAGCGGCAAAAATTAGAAATATGTATGTCATATTCATATTGAGCTGTGAAATTCACGCCCTCAATTGAAATTGCGATAAAAAATTTTAATTATTCTTGAATTGCGCCTTGCCAGTAAACATTCAATTCATTTAACATTCCGTATCTGGTAAACATGCTTTCTGATAGCTTCCGATGTTTGATTAATAGAATTTCACATCCACATTTTGGTGGGAAAAAGTGACGTTCTCGCCGATATCGGTGTATTCGTATATTTTTATGGAATCGGGAAACCTGTGAAATGCATCAACTGCGACATGTGCAGAAGTAATGCATTCGATTGGTTTCCGATCTGACACCGATAACACCGGAGCGTGTGAAAGCAGCATCATAGTCTGGACTAGATTTCGTGGGATCGCTGTAAGGTCGAATGAAAGGTTCTGTAACTATGGTGATGAAATGTGTTTGCGTAAAAGGCGGGCCGTTTCTTGACCATGGAATCGCAGGATGATGGGTTAGCTGTACAGAATATTAGTAGGTGAATTGTAGGGGCTGAATTACTATTGCTGCTGCTGCTTAGGATATGACTGGTAGTTAATTAATAGGGTTTTACTGAGCGCCAGGGAGATATTGTTGGAAGGGGAAATTATATACATATGCACGTAGTAGTGGGTGTAAGTGTGCCTTAGCTCGGGGTAGAAGCTCGACTCTCCTCGGGTGATGTTAGCAGAACGTATCTCGGGTGACCAGGAGCTGCACAACCACTCCTATCCATTCATACAATTATAACGCGAAGTATCACTTCACAGAGATTCATTTGCACGGATACGTTTCATTGCGAGGGTAACGAAATGTAAGTTTACCGAATTATGTGTAATTTAATCCAAAGGTAATTATTATTTCATTTATTTAAACATATAGAAACACGACTGCTGTGAATTAAACCGTCTAGGACGATCTAAAACGTTACAATTTGTGACAATCCAGAATTCTGCCGAGGCGTCACTCGGAAGTCAACCTTCAATGGACGAATTTTACAGTCTTCACAGTCAGTATATAGCATAGTTGGTTGAGGCAAGTAAAAAAAGTAAAGCTATCCCTGTACCAGGCCGTGAAGGCCCATAGGGTTGTGAGACGTTGAGGGTCCCACACTATCTAGACAATCGGCTCAAAGATGGCGGTAAGGTTGTCAGCCTTACCCGCCGGGCGCGCTTTACTCCCCAGGAAAATTATTTAATTAATTATGTTAAAAACCGGAAGGTCGCGGGTTCGAGTCTCCATGAGATGGATTTCCTAAATTGACTTAATCCTTCCAGCCGCGCTATGAGCCTGGGGTCGACTCAGCCTCTAACAGAAATGAGTCCCAGGAATCTTCCTGGGCGGTAATAGCGGCCGACGCTTAAGGCTGACAATCTTACCGCCATCTGTGAGCTGACTGTCTAGAGAAAATTTGAGAGCTTCGACGTCTCACAAACCTGTGGGCCTCCACGGCCTGTTACAAGGATAGCTTTACCTTCTACCTGCACAGTCAGTCTGCTCTCCTCGATTGTAATATTCACAGCGAAAGGTGTTCTCCTCCAGGCACTAATCGTTGCTTTTAACGTACTAGAAGAGTACACAAATTTATATCCTCCCAATCGCAAACAAAGAACAAACGATTCTAAGCTTTATGTGACACAATATCTCGAAGTGGAAAAACTCTAGTAGCGTGTCCTGTGGAAATCACACCTTCAAATTTACTACTATCTTTCTATGGCTCTACAGCCCTTTGATGAACCTTGGCCGATTTTCTCAATTTCTTGCTCTTTTACAAAGGCAGTATGACTCTGAAGAGAGCAGTCTTTTGGGATTTGGCGCCGTGTATATGTGGTGTTAACCGACGTTTCGGAGGAACGTATCGCCTCCATCTTCAGGGTCTACCCAAATCCCAAAAGACTCCTTTCTTCATAGTCACCGCCGTGAAAGCCTCAAATCTTACTCAGTATGACTCCTTGGACGGGGGATCAGCCTGTCGCAAGACCGCTATCTACACAAAGGACAGCACAAACACAGAATAAACGCAGAGAGTCATCCGTGTCTTGAGTGGGATTCGAACCCACGCGAGAGAAGACTGTTTATACTTTAGACCGCGCGGTCACTGTGATCGGCAACGTTAAGTACAGAATTTGTTAATAGGGCCGAGAGTGGGTCAAAATTCTCCTCTTTTCAAATTTACATCCTGTTCTACAGCTGAATCTGAGACTTCGCATTAGCCACTTTAAAGCGAACAATCCATTTCCCTCAACTAATTATGTAACGTCCATACTAACATAACTTACACTACATAACCCAGTCAAACAAAAGTACGTAATTAATATATACTCGTACTCTAACTTCGGACTGCTACAACTAGTGAATGAGACTGTACCAGAGTTCAAGCTCATGACAATCAATCCATGGGAAGTGATTGTATCTTAGGAGCGTTCTGGACATGATTAGCAGACTAGCCAGCTAACTGCCTATCGGTTTACTAAGTTCCAGGCTGGTAGGCATATTCGTAGAGATTACACGCACTCAGCTGAAAGTTTTATTAAATTAAAGGTGATCTAGAATTTGATTTAAAGAACTATTCGCGAATGAAAGATCTGGTACACTGGTCACAAACAGAAAAATGCGAGAGCTGTATAAGAGATAATATACGTACCTAAACACTGCATCGACGGAGGGGAAAAGCTACAGCGATAACACTTCAAAAATAATGCTCGAAAGCTTCACAAACAATTGACTACGAAGGGTGCTGCCACTGCAACATTCATAGAAACTTCCTTCCCTCAGGCTACTATGTACGTACACGTATACAAGTAAGGAAGATAAAAGACGCTTTTGAAAAGGGGATACACACTGATGGAAAACGGACTCATGAATAAGAGAGTTTCAGAAATGAAAAACATCTATCCTGAAAGCGTTAGCAGGGCTTCGAAGACAAAAAGATGTGATCAAGAAACAGATGGGTAGAAGCGAGTGTTTTGTGAGAAATCCTCTACGTTTTAATTCTAATAAAAATGTTACTTTATGATGATGTTCTGCCTTATGCGAGTTACAATTCCTCATGCGACAATTACGAAGAGAAATAAACGTTTTTATATACATGGGAATTATGTCTACCGTCAAATACAACAAATACTCAGTTTTAATTTTGATTTTTATTACTGCCACGTTTTTTTGGGCTTCACAACCGGGCTTACTACGTAGGAATCTTCTACAACAAGGCCTACAAACAACATACCCAATTCTTCTACACTGTAGCAGGAAAATTTTAAATATTGTGGCGTATTGGTTCTATACATAGAGTCAATACGCCACACTATTTGTCACACAAATCCTTAACCTACCATCGGAAACCCTTTAATATATTTTAAACATTTTAAACATATTTTAATATTTTTAATAATATATTCAAGATATTATAATATTTTGATACATGATATACCTATATACGAGTATTTATCTTTTCATTCATTCATCTGTAATCTATCAAGACGACAGATCCACAGTCTCTTCCAAAACAGTTCCTCCACTTGATGCGATCTAGAGCTTTCTCCTTCAAATGAAAATATCCTCTTCTGTCCCCAAGGTCATCAAGCATCTTCTTACTTCTTCTTCCTCGTCTTCTGG
>NW_019720721.1:290262-296891 GCF_002891405.2 Cryptotermes secundus | reverse complement strand
ACATCATATAAGCAAATACAGAATGGGGCGCAGAATTTTTTTTTTTTTTTAAAGCGAATAAAAGAAAAATTATTGCTGATAGACAAAATTTATGTTTAACTAATGAAAGAACATACTTTAAAGTTTCAAATCATGTAGTTTGAAACAAAATATCTCTACCGTTCTCTATGCACTGATGAAACCGTTTTCTGAAGTTTCCCTCTGCACGTTCCAACATGTGCACCGGAATTTGGGCTACTTCCTGTCGAATAACATTCTTCAGCTGAAGCAGGTTTGTGAGGCGATGTTTAAAAACCTCTGCCTTGAGGTATCCGTTGTCGTCCTGATGATTTTTTCACCACACTCCCGGTTGTCCTACAGTTCTCTACCCACAAAACAATCGATTTCCGGTCGGGAACCGGACCTCTGGGCTTAATTCCGAAGTGAGTACGGAACGCACGCTGCACCGCCACTTATGAATGGTTGTTCGAAAAATAGGCTTCGACAGCAAACGCATGCTGCTCACTCGTCCACCTCATGTTTCCTATTGAGGGGTATTAGACAGAAACTTCCGCGACTGCTGCGTTCGCCGAGCCTATCCCAACTTTTCTGCCACCTCCCTCCCTTCACAATGTATCTTCACAAAAAGGAAGTTTCTGCGCCCCACTCTGTATTTACGTTCGAAATCACGAAACAATATACATGGTATATCGTATATATTACAGTATTATACTAATCATTACATATTCTTCTTTCTCTTCTTCATGCAAACACACATATGCACATGAACTGCAGAAGCCAGCAGTCGCTCAGCTACTCCACAAATTCGCAGAAATTCCTGAAACCCGAAGGGTTATAAACGGTGTTCGCAAGAGCCTGCAGCTGGATCCAGCAGTGTTTCAAATGAAACCATTCTACAGACCCACAAAATCTTATAAACCCATTTATATTAAATTTCCCTTCTCTGTTTCCAATTATCCTCGGTATTGTCATATTTATATTATGCGCCGTTGAATTTTAAACTTGCTTTACAAGAAATTCATGATTTTTCTGAAAAACTGTTCAGCGTGTAAGAAACTGTATAGGCCTACGATATAACATATGGAAATCAATAATGTTATACACTGTATTTGGAACGTGTTTTGATCTGATAAATGCTTACTGAAATACAAGGGAAAGTAACGTACTTAAGCATTGTGACACGCTTTAAAACAAGCAACAAAAAGGGTCTGTCTCCAATAAATGAATATCGATGCAGTAACGGATGTAAAATACGAAAGAATGGATTTTGAGAATACAGCGCCGTCGCATTTTATGCGAAGATGCGTTCCTGAAGACCTCGCATAATTCAAGACAACTTTACTCACAGTGATGACTGCCGATTTGGTGTGGGGGGGGGTGTTAGCATTATTTCAGACTCTTACATATAAAGCGAGTCTTTATTAAAGTCTTTTATATCGAACTACTTCAAATTCGCGTAAAATGCGATCGCACTGTATGTCATATGTAGTTTGGAGTACGCCTTTCCACTCGCGTTTTCAGATACGCTTTGTCTCTCGCTCTAAGGCAGGGTGATCCAGAGCATGGATCTGAAGATTACATTTGGGAATAACAGGAATGTGGAGAAAACTGCGTAATGAGGAGCTTCATAATTTGATTTTTTTACTAAGAGTTATGAGGGTGATACAAACAAAGGGGAAGGAGCAAGTGGGACGCATGGGGGAGATCCGAAACAGACAACTTAGAAAACTTATAGTAGACGGGACGATAATATTAGAACGGATCTTTAGATAAATAAGTGTAAATAAATTGTATGGATTCAACTGGCTAGAGACAGAGTCTAATGCTGACCTCCTTTGAACAGAGTAATGCGCATCTGAGATCCATGAAAGGCAAAAATTTGGTTGGATAGTTTAGTTATTGATCGAAATGCCTATAAGCAGGAAGTATAAAGGCAGAGAAGGGAACTCTAATCCTTTCAGCCTCTGCGCAGACACGTCTCAACTGGCCCGCTGAAGAGTATGTTCCTGCGGGATGGGTAGGAGGTTTTGTTACGCCCAAAATTGTCATATTCCTTGCTCCCGTGTCAGAACTGTTAATTAACAGGGTTTTGGCCAACTTTCGCACTATTTATTTCTGGGTATGATTTATTTAATGATACTGTCAGTAACTCAGACTATACAACTTCTTTACTGTACAGAACCTGCCCGAAGATGCGCTTTCAGACCGTTCGAGCCAACTCGAGCCAGCAGTTATCCATTCCAGAACTAGCGTTGTCCTGATAGCGGGAAAGTAAATATTTTGCGATATGCAAAATTACTCTATTTTGTGTAAAAGCAGTTCGTTACGGTAGGTCACAAAAAGCGAACCGTCTTTACTTCGGTGTCCTATTTCCATTCTATAAATAAAGATAATTTATGTGAAGCGTGGTTAGTATTTATCGTGGAATATGAATCAGATTATAAAGGCTTAGAAAATTATTAATTTTCAAAAAAGAGACCTCTGGTAGTTATAAATATAGACCAATTCAGTAAAACAGTGTCCAGGAATCTTAAACCAACAAGCAAAACAAAATGGGCTCACATGATCGCTTGAATTCACATCCCCAAGAGGATCAAGGGCGTATTTTGGCAAATTATATCCGTGTATCTACTTCTATCAGTAAATGTCACCTGTTAATTTCAAGCGCGTTCGGAACCAAAATGTGGCTATTGTTGCAGTATACTTACTACGCGCAGTGTCATTAGTTTCTTACTGTAAAAATAAACGGTCGGTCACGGTAGAGGACCGGTCTAAGGCATGTACTGTCTTCGCTCACTTGGAAACCGGGATCGTGGGTTCGAATCCCACTCGGGGCATGGATGTTTAGGTTGTGTGTGTGTGTGTTGTTCTGTGTTTATGTACAGGTAGAGGCCTTGCGACGAGCTGATCAACCGCCCAAGGAGTCCTACCGAATGTGTAAGATCTAGAAAACCCGAAGTGAACGGGGAAGATCATGGAGGTAGGACTAGGCCCACTGGGGCTGTGGTGCAAAGGAAAGAAAATAAATAAACGACCAAGGTCACAGAATGAGCCCAGTCAAATGCAGCTGAGGACCAGTCTACTTTTTTTTGGGGGGGTGGGGTGGGGTGAGATGTGAGTCCACTTGGTGCATCGGCCGTCAGTCTTCCTACTGTACCAGCCCCGGATGATAGATGAGTATGGAGCACTTGTTGGAATGTGAATTTCCAGGGGAAACCGAAGTACTCGAAAAAAACCTGCTCCAGTTCCACTTTGTTCACCGCAAATCCCACGTGACCACCTAGGATCGAACCCCGGCCGCCGCGGTGGAAAGTCGGCGACTAACTGCCTGAGCTGTGGCCGCGCCATAGCTCAAGCGGTTAGGAGGTGGCTTCCCACCTCGGCAGCCCAGGTTCGATCCCGGGTCTGGTCAAGTGGGATTTGTGGTGGACAAAGTGGCGCTGGGGCGGGCTTTCTCCGAGTACTTCGGTTTCCCCTACCAATCTTCATTCCACCAAATTACCCATCATCATAATCACCCGGGGCAGGCTACAATAGGCCAATCAGTGGCCGCCGTGCCGAGTAGACCCAGTTGGACTCCACCCCCCAATAAGCGAATTAAAAAAAAACGCCTGAGCTATGGCATGGCCTATCAGTCTACCTTTATAGCATGTTAGTTGAGGCAGACTGAATTTGACTCGATCGGTTACCATACCAGCAGCTTATGTCTGACCTTTTCAGATATATTCTTTATTTCTTTCTCTCTTTCCCATCATTTTTATTTTTCATTGGTGCTACAGCCCTCATTTTGGCCTAGGCCTATCTCTATGAAACTCTCTGTTTCACTTCGGTTTCACTAGATCTTAGACATACGGTAGGACTCCTTGGGCGGGTGATCAGCTCGTCGCAAGGCCTCTACCTGTATACAAACACGGAAAAACGCACACAAACCTCCATGCCCTAAGTGGGGTTCGAACCCACGATCCCGGTTTCCAAGCGAGCGAAGACAGTACATGCCTTAGACCGCTCGGCTACCGTGACCGGCCTTCCCTCCTTTAGCTCACGCAATTACAGCTCGTGAGCCAGTCGCTAGCGGACTGGATACCCACGGGCGTAATATGGAACCAGAACGTGCTATGTCGAATTCGCGAGTTTCTTTTGGCTATATGGAAGAAGCAATTCGTAAAATAATTTATTTAAGGTAAGAATAAAAAGCGATCCCTTAACTGGCCGTGAACGTCCATAGGCTTGTGAGATGTCGAGGCTCCCACATCAGACAGTCAACTTACAGATAGCGGTACAGTTGTCAGCCTTACGCGCAGGCCGCCCTGTANTTAACCGCCAGGAAGATTCCTGGTACTCATTTCTGTTAGAGGCTGAATCGATCCCAGGGCTATAGTGCGGCTGGCAGGTTTATGTCAACTGAAAAAATGTACCTCATCTGGACTCGAACCCGCGACCTTCCGGTTTGTAGCATAGTGCCTCAATCAACTACGCTACAAGGGAAGAATACGGTTTTGAATTTTTTGTGAGCGGTTGTGATGTTATTTGCGAAGCGACTGATTTAAACCGGTGATGCCGCCTAGAATTCCTGCAGGCGCCGTCTCGTTTGGCGTCCACAGACTGAATACTGTAGCCTAAAAATTTCTGTACGGCGCTCATTAAATAGCCCTACGATAGAAGCCTTACTGTGGAGCACGGACAACTGACCTGTGTAAGAACCGTACTGCAAAGAAACACGTTCATTGTCTTCTGGCATCTCCGCTAGTACTCGTAACTACTCGCACAAATTTTATCTTCTAAGCCAAGGATTCCTTAATCACAAGCAGCCTGCCGATAGCAGTCCCCATACTGTATTTTTGAATTCACAGAGGGGCTGATGTCTGAATAAACGAGTTCCGGTTAATTAATCCATGGAGCAGAGTCCTTCTTGAGTATCTAATAGTCTCTCAACTAGTTAAGAAATTATCCACCCTTTATGGAACCCGAAAGTAAGAACCGCCATTAGACCCTAACCTAAGCCAATCGAATTCAGCCCACCTTCATATCCTGTTTATTTGAGATTCAGTTTATGTTATTCTCGCATCTATGCCTAGATCTTCAAAATCGTTTCCTCCCTTCAGATCTTACGACTAAAATTTTGTATACATATTTTATCTCCTCTGTGCGTGTTACGTATCTCGCCAATCTCATCTTCCTTGATTTGATCACTCTTAATGCTAATATTTGAACAGCGAGAATTATGACGCTCATCATTATTCAGTTTACGCATCCTCCTTTCCCCGAGGTCCCAATGAGTCAGTAGGCTTATAGTTGCAAGGAAACCTTCCAATGACATGCCGCCATGCGATAATGCTTTCTCGAAACACGCCTGATGTTAAATGAAATGACATCTGCGTTTATCGGGGACTGTTTAACTTCGTAGAAGGGCAATCAAAGTTAGTGTCGTAATGTGTTCGGGCCAATCGATTTTGGGTGTAAATATTATCCATATACTATGTTATGCCTTTGAAAATATGCATCATTAATTCAAAGGAACAAACAAAAAAATCTCCTTGGCCTGTAGTCCCCAAGCGAACTATACCGACCGAGAGACCGCCGCTTGTCGGCGAAGTTAGTGCCAACTTTTGGCGGATAGAGGGTGTCACGTGGTCAGCGCAAAGGATCACCACGGCCGTTGATCTCGGTTTTCTAGACCGGATCCGCTATTTCTTTGAAACAGTTCCTCAGTTATCCTCACGAGGCTGAGCGGACCCCGTTCTAGACCTACTACTTCTCAGAAAATCTGGTAGCGCCGGGAATCGAACCCGGGACCTCTGGATCTGTAGGCAGGAACTCTGACCACTAGACCAGAGAGGCGGTCAAAGGAACAACCATTTATAATATGACGGTACGTTTGATTTGCTCTCAATACATTGTCCCTTTCCCATTACACAGACTATAAATAAGTCCTTGGGCGTGGAAAAGTAAATCCACTCTATCGTCACGAACTGACACTGTCAGATGCATAACGACTGATAGATTCTAACCCCGCGATTCAAAGCTATCCTCGAGAAGCTGATGTTCATCTGGTCAGGAAATGTCCCTAAGTTTCAATACAGGATGGTGTTCACAAAAGCCGACCACTAGACTCCATCATGTACAAGCTGAATTCTGTTTACAGCATTGGTATTAGTCTGCATATGTGACACGATAACTAGGGCCTATTGCAAATCAGTATACTTATATACCTTAGAAATGAGGCCGCGCCATAAATCAAGCGGTTAGTCGCTGGTTTCCCACCGCGGCGGCTGGGGTTCGATCCCGGGTCTTGTCAAGTGAGATTTGTGGTGGACAAAGTGGCGCTGGGGCAGGTTTTCTCCGAGTACTTAGGTTTTCCCTGCAAATCTTCATTCCACCAATTACTCCACAATCACCCTCACCTATCATCTGGGGCTGGTACGTTGTGCGTTCAAGTTCTAAGGTCTCCGATTTTTTTTTCTCACACAATAATCATACAAAAAATTTGAAACTTCTGTCACTTTTCAACGTAATCTCCCTGCAGCCGTACACATTTTTCACAACGTCGACGCCATGATTCCATGGCCGCTGCGAACGTTTCTGTAGGAGTCTGTTTTGACCACTGGAAAATCGCTGATGCAATAGCGGCA
>NW_019720721.1:231000-290138 GCF_002891405.2 Cryptotermes secundus | reverse complement strand
GCCATTTTAAGTATCAAAAACACTCCTCACACTCGCCGCTACCACTAGAGTTCTGTGTGCCGTAGAGTTCTGCCATCTCTGTCACGCATTCACAAAGAGTGCACACGTATTTTAAACAAAACCGCATGTGTCTATCTGCTCCAAGTCCTGAGAAAAAAAATCGGAGACCTTAGAATATGAACGCCCCTCGTACAATAGGCCAGAAGTGGCCGCAGTACAAGGGAGTTAGTCCCACCCCACTAGCAATAAAAAAATACATTAGAAATATGGGAAGTTTTGGAAAGTGATGAGTTTGGCTTTTACACGTATATTGCGTCTTTTAACCCTCCAAGGCAACATAACTGTTTTGTTATTTTATAAGATTATGGATACTGTATTCTTAATTTCCTTTCGAACATAAACTAGTGCTTTATTTTCTCATGCCAGATACAACGTAAAATACGATGTTATGATTAAGAAATTAACATATTTACAAAGTTGATATATTAGATATCTCTAAATCAGTAAAACTGGTGACTAAAGCTAGTTTCTTAATATAGTCTAAGTCTAAACGGTTCTGTGAATTTTGTTGGTAATTCACGTTATACAATGATGCTGTTTCAACCTGACAGAAGTTTAATATCGTATTTTATGTGGAAATTTAAATATAACAATTATTTTAACACGCGGTAGAGTAGTTGGTTGAGGCACTATGCTACAAGCCGGAAGGTCGCGGGATTGACTCCCGATGAGGTCGATTCTTTCAATTTACCTAATCATTCCAGCCGTACTATGGCCCTGGGATTGACTCAGCCTCCAACAGAAATGAGTACCAGGAATATTCTTGGAATATTC
Source organism: Cryptotermes secundus (assembly GCF_002891405.2). Taxonomy (NCBI): domain Eukaryota; kingdom Metazoa; phylum Arthropoda; class Insecta; order Blattodea; family Kalotermitidae; genus Cryptotermes; species Cryptotermes secundus. The sequence goes on along the minus strand of NW_019720721.1, from coordinate 289,304 downwards.
TTGGGGGTAAAGGGCCGGCACGTAAGACTGACAACCTTACCGCCATCTGTGAGCTGACTGTCTAGAGAATATGTGGTATCCTTAACATCTCACAACTCTACGGGCCGTCACGGCCTGCTACAGGGATACCTTTACTTTACCTACTTACTTATTCACTGCTGCTACGTTGCAAAGTAATAGTACCATATATTGTAACTACATATTTTTCACACTGTCTGATTCATTTGGAACTGGTAACTGTCATTATGCACAGATTTCCCATGTAAGCTATAGGAATGTGTCTGAAGATGTGAGACTCGAGGTTGTAGCCGTACCGCTGACACCACCAGTTAAGTCAAAAGTGGGAAGGCCCTCAACCCACGCTACTAGTATAATTTTTCAAGCAGCTGTCAAAAACGACGTTAGGACTTTAAGGTCAAAAGTCCCAAAGTACAGCTAGACGGTTGGAGCAGTGAAAATTAAGGTAAACTCCCAAAATTCGAATTGTTCCAATCAGCCGAAATTAGGGTAGTAACTTGGAGGCGGAGCTGAAGCTGTGAAGATTTCTTGCTTCAAAGCAGAGTCAGTCTGCTAAAGGAGCCTCTGAACAACTCTGCAAGCGTCACTGGCAGCTTGGTTCAAAAGCCAAAGTTAAAAACAAAATTATGTTTAAGTGTGTTATTGGAAAAATCTCTGAATAACTCGGCAAAATTAATTAGACGCAAAAATTAGTGTGAATCTTAAGTTGGCTTAAAAGTTTAAGTGAAAGTGTTATCACTTCTACGTGTTGTGCTAAAAAGCAGTCGCTAAATAACTAGCCAGGGGTCTGGTCGCAAAAGTTTGAGTGATTTCAAGTTTGTCTAAGGGATTAAGGACAAGTGCTGTTACCTGAATATCAAAAAGTGCTCATCAAACAGTTTTGTGTAGTGCATAGCTATAAAGACGCTTATCTTTCCCGCTAACGCGAGGCCCGTATGCACCCTGAGACAGAATCTCAACGCTCCAGTGGGAATGCAGTACCTATCACCTGTAGTTTCCGGTTCATCCCCCCTTTTTCCTGAAAAGTAAGCCTTTATGGTAAGCTTACTGGCGCCCAACATTCACGTAACCCATATCCCGCAAATAACCACCATCCACAACAACAACAAACAGGGGAAAAAGAACTGAATAAGAAGGACGCAGCAGCAACCTGCAAACTTGGAGTACCAACAGGTGAGAGGGAACGTAAGGGCAACAGGACAGTTAGAAGTTTGAGTGTGAAGATCATTCTCTCTTGGGATATGGCGCTATGTAGTTTGTTAGTTACCCGAGCCTCGGAGGCACCTGTTGCTCTATCATGAAGGCAGACGGATCAAGGTCAAGGGAAGAGGTTCCTCCAAAACATTTGTACCGGTCTGCATGGCGTCATATTCCAGACGACAGTAACTTTCACTGTCTCTGAAATCTTTTATTTAGAAGTATAACAAACCCCGTCTAAATTAGTGATATAATTTTTTTTCCCCTTGGCACTACAGCCCCAGTGGGCCTAGGCCTACCTCCATGAACTCCGTTCACTTCGGTTTTTCTAGATCTTACACATACGGTAGGACTCCTTGGGCGGGTGATCAGCTCGTCGCAAGGCCTCTACCTGTATACAAACACAGAAAACCGCACACACACAAACTAAACATCCATGCCCTGAGTGGGATTCGAACCCACGATCTCGGCTTCCGAGCGAGCGAAGACAGTGCATGCCTTAGACCGTTCGGCTACCGTGACCGGCAGTGATATAATAAATTACCGTAATTTTGATTAAATTGATAAAAAATCGATATGCAACCTAAACCTTCAATCTCACAACACCAAGGTCAAAAATTGTCCAATCTCGTTTCTGATCCTTGAAGAACTTCACTTCCGGCCTCTTACAGTAAAGAATCATTGACATCCTCTGCTTATCCTACATTCCTGTGTTACAACAGCAGTTCTTACAGCCTACTGATCGTCTGTTTACAAACTTCCAGTTCCGATCTTGCACGTGCCCACTAAATTCTGCGCGTGACGTCATTCCGTGAGGCCAATCGCTCTGAAACGAACGTTACCATGTATAGACTGACGTCAAGGGCTTACTGTCTGCGAAATGCATGTCTTGTCACATTAACAGAGGAACTGGGGGAGGGAAACCAGAAAAAAAGAGCTTCAGAAACGTACTCTTCAATCAGAACAGACAAGATTACTAAATAAAAAGCGATTGTGTTGAAAGGGACATCACGTAACTCAGGAGGAAACGAAAAAATGCAATTTGTTTTCCAAATCTCAGGACAGGAAAAGATTTTGAGACACACGAAAATACCGAAATGTATATTAGAGGAAGACGTTCTGTAGATATGAATTAGATAGATGTAGGCTATATAGTTAATCTACTGACCAGATGAGCAAACATCAGCTCCCCAGGAAATCTGTGTACCAGCACAGTAGCATGAATGAATCTCTACTGTTAACCGTCCATGTGACACGGGGCATCTTCGCGGCAAATTTTATTACAACTTTGGTTCTTGAACAAAGCGCTGTATGCCACAAAGCGGGCTACGTTGAGTGGGATTATCAATATGGCTGCACAGGGAATTAAGTTGGGTAACTCTTAACCTTGTAATACAGTAAAAAAATCGAGGCCTTCCAGACTAAACCTAAAAATGCTTAGTATAAATGAGCATTCTTAAAACATTTTAAAGCAATATATAAACACTATTCAAATTATAAACATCTAAGCTAACAAAGAGTACTCTCTTCTGGGATATAACTTCATGTAGTCCGTTGAAAATCAACCGACGTTTCGGAAGAATATATCGCATCCATCTTCAGGGGCGAAGAATAAAAAGAGCAAGAAACCACAATGAAAGCAGGTTCCTGGTTCCTTACTTGGTATTTATTCTTCGACCTTAAAGATGGAGGCGATATGTTCCTCCGAAACGTCAGTTGACTTTCAACTGACTACACGGCGTTGTATCCCAGAAGACAGAACTGTTCATAACCATCGCTGTGAGAACCTCAAATCCTATGTAGACTAACGTTTGGAGCCAAAATTTTACATTATTACCGGCAGCGTTTACTTTATCACACGTGCCAACAAGTCTTCTGTTATTGCTTAGTGTAAATTTGAGCTGTCACGGCTTACGGCGTTGTTTTTCTTTGCTAGCTTCAGTGAAACAACATTATTTTGATTCGCCTTTGAGAGATGATATGTTTTCGGATTACATTCTGACTTAGTGTTTGGCAAAGTTGAGGCTGGTTGTACAACCGCGTCATCACTGCAAACACTGCCGTAGCAAAGCTATTGTTCCAATAAACGAGAAAATCTGTATATTATCAGCTAGTAACTTGCGGGAAACAACTAGCACAACAGAGTTCACCTCGGTGACTTGGCAGTTTCGCATGTATTTTGATTATTGGTAAATGATATTTCAGTTCAGTAGAGTTCGTGATGAACAAAATGGGGATTGTTAACGTTATAGCAGTTAAAAATCATACATTTTGGTGGGCTACAGAATTTACTTATCTGTGAAAGGAGCTACTGTATGCATGTTCTATATTGAAAATATCTCCGTGTTAACAGACTAGACTATTAAGACATACTGCGATACAAAGCAATCACCACAACTGAAAGACGTACGAGTACAGAGGCACTTGAGAAGGGACAGCATATATCAGTATGAAAACCCTTTTGCTCAATAGCAAAGGTTATTGGAAAGTGCAGCCTCGTAACCAGATACTGCAGTACGTGGTTTCCGAAATTTTAACAACAGCAGGAAAAAAACTTAAACTTTTCGATGACGAGGTAATAATAAAAGAAAATTTACAGGCAGCAGTAGATGCTGCATTTCCTGATTATACGCAGTTTCTAAAATTGGTTTATAAAGATTTATCGACGGAAGAAGAACCAAGGATCTCTCACAGAACAGTGAAGAAAGCTAAAACACAAAAGTCGTTGATTTTCAATGGTTTGCTGTACCACTGATCCAAAACAACAACCTGAGCCACACAATGCAACCTGCTGTTTTCTTTCGTGGAACTGACATGGGAATTCAGAATGCCCGTGGACTTAATGCCAATGAAACGGACCACCATGGGTGGACTTGGCGACTGACGAAGCACCTAGCACGGCCGAGAGGAACAGTGGCGCATGACTCCCTCACTTATCACTAGGGACCGGATTTTATGCTCTAATAAGTCCTTAAATACGTACGCATTTATGCATGAAAAACTTCCAAACTATACATGTAAAATATGCACATAAAAACTTCATACCAAATACAGTGGAACCTCGAACTTCGAACACAATCCGTTCCAGGAGACGGTTCGACTTTCAAGCTGTTCAACTTTCGACATAAATTTCCCTTTTGAAAAAATGTGAATTCGATTAATCCGTTCCAGACCCCCAAAATTTACCCAATATAAAATATTTTAAGTGCCTATTTCAAAAGATCATATTGGTAAACAATGATAAAACAAGTATATTTAATTTCAATAATTGAATGTTTTATTTATGATAGTACATACATAAAAATATTATATAATAATCAATCAATAATAAAAGTAGAAGGGATATTACTATTCATTGGAAGGTATTCATTTTTCTTCCATTTGTAATCCACTAGTTGAGAGTTGTGGTTCATTAACATTAAAACCACTTGTTTTCTCTTTGAAGAGAAACCTGTGATAAGTTCCTCTTTAATTTTTATCATAGAAATTACGATTTTTCTTTTAGGCCTTTCACCTCTAGTAACTTTCTTTGGTGCCATTATGAAAGGGTATTATTGAAGACAATATAAAAATTACCCAAATGAATAAAACACTTACAACAGATTGAGCGTGCGAGATGCTCACTGAAGCAGTCGCGGGAGAACTAACCGGGCTACTGCGCGTTAGACCAAGCAGAGAGAGAAGGCGACCATGTGACGAACATGTAACTCTTTATTCGACTTTCGAGTTTTTCTTCGAGTTTCAAGTTGTTCGAATACCAAACCTTTGGAAGTCCGAGTGTCCACTGTATTAAAATTAATTTTATATTATTTTAAGACCAATAAATCAACATTTCAGTTAATTTAATGCAGTCGCTGAATGATTAACTTGCGATGAAATAGTGAACTTAAATACAAATCATGAAAAAAGGCAACATTTTTTTTCGTTTTTAAGGCCGCATATACAAAATCGCTATCTGCTCCACTGTTAGTGAGTTTTTACTTGGCAGTTCAGTACGTTTACCGGCTAAAATATCTTCAATTTCACAAATTTATTCAAATCCTGGTTTTTAAAGAATGCTGTGTACTTTTTCCTTCACAATTTCACCAACTCTTCCAGGAATCGAATGCAATTTGGGAACAGTGGTTTTGAATACAATTAACGACTGATACAAAGTAGCATTGCTATTGCTTACCTCCAGTGAGGAAATGGCGGATAGAAGATGAGAGAAGTGAGCAGATATGTAGAAAAGATTAGTTTCTAGTTCTGAGTTTTCTTCATTTTGAATTGATGCTGCATATCCTAATACGGAACACAAAAAGTGTATACACATGGCGATGATTGAAAATTTGAACATAAAATTAAAAAAAATATATAATGATAAATATTTTAGAAAAAAATATGCAGTATAAATAGAGTTCTTCGAAAATATTATGCTTATTCATAAAACAGACAAAATATGCATTTATATGCTCCATCAAACCACGTCTAAAATTTAAGAAATGAAGTAATTGATACATATAGCCAAATGAGCATACTTTTTGGTTTTAAGAAAGAAATATATATTTGCATTAAAATCTGATCCCTACTTATCACCAGCGGCGTGAGGAATGCAACGGATCGCGATTTCGCAATAATCCATGGCTAGATACACCAAGAAAATCTGTTGACGCTGATCATCCCAGCCCTTTTCAACTGAATGATAATAAATCATCTATAACTGGTTATCGGTATTTTAAATTCAAAATTTTATATTTCGATATTAACTGAAGTGTATCGTCATCTACTCGTATAGTACCGTATTCCATTGTCTTGGACGTGCAATACGGTGTTTATGTGGAAATTTCTGGGTCGTGGCAGGGCCAGGAATTCTGGAATCTTCTCACCTAGAGAAGTCATTACTGTCTACAAAATCTTTCATAATGACAAATGTTCTTGCAGCGGTATCAAGACCCGTTAAATTCATTAGGTCAAAAGAAATCAATCATCGTCTACCTAAAGTTCTCTTGAATGATAAGGGATTTGAATACGATGTCCATAAGCGATTGAGACATGCTGAAATGCTGAAACGTGTGCATGACTGACAGTCGGAACCTGAATTATTCTAGATAAGATCTAAAGTATATTAATACAATTATTGTGCTATTAAACATTATTTATCGTCCTTATTTTATATAGAGTAACGTTTCGGAGACTGGATTCTGATTCCGTCTTCAGGTAAGAGCCTATTCATTTGGGCCCAGCCGATAGAGCTAGTCCCTGTCGTTGGACCAAAGAAACCAGCGCGAAATCAGGTGGCAAGCAGATCTCTTGCTCGGCTTATTATTTGACCCTGAAGAAGGAGGCGATATGTTCCTCCGAAAGGTCGGTTGACTCTCAACGGACTACACGGCGTTATATCTCAGAAGATAGAGTTTTTTCCTGAGACATGGTCGACTCCTTGAATTCTATAAACTCAGTTTATTTGTTAATTGGTTTCGAGTGCTTAGTGACCACGCCAGGCGAATAAAAGGAAGCCTTGTAGGAAGCGCACATGTTTGTGAACAGTTTTTTTAAAAAATGAAAACAGTCAGGAAGTAAATCTATAAATCGATTCGTTCGGAAAAGAAAGATTGGGAAACTCTCCCGGCTACTACTTCTCACGTACATCCAATTATTGACAACTTTGAGGGAGAGACTCGGAAAGCTTTTCCTTGACGTTCTTCCATCCTTCAAAATAAAACACTAGTAAGTTTTGTCGCTTAAAAGCTTAATGAAAAATTATACTGATAAAATACGTCTTTCATTATTATCATTTGGCTTTCAGCCCGGACAGGATTTCTAGGGTGTTTAATTATCCCTCGTGCAAAGAGGTTCATCATTACTGTAAGAGATATTCCCAAAGATTAATATAATTTTGTTTGTTGCTCTAACTGATTTCATTCTTCACTCAAAATTATGGTACTTAAAAACAAGTAACTGCAACAATTGAAGTAATCAGGCACATGTTATTCACTTCTTGTTATCTCACTATTTTTATTCGTTTTACCCACACTTTCCTTGTGTTTCAAAATTACTACATTGTTGGGTAATGGCAGAATTTGCTATAACAGAACGGTAACATCAGAACATGTTACCGGAAATACGCTGTTATGGTTACCTATTTCCTTTCAGCCCTGTTGAGTACGGAGGAATCAGATTTCCACATCAATTCGAGAATGAGAAGTAAATGAAAACACAGTATGGCTGCATTATTGCAAGCAGACCAGTTTATTTTTTCCATACAACTCGTTACGCAACAGAGAGGCACAATATTTATCGTCGTGCTCAAGATAAATCTAGTAATACATAATTATGACTGAATACATATCAGAGCAAATAATACGAGTTAGTAAAAGTTTACGTATGGATCAAAGGCCTAGACGCAGGTGGGATGATAATATTACAATGGATCTTAGAAAAATTGGATGGGGTGTTAAGGACTGGATTCATCCGGCTCAGGAGAGGGATCAGTGGAAGGCTCTTGTGAACATGGTAATGAAACTTCGGGTTCCATAAAATGTTCGAAAATTCTTGAGTAGCTAAGTGATTAGCGGCTTCTCAAGAAGAACTCAGCCCCATGAAGTTAGCTGGTAGGTTAATGTGGAGCACAGGAAAGAAGTTGTGCACTGAACCATGGATGTGGTGTGCAAGAGACAAACCAGGAGTAGAAGCGGAATAAATTAGAATATTTGAAGCCCCTTTGGTGGAAAAACATGTTTAGACAAAAACAAATACGATAAAAAAATCACCCTTTCGCGTCTATTTGAGACCTATATGCCCCAGGCGTCTCTGCTAGGCCTCTTGAAATTTGCCAGAACAAATGAATTCGTCATCAGTAATCTGTCAGACGACAGGTCCACAGTCTCTTCCAAAACAATTCCTCCACTTAATGCGATCTAGAGCTTTCTCCTTCAAGTGACAGTATCCTCTTCTGTCCCCAAGGTCATCAAGCATCTTCTTACGTCTTCTTCCTCGTCTTCTGGTCACTTCTATCCGCCCCTCTATCTTTCCTTCAATAACTTCTTTTAGAAGGCAGTTACCGCGTAAAACATGACCAATCCAATTAGCCTTCCGTTTTCTTACTTCGTGTAGGATATTCCTCTGCTCACTGACTCTAACTAACACTTCTTCATTACTCACATAATCGGTCCAACTGATCTTCTCCATCCTTCTCCAACACCACATTTCGAAAGTTTCCAGATGTTTCTGATCTACTGCCCTAAGTGTCCATGTTTCAGCCCCATACAGAGCTATGCTCCAAATGTAGCATTTCACTAGTTTCTTCCTCAAATTTAAGTCCAATTTGCTGGTAAAAAGATTCTTCTTCTTGCTAAATGCAGCTTTTGCCATGGCAATCCTGGATTTAATTTCACTAGTACACCTTCCATCATCTGTTAACAAGCTACCCAAATATTTAAAACATTTCACATTCTCCAGTTGTTTTTGGTCTATCTTTATTGTGACTGGGGTTGGTTGTCTCGAAATTTTCATTACTTTTGTTTTCTCCACATTCATTTCCATGCCATAGCACCTTCCAATTTCAATTAGTCTGTCAATCATGCCCTGTAGCACAGTTTCTTCCTTAGCCATTAACACAAGGTCATCTGCATATTTCACAGTTTGAAACGAATTAATGCAGCTATATCTGTGATCTAGTGGTCAGAGTTCCTGCCTACAGATCCAGAGGTCCGGGTTCGATTCCCGGCGCTACCAGATTTTCTGAGTAGTAGTAGGACTGGAACGGACTCCACTCAGTCTCGTGAGGATAATTGAGGAGCTAGTTCAAGGAAATAGCGGCTCCGGTCTAGAAAACTGAAATTAACAGACGTGGGGATTCGTTACGCTGACGACACGACACTCTCTATCCGCTAAATTTGGCACTAACTTCGCCGACAAGAGGTGGTCGCTTGGTCGGTATAGTTCGCTTGCGGACTAAAACCACGGAGTTTGTTTTGTTTTTATACAATTCTATAAACGAATATCCAGATTTGTTTAAGATATAAAAACTGCTTTGATTTTTAAAATATGACACGAACGGCTGAAAGTCAGCGATATGACTGAACAGATTATTGCAGAATGTAAGAGAAGCAAACACTGGATAGAATTCATGAAGACAAGTGATTAAAGATAACGTGGAATTAAAATCTACAGGCTGACGAATGCTAGAAAGACCAAGGAACTGCGGAAGGAGGAAAGCGAGGCACGTACAGGCGTTAGGATGCCTATTGCGTAAAGAAACAAGAACAAGCGGAAAATATGTGTGTATGTATTGGAAATATTATCGCTCGATGCTATAAAAATTATATAAAAAGCGGCTTAACTGGTGTACGTAAGTGTTCCACAGGTTTGACGAGTTTAACCTCAACTCCTGCATAAAATAATCAGACTACATGGACTGTTGTTTATCGAAACGAATCTTTGGAACAGAACAGTTTCAATTTCCGTAAAATACGTATTTAAATAAGAAAACAATAAAGAGCTCACCGAGAGTTTCACTCTTTTACGGACTGAAGGTAAGTAAGTCCATCGATAACTTATAACATACGAGGGCTATTCGGAAATTAATATCCGTTTATTTTAGGAAACTAACGTAGGAGCGGGCGAGAACTCGCGCATGCGAGGTATCGCCACATGACTCACTGCCTTGTAGTCCATTGCATAACTGGTCGCCTAGTGTTTTTTCTTGCCTCTACAGAGTGAGTTATGATGTGTCCTGTGATTGATAATCCCTCCAGCAGCAAAATTCGCTCTCTTACCCGCTTTCTTCACGCTAAAAACGTGAGTGCTGCGGAAATTCATCGTGAATTCCGCGCGGCGGTTTGCGACCAAAATGTAATGAGTGAAGAAACTGTAAGACAACTGTGTAGAATGTTAAAAGATGGACAAACAGATGTTCATGATAAACAGCGAAATTCTCGGCCATCTGTAGTGAGTGATGTTCTTGTAACATTTGAGGTTCTTCACGACGGTGATTATGAACAATGCAGCCTTCTGGGATATGGCGCCGTATAGATCTTGTGTGAACCGACGTTTCGGAGGAACGAATCGCCTCCATCTTCGGGGCACAAAAATCAGCGAGCGAGGAACCAGCGTGAGCAGGTGGCTACAGCTGGTTCATCGCTCGCGGATTTTTCTACCCTGAAAATGGAGGCGATACGTTCCTCCGAAACGTCGGTTCACACAAGATCTACACGGAGCAACATCCCGGAAGACGACACTTTTCAGTGATGTTCTTATCCAATTTACTGACAAAAAAAAAATCGTGACAGACGGCAGTTCACAACTTCAAATCTGTCGTGTGAATTTCCGCAAATTTCACGAGATTATCACAGTTAGGCTAGGCCATCAAAAGTGTTGCGCAAGATGGGTTCCGAAAATTCTCATGGGTGGCACAAAACGCACAGAATGGCTTCGGATTTTGTGGAATTCATGCAACAGTGGACAACAATAACGTTAGGAGTGTATAGCGAGACACTAAAAGAACTATGTAAGGTCATTCAGAACGAAAGAAGTGGAATGCTGACAGTCAGTGTAGTGCTCCTCCATGACAATGTATGTCTGCATACAGCTGCTCGCACTCGAGCACCGGTGAAGCATTTCAACTGGGAGTTGTTTGACCATCCTCTTTACAGCCCTGATTTCGCTCCGAGCGATTACCACCTGTTTGCCTACCTGAAGAACTGATTGGAATCACAGTCATTCAACAAGAATTAGGTGATGGAAGGTGTAGAAACGTAGCTGAACTCACAGGCGGCAGCTTTCCTTGACACAGGCATACAAAAACTTATTCCCCGATACGACAAATGCCTCAATTACGGCGTGACTGCGTTGAGAAGCAGCTTAAGTATATAGATATTTTTATATAAAATATATTTTTCTCGTTGTTTTGTTAATAGCTCACCGAATATTATTTTCCGCATAGCCCTCGTACGATTAAACGTCCAATGGGCCATCGATATATCGATGATTCTACTCAGGGTAGCGGCCAAGCAGCGGAAGACCAATGGCAGAAAGTATAAGTGACGGAGCAGCATGAGCTGGAGCATTTATCGGCCCAGAGGTTCCGTTGTTGGTAGTAGTAATATTGACTTAGGGCTAGTGTGAATAGAAATATTTTGAAACTAATGTATGTTGCAAACAAGTGACAGGAATAATACAGTTAGTTCGTAGTAACGCAAACAAACATGCCAATTCATTAGACACTTCATTCCAGTAAAACGTTGGAGCAAATATTATTCTCATCATGCTTTCGTTTGTCCACGCGTCTGTATTGCCATGTTAACCTAACTTTATGAAATGACTTCCCGGTAACTGGACTTCTAAGAAGAATTAATTCCGTTAAGATATTACTCCTCAAACTGTAATCTGCAAAGGAGTTGCAAAGCTTCTTCGAAACAAAACTGTCTTATGTAAAAACCAACTATTCTTTTCAGTTCCCCCCCCCCTTCATACATAGTCAGCTTTAAGTTTTATTCTTTTACTACTATTTTAATAATGCACTTGTTTGTGGAAATAAAATTATCATGCAATGAGCAGACATCGCTGAGTGTAGACTCGGCACAACAATTATGTTGTTCAACTATCGGAGTGCGATTTTGGATCCTGTTTATTTTATTATATTTTTTTTCCTTGGCACTACAGCCCCAGTGGGCCTAGGCCTACCTCCATGAACTTCTCCGTTCACTTCGGTTTTTCTAGATCTTACACATTCGGTAGGACTCCTTGGGCGGGTGATCAGCTCGTCGCAAAGCCTCTACCTGTACACAAACACAGAAAAACGCACACACATAAACTAAACATCCATGCCTTGAGTGGGATTCGAACCCACGATCCCGGTTTCCAAGCGAGAGAAGACAGTACATGCCTTAGACCGCTCGGCTACCGTGACTGGCGGTTTATTTTATAGCAGTATAAATATGACGATATAAATAATTGCTGCTGGTCACGGTAGCCCAGCGGTCTAAGGCACGTACTGTCTTCGTTCGCTCGGAAGCTGGGATCGTGGGTTCGAAATGCACACAAGGCATGGATATTTGGTATGTGTATCTGTTTACTCGGTGTTTGTGTTGTCCTATGTTTAGGTAGAGAGGCCTTGCAAGGAACTGATTACTCATCCAAGGAGTCCTACCGTCTGTAAAATATGATCATTAAACTGAAAAATCAGAGGCCAGTGCCCAAGGGGGGCCGTAGAGCCAGTGAAAAAAAAAATAATTGCTGCATAACTCATTCTGTCAACCTGTGCTCAGAATTCACAGACGGAACTTCACGTGCATGCTTGGTGATTATTGCTTGAAGGTTAACAATTGTTCCTGCAATGGCGCAAGTTAGTAAAAAGGTTGCCTCATTGCGGTTTCACGTAAAAGCTAGAAGCGAGACACACAGAATTCAGCAATAATTATGTATATAAGCATCAGGAATTATGAGACAGAGCGGCGACCTTAGGATCGCTCTCTCCACGGACTGTCTCGGAGTCGACCAGCCAATCTATCAGCGAGGCCGGATAGAAGCAACCTGAAACCTCTATCACAAGCCCCAGTTGGTCACTCATGCCCTACAGTGCCTGGAAGCAACAGAGAAAACGGAAAAATAGATAGGATTAAATAGTTTCATCTTCGGAGTCCTCACACTTTGTCTAGGCATCTAGGCATGTGGTAGCTGTCCCGACCGAACCTCTAGCAAGGCGATAGTACCGATTGGTTAGACGGTGGTGAATACACCAGGCCACACAAACAGGGACAATGCCCATGAGATGTAGTGGTGTAAACAAAAATATAGCTGCAGTTGTATGCATATTCTAGCGTAAGTAGCACACTGGTATGTGCCGAGTTGCATATTACTTACCAGTCCCTTCCTAAACCTGGGTGTAATGGCGCAAAGGTCATGTACAAGTAGAAATAGTTTTTTGGGTAAATTTGGAATAATAGTATCTAGACTGTACGATTAAGAAACAGAAATGATGAAACGTACCAGGAAGCTTGGGTTTACAAAGAAGTGTAACAGGCAATACCTGAGTAATCAGAATGTTAGCGCGATAGCGTAATAACGCTGTCATTGAGGAAGAAGCTATATGAAGTAGGTCATAAACACTATGGCAGGAGGAAAACGCTGAGTCGGAGAAGGCGGTAAACCCGAAAGAGTCAACCCCTTCTCGATAGACGCCAATGAGTGGGCCACACCGACCCAAAATCACGTCAGAATGGGCGGGCCAATAAGACCCCGGAACACAAAGAATCAGCAAAAAGAGGGTACATAAACCCTAGAGGAATCAATCAAAAAACCTTTTGACCTTTTGACTTTTTAATATTATTAAGTAACTTAGAGTTCAGCCGGAGGCTATTGCCGAGAGAGCGATGGCAATGAGTGGGTGTTGGTTGGTGATGGCGAGCGTCTGTTTCCTCAACAAGTAAGTGAACCAACTTCATATAGGCGTGAACAATAAGTGTGGTAATTTTAAAGTGTAAACCCCAGAGAAAGACAGTGCTAACTAGATGGACTAGGTTCATTAAGAGATACAGAGGCGTAGAATACCCGACAGCAGGGGGACAGGAGATAGGACCAATGATGGCTACAGGGTCATCATCAAATGTAATACGAACCGACAAACGTCGGCAAAGTGTGTATATAGTATGTATATAGCGACAGAGGGAAATAGAATAGGATAGGAATGTGAGTTTAATTCAACCTAGCATTTCCTTAAGTGTTACCCTCTTCCCTGACGACTCCCGGACCTCCCAAAGCTTCGGCGAATTGCGAGTTAATCCAGGACCAGTGACGTAAGCAGTGATAAGTTCATTAGAGTTCTTGACATACAAGATGGTGGCAGTATAACAGTGGTGTAGCGGCGGCATAACAGTGGAGACAGCGGTGAGATAACCAATCCACCCCTGTCGTAAGGGCGTAAGGGCACAACAGTGGTGGAAGCGGTGGGGATACCTCCACGCCACCCGCCACCAGGCCGTAACACTGGGAATGAGGGTAAGAACAGCCAAAGGCCAGGCAGGAAACTTTTCGCGAATCCAATGCACTCCATCAGATTATTGGCTGAGGCATGGCAGAACTCGAATTAGTCCTGCCGATGTTTCTCCATTTACGAAGCCAATATCGCTTTTCATCATACTAGAAATTTCACGTCATTATTTGCGACAAAGTTCTAAGAAAGTTAACCTACTTTTAACCGTCGTGGGGGGGGGGGGGNGTTTTCTTGTCTCTTGGGGCGGCATTTAGGTCAATGTCGGCCATGACTGATAAAAACTACGACTTGGTCCGGCGAACAGTATCAAGAAGTTTATCCACGAGAGAACTGGTAGCGTGCTTCACACTTCCCGGTATGTGACCGCTGTGAGACAACGGTACAACAAGCAGTCGGTGGCCAAGGACTTGTGAATGTATGACGACACAAAGATGAACATAAAATAATGGCGACGGACATGTATTTGGCAGCGTGCGATGAAGTCTCGGTCACCTGCCCCCAATGCGACCACTAACGGATTCGATCCGTGGGCTGTTCTCGTACGCCTTGAGGTCGAAGTTGACCCGAGGTCTTGCAGGTGGAAGCAGTTTACTGTTTTGTGATATGTAGGATACTTTCATTTTTCCGTCTCTGTTATCGGTGTATTTTAGCATAATTATTACGTCAATTTAGAACTTGGTCTTGTTATACATCATGAAAGTGTCCTTCTTCCTCATGCACGTTATGTCAGTTAATGTCCTGAGTTCAAAGCCTGACACGCCACTTCTGACATTCAACAGTTTTAAGATTTTCCAGCAAGTCCCTCCCATATGTAACTTTTGTAAATTTAAATAAACATATATTCTGGTCTCATGACCACGGAGAATACGTGTATTACGTTATTTATAAAATCTGTCTACTTCATATATAAACCATTTGTGACTGGTAGTTTTCTGAAAACAGTCATGGGCTGCTCAAAGGGCTACCCATAGGATAACTCTTAGGTCTGAGAATTTGAATATTTCCGTTAGTTATATTCTGTTAGCTATAAGTAACCCATTCAAATTGGAGGTGTACAGAGAACAATTTCGCAACTTGCAAAAGCGGTCTAAGGAAGTCTGCAAATCATTTTGTAATTTTCAATATTGTTCTGATCTTAATTCTCTTAATAATAAATACCATCTTGATACGAATATACTAATCTTAACGGAAATGCTTTCGACCTTTATTCTAATTATTGCGACTTCATACCCTGTTTCATGCTCCCTTCTAATGTTATGAGGACGTAGTTCTATGTTTGTAATGAAACTCTACCCAGTAAACTGAACTTAGTATTGTACGTGCTTCCTAGGGCAGAGGTGAACAAACTTCTCGACAAAAAGCCAAATAAGAAGTTGCATGCGCTGCGCTGGCCCAGGAGGAGGTCCTACTAGGTCAGTGCGAAAATAAGCAATTTTTAGTATCTTCATAATCAACGAAGAATGGACATATAAATTATGATTAAATTCGGCAGGTAGTCGCCAAAGCGCCGGTCACGGTAGCCGAGCGGTCTGAGCCATGTACTTTCTTTGTTGGCTCGGAAGCCGGGATCTTGGGTTCTAATCCCACACAAGGCACGGATGTGTGGTGTGTGTATGTGTTTATTCTGTTTGTGTTGTCCTGTGTTTATTTTTGCTAGTGGGGTGGGACTAAGTCCCTTGTACCTTGTACCGCGGCCACTTCTGGCCTATTGTACCAGCCCCAGATGATAGGTGAGGGTGATTGTGGAGCAATTGGTAGAATGAAAATTGGCAGGGGAAACCGAAGTACTCGGATAAAACCTGCCACAGCGCCACTTTGTCCACTACAAATCCCATTTGACCAGACCCGGGATCGAACCGGGGCCGCCGCGGTGGGAAGCCAGCGACTAACCGCTTGAGCTATGGCGCGGCCTTTGTTCTGTGTTTAGGTAGAGGCCTTGCGACGAGCTGATCACCCGTCCAAGGAGTCCTACCATCTGCAAAATAATCATGAAACTGAAAATCAGATGCCAGGGTCCAAGGGGGCTGTAGAGCCAGTAAAAAAAAAATATCGCCAAAGCAGTGCGACGTACGGTACTGTTCAAAGTTGCTGACAAATTTTCCAGTGTTTGATGCATAAGTGTTACTGTTTCAAAGTACAAAACAAACAAATTTTCATCTGTCATCTGCACTCTTAAATTCAACTGCTCGACTTCAAGGATGCGTGTGGACGCAAAGACCTGAAAACATGTTACCAAAAATTTTGAAACTGCTGTATTTAAAACCACATAAGAGTTCAGAAACATTGGCACACATTTTCAGCTCTTTGCTTTAGGAAACATTTGCAGAAAACTGGAGCGAACACAGAACACATCACCCAAGATAAACAAAATATTCTCTGTAAAATTCTGAAGACACAAAAGACTGCCTGCAACTCCCCTGATTGGAATTATGGGAACAAGACGTAACGAAACACCTGCTACAGCCGAAAATAAATTAGAAGACGCCACTGATCCTTGCTTTCAGTTTGTGATGCAGCTGTGTGATTCTTGTCTAGCAGATGATGGCTCTCGGTTTCATGTGTAACACCGCATACACAAATACAAATCTGAATCTCACGCACATCTACACACGTCAATTAACATTTCCTTAGCAATTTAAATTAGTTTTGTAAAAGAAATCTTTCAAACAAAGTGTTACCTGTCCAGCAACGATTCTTGACGTGGCAGTGGCGTGATTTATGCAGTTAACGGCGTCGTACTATATCCGCATTTGCCTAGAGGGGCTGAGGAAAACTTTGAAAAATCCTGATCACAACTAGCCGGTCTTAGAGCCAAGAATTGAATCCCAGAGCCGTTAAACACAAAGCAGGTTTGCTAACCAAATTAAGACGTCAGTATTTTTTTTTATGTCATGCGTCTGCATAGAGCATACACAGGCCGTTCACAAACAGTACGACTGGCTTCTTTTCGTTTCTTTGGAAAATAGCACTCCCAACATTTCGCTCTGTAGCGATGTTGGTAGCGCTCAAGGGTGTTTCATTTCTAGGCACAGAAGGACCATGGCAATGGCGTAAATCAGCCAGTTCTTGACTTCTCTGCTGGTTTCTACAGGAGGCGAGGGACTCCATATGACTCCTGAATCTTCATTCTTATTTTCATAGCAGGAACTGACTGAGGTAAGTTATTCCTTTGTTGTATTTTGTAACATGATTACACAGGGATGTCTTATTGAGGCCCACAGTCATTGTAATTTATGGTGGATGGGTGGGGGGTGGTCCATTGCAACTCTTCTTGGCCCGCCTACAGTGAAGCAGTTTGCAGTTTCTATATAAACATTACACCACGACAGTCCCCTCGTAACATTAAATTAGATTGAAAGAATACATGTCTTCGTTACAGATTGGGAGAAACATGATATAATTTGTTTTAACCACGGAATGGTGACAACGAAACTGCGTTTTAATTACTGCTGCCCTGAGAGATATAAGCAGCACAGAGTGAGTCATAAAACCACGGTCCCTTGAATACTAATAAGTTTTTTTTTTCCTTTGAACTACAGCCCCAGTGGGCCTAGGCCTACCTCCATGAACTTCTCCTTTCACATACTAATAAGTACCGGGAAATAACATATGAGTCACATCAGGCTATTCAGAATAATGTTACCACTTTATTAGGTGTTAGTTACGTGAAGTGGAAAAGTCGACCTACAAGCTGTAGCAGCAAATGTACAGGTTTTGAGTAAACAGGCCTATATTGAAGTGCTGAATATTAAGAAGACAGTTCATTTTAACACTAGATAACTTTCTAAACGATAATGTTCCAACCGAGACGATAATGTATTGAATCGCACATTTCCCGTAACTGAGCCTCTTTCGTCCAAAAAGTTTCAAGGAATATTCTAAAAAACTGTAAAATTTGTAATTACAAAAGTCAGTTATTTCTGCCTCCGTGTATTTATCTACAGGGGAAAATGATAAAATAACCATTGTTAGCTAGCCTATGGAGCATGCCCGTCTTCTCTCGTTAACGGATTTGCATAAGTTAATGTTTGGCCTTTTTTAATTACGTCATTTGCATATTCCTGTTTTAAAGCGATTCCGCGATCGACGTAGCAGGATTCTGTTCCATTCCATAAGTACTTTAGAGTGTAGTGTATTCAGGTTTACTGAAACGAGCCGTCACTGCTAGAGTTAGTACAATAATAGCGTGCATTACAAGCGTAGGCCTTAACAGAACTCACTGCGACAACCACACTTAATAAAATCGTGCCAAGGACGTGATTACTGTGCTTTGTTTTGTTTTCCATGCATGACATTCAGCTTCCAGCAAATTAGATCTTGTGTGGCTGATCTAGAGTCTCGTACTAGAACACCAGATCGTGAAAATCTTCAAATCAACTACTTAACGCGGAAAAATGTTGAACAAAGTATGAGGAAAGGTTACGACTGCGACAGAGTACACATGGAGAGGGGTAGCAGGGAGGTACAGGCCTGTAGTGGGAGTAATAATCGACCCAATTTTATTTTATGGGAAAAATGACTAGCCTCTTCGTGGTACTGAAGAATTCACTGTGATAAAGAGGTCGTAAGTTTCCTGGCTCCCATTTGTGTTGCGATAAAACTTTAAGGGAACACTTATAACGTGAAAAACAAAATATTTTGATTTTTCTTGCCATACGAAACAAGATGAAAACAATATTTCCTAAGTACAGAAATCTAAGTAAATTTGATTTTCTGTATTTCTTGATAATATGCCAGATTTTTCTAGAAAAGTTAAATTATCTCAAATAACTGCTCATACATATACGTATGTGTGTGTGAATAAAAATGATATATGCACAACTGCCGAAAATTGTCCTTTATATTATGACATGCCAGCTGAAAGACCGGAAGAGTGGAGCCGGGAGAGACGACCGTTGCTAGGGATCGGCAAATAAACAAGTTTCCACGGCAACGAACAGTGACACCATAGTAGAGAAATTTCTGGAAAAGGTGTTTTCTATTGGGGTCCGTTCCGAGGTTATATAGCTAGAGCATCCAGCAAGCAAAGTGCGAACCGGTGTGTCCCCGCAAAACAAGGTTCTCCGCGCCATTGGAAATATTCCAAGGCGCATACCAGTCCACGATTTGCATACGGCTTCCGACCTTCCCTATGTATACGATTATGCAACAGATTTGTGCAGGCAACAAGCAAAAGTCATATAAAATCATGAGAATGAACATGTGCATAGGGCAAGGCGAAGTCAGACATAGAAAATACACGTATAAGAGGCTTAAATATTATATGTAAAAGAGAGGCTACTAACATCAGTATCTCATATAGATTTATGGCAAATCTTCTGTACTGGAACAAAACGTTACCTGCCATTGTCAGCTTAATGTTGCGCTCTTCGCACCAGCATATAAGAATNAAGGAGTCCTACCGAATGTCTAAGATCTAGAAAAACCGAAGTGAACGGAGAAGTTCATGGAGGTAGGCCTAGGCCCACTGGGGCTGTAGTGCCAAGGGGGGGGAAGTCACCATATTTTGGATAGGCGCTTTATTTCGGATAGCGTGATATTTCAGGAAGTAAGGGCGGCACTGCGGCGGTGGGCACAGGATCTTGTACTCTCTGGTCAGTCATTTTCTCGGCCATGAGAGATTGGACGTTGAAGCAGCTGTTTCTTTACCGTCACTGTGGATGTTTCTGCCAGTTCTGATGTAACATTTTCGATTACAAAGCTAAGGTTTCGAAACCATACGTGAGTTTCAACTTGCCTATTATTTACATGCACTTAACTATATACATTACAACGTGTCTATCACGTGTTTCCGTTCTCTTCCAAAAGCTTGAATTCCTCATTATGCTGCCATGTTTACATTATTACTGGCTTGTCTAACTTCGAATACTTAAATATGGTTGCGATTTTCGAGCATCCGAAATTATGAACCTTATTTTATATAGTCTTGGCGTTTTATTCGTTCTAAGTGTCTGTTACCAAAAGAAAGGTATGGACCATAGACCCCATGAGAAGTGCAGTGAATGCTGTAGAAGAAAAGAAAATGAGTTTCCTGAAAGGCATACTTGTGCGAGTATTTCTTCTTCATAAACGGACATAACTTGACGTTAACCTCTGTTGAAAACTGTTTTATTATTTTACACATACTCATTTAATTAATATTTTTCAAATACGTTTCTTATTTATATAAAATATGGCTTTTGTTACGTGCTGTACACCTATGTTGATCTCGTCCCTTTCGCTTTATTACGGTTCTCTTATATGACTCACGCATTATTTATTGAAGGGCCGGGCTAGCTCAGTCGGTATAACGACTGGCTACGGGCTGGACGACCGAAGGGGTCGGAGTTAAGAGTTCCGGTGGGAGCAGGAATTTCCACTTTCCCATGTTGTCCAGACCTGCTCTGGGGTTCACCCAACCTCCTATCCAATGGGTACCGGGGGTAAAGCGGCAAGGGCGTGAAGCTGACCACTCACCTCCAGCTAGTGCCGAGGTCAAGAAAATATGGATTTATACATCCACTCCACCATACTCCTTCATGGCGTAGTGCTTAATTAGTTAAGCACAGGGACAACTTTACCTTTTACAGTATTTCTTAAAGTACCTATCCGAAATAACCAAACAACCATATCCGAAATTGGGCTACCATTTTCGCAGACTCTTCCTTTACAATGTTTTGGCGTATATTTAGTATTTAGTCATATTGTGACCGGTTTCTCAAAGCATGAAGACATGGAGCCAGAACCCCCCGTGTAACGCGGTCGACGATAGAACTTCGTTTACTTAGTAGAGAAGGTCTCAGTAATTACGCTAACGGGCGAAATTCTGAAGACGTCTGCTAGGCAACAGATACAGAAACGGGCAGTTACATCGGAGACGCAAAAAAAAAAGAAGAAGAAGAAACCTTCAAGGAGGTGATCTCCTTATGGCTCGACCAGAACCTACCTCAGGGAGAGAAGTGACCAAAGGAAAACAGATGGAGAAAACAGTGCGAGATTCGTTAACCAGGAGGAGTCAAATGTGTGAACTGTTGTAATCAAGCGAAAATGTAATAGAGAAGCCTAATAAATCCAATCAATCACCTCTAGAACTCACAATATCAGTCACGTGTACCGCCCTACACGTGACAATATGCTGGATTTGAGATCATAAGTACTAATTCTCATACCAGACATATTCAGCTACCTGACACAACGAAGTACTTACGGTTCACTGCTCTATAAGAAAAATGGCTCCTACATTAAATATTCGAAATATGGCGCCTTTACCTTACTGTCAATGAGCCAGAGGTAAGAGTCACGAGAGAGAATAAACTGGTGACGAAACGCATTTCTGAATTGATATTATAGAAATAACCGGGTGTCTTGTTGCATAATTTCAGTCGAGTTTCGAATTTGTGTTCGAAATATCTTCAGAATTCAGATATATAGGTAGCAAAACGTTGCATTCGCAGTGAATTAATGATCTAAAGGATCAGCAGTAAGTATTGCACGTAATTATAACAGAACGTCAGTGACGCCGAATTCTCATCCGAAACGAAAAATTCAGACGCCTCATAGGAAACTTCACATCAAATTTGAGCGACGCAGTTCCGATTTCTTCTGCACACCACTAGTTAGAGGTGTGACACTTATGCTAACACTAAAACACAACTGCGAATATTCCTCGCAATTCCAGATACCACGGCTTCTAAACTACTTACGGTCGCCACAATCCAGGACACGCCTCCGACCGTCATTATCTCTACAGGGGAATTAGCACAAGTATGACCACACTACTGGAAAATTCGCGGATGCCAATTTTCAACAGTGGATTTCTCAGTCCACTGTTGAAAATTATGTCAGTGTTTTTTTTTTCGTGGTGAAAATTGTCCCTTTGCTTAACTAATTAAGCACTACGCCATGAGAGCGCATGGGGAGTGGATGTATAGATACACATTTTATTGACCTCGGCACTAGTTGGAGGTGATTGGTCAGCTTCACGCCCCTGCCGCTTTACACCCGGGGAAAGAGCCCTCCAGTAACGCTAAAAAAGGTAAAGATATGCCTGTAACAGAAGGTGAAGGCCCACAGAGTTGTGAGACGTCGAGACTCCCACATTTTCTTTATACAATCGGCTCAGAGATGGCGGCAAGTTTGTCAGCTTTACGCGCCGGCCGCCCTTTAAACCCCCGGATGATTCCTGGTATTCATTTCTGTTCGAGGCTGAGTCGACTCCGGGGCCATGGTGCGGCTGGAAGGATTAGGTAAATTGAAAAATTCACCACAACGGTTTATGCACAGGAGTCTGCCGCCGTGCCTCCTACGCACTGTCAGGAGAATGAAATATTGTCTGGCACTTCCATAAAATGAATAAATGTATGAAATCCTACACAGTTTATCTCATTGCTTGTCACTTTATTAATGCTTCATTTGAAGACGTTCTTAACAGCACAGATTATACAGATCAAACGATGGAAGAAAGGGCTATTGGCTAATTTGTGGCGTCATACCAGTATCTGCGGGAGGGACCGTGAAAAGCCACGAGGAACCTGTCAGGCTAGCCTGTCTAGAGGCCGAGACTGAACTCATGGACATCTCGAAACAGGAGTGCTAACAACTCGACCACGGCCTTCCGTCCCTGTTTAGTAAGACCACATATCTAACATACGATGCATTAACTTCTTTAGGCTTGTATAGATAACGCCATGAAGACGTATGGGGGAGTGGATGTATAGATCCATATTTTCTTGACCTCGGCACTAGCTGGAGATGAGTGGTCAGCTTCACGCCCCGGCCGCTTTACCCCTGGGGAAAAGGCCCCAAGTCCTCATTTCACAGGAGGTTGGGTGGACCCTAGAGCAGGTCTGGACGATTTGGAGAAGAGAAAATTTTTGACACTACCAGGGCTCGAACTCCGACCCCTCAGTCGTCGAGCCCGTAGCCAGTCGCTATACCGACTACGCTACCCCGGCTCCTACTTTAATAAATAGATAGGCAGCACATGTGCATACAGCGAGCTACTGCATACTCACTCCGCTCTCGTTATCTCGGTTTATGGGCATAATTAAAGAAAAATCCAATTTCTGCCAAAGAGTTTCGCTACAGCTTGTAATGAGCACACATCAATTTCAGTACCATTCCGTACCGATAGTGTCACGACGTTTCTTAAAGGCTGTATAGGTTACCGTACCCGCGCGGTCTGTCTTCGCTCTCTCGGACGCTGGGATCTTCGGTTCGAATTCAACTAAAGGCATGGATGTATGTGTGTGTGTGCGTTAATTCTGTGTTTATGTTGTCCTGTGTGTAGGTATCGGCCTTCCGACGGGCTGATCACTTGTCCAAGGAGTCCTACAGAACTGAATGTGAGGCCAGGGTCCTGAATGAGCTGGAAGAGCCATTGCAGTCTCTAGCGATGAACACTCATTGCTTAACGAAACCGGAGTTACTCAGACATTAATAATGTAAGTCTACAGAACTTAATACAAAGCAAACTTTAAATGACAAAAGACTGCAATAATTGGGTCGAAATTCGAAGCGAGAACTAATCTTACACCAACCTGTTCGGTACAAATATATGTCCAGAGACTGATAATACGAGTCATAATTTGTGTATGTGAGTAAGGGGCTCGAAACCAAGAATCACTGTGCTGGCGAGGACCAGCACCAATATATCAGCAGTCAGCAGCAGCAGCCTTACACAGCTAGCCCGACCCCTCTCTTCGTCGGAAAGGAGGCCCCGCTTCTGAAAAAGTACATGCCTAGGAGAGAATAAAAAACTTAGTCATGGATCTCGACAAGATTGACTGTGCTGGCGAGAACCAGCAGCAATTTAACCGACCGACAGACCGACCGAGTCATAATTCGTCTTCATTGCACGTAAACCGCAGGGTAGGCGTTTATGAAACTCATTTGCAAGAGGGTGTGGCGGCTTTGATGAAATGGGCCTATTTATAAGAATCGGTTGATGGAAAGAGTTCCTTCCCGCCACTGGCAGACAGTTTCAGTCACTAGACAAATAGAGGTCATCTTTTTCTCTTTTAATTTAAGTAGGATCTACAGTGAGTGAAATTACAACTGTCACAATTATTTTTTTGCGATATCAATTAGTTTCTGCCCTCCTTAGACTGTTGCTTTTCTACATGGCGTAGTTAGAATCTAATGAATGTGTCAAATTAATCACAGATAACCGTGCAATTAGTACCTTCAATTCAATGACGTGAAGTGGGTCAGCAAGTATAAATAAAGGCAAACAAGTAGACAGGTACGAATATCTATCGCACACTGGCGGACGATGTTACGGAATTTTGTCTTCGCGGTAACAGTGACCTCGTTACTAACAGCAAACGGCTGACCGCTTTACAGTGCCTAAGGCACCATGCGTCGTCGCCAGTCATGCATGGGAAGGAATTGGGATTCATGGCCAGACAATCCAGTTTAGGAAACAGCTAAACACATCCAACACAGCCCTGATCGGCTCTGCAATGCTACTTTGTGCCAATTTCATTCATGTGGGCCTAAGTGAACGAGCAGTCTGTCCAGACGTTTCGGTGGAGTATTTTCTAATCTCAGTCGGGAGGCCGGCTAAAATGACAAATGTTCCGTGCTTTCCTGTAGTCCAAGCGAATGCTGGGGTAGGACACTGAAAGAGTCCATTCTATCCTCCTCCAAAACCCTTGTCTACACACCATTCGTGGTCATATGTCTATTGCATATGAAAACTATTGTGCAGTTATAACACACAACATAAAATAATCTACGAACAGTATCACATCCGCAGGAAAGACGTGTTTTATATTTTACAGAATAACGAACACGAATCCTCACGAGGGCGAAGCGCCTCTAAACACATTACAAATAAATATAAATGATGCCCTGAAAGTGCGATCTTCTGGGTTGTAATGCGCATAGTTCAAAGACAGGCCGATGTT
The DNA here is from genome assembly GCF_002891405.2 of Cryptotermes secundus. Classification (NCBI taxonomy): domain Eukaryota; kingdom Metazoa; phylum Arthropoda; class Insecta; order Blattodea; family Kalotermitidae; genus Cryptotermes; species Cryptotermes secundus. The sequence continues at coordinate 264,230 of NW_019720721.1, read as the reverse complement.
TCGGAGGAACATATGCCTTCAAACTTCAGGGTCGAAGAGTAAGCAAAGCAAGAAACCAACAAGAGGAGGAGGAAAACTGAGCTTGGCTTATTCATGGACCCTGAAGAAGGAAGCCACATGTTCCTCTGAAATGTCAGGCTGTCCCTATACTGGACGGCGTTACAATCCGTCACGAAGGTGACTATGAGGATCTCAGGACGCACAGTAAGAATCTCAAATCCAACCAACGGTCCTGCTTTCCAGCCCCTGTGCAAACCACTGAATATTAAAGTACACAGTGCTATAATACTGCCGGCTGGTTTGCAGGGATGCGAAACTGGAGAGACGACAGCTGAGTAGAAGAACTTGGCTTAAAGAGCGAGGAAGTAACAGGTGGGTGAACAAAATGGCATGACAAGGGACCTCACTGTTTGTAAACTCTCTTCACCAAATATTCTTAGGGCGACCAAGTCAAGGAGATAGACGGGCGTGTAGTACATACTGGGGAGATTATTATTATTATTATTATTATTATTATTATTTACAGCCCGTCGCAAGTCCTCTACCTACACACAGTAGAACACAAAAACAGAGTAAATGCGGACAATACAGACAATCATGCCTTGAGAGGGATTCGAACCCGTGATTCCAGCGTTCGAGTCAGCGTAGACAGTTCATGGCTTAGACCGCACGGCCACTGTGATGGGCACCTACGGGGGAGATGAGAATGTAATTTAGAAGACCCAAGAGTAGATGGAAATGTAACATTAAAACGAAATTTAAATAAATAGGGCAAGGAGTAGGCTGAATTCAACTAGCAGAGGACAGCGTGCACTGGCGGGCCCTTATGTACAAGATAATGACGCTTCGGGTTCCGCAAAGGCAAGGAATTTTTTGTCATGGCTTGTTTGACATTTTGCGTCTACAAGTTTTGTAGTGCGAAACGTTTTTGTGTCTTGACAGCATGAACAGGGCGATGACAGGTTTATTATTCTTCTTAAGTTTGTTACTTAAAGACTCCTTCGAGATAGGTTTACAAAAGGAGCTGAAACGAGTGGGTGTGTCGCCACACAGCAGACCGACTCTTCCCGCTATTATCCAGAAGCCCAGTTGATTAAATGACAGCACGACATTTCCTCGTGGTGTGCTAAGATATAGGTTTATAGCCCACTTTGAACAGTGCAGATATCGGGCTCTGGTCATGCTTTTACGATAAGGCCATACCGTCAAGCAAATGGCTGGGTAAATGGAAACAGGTCGGCTATCGGCACCTAGCTTCCTGCATGCAGCAGACAGCTCATTAAGATACGAGTCGGAAACTGGTTACAAATTCATTTTTTTTTCGGCAGGAGTAATTTTTCTCTTCGCCACCGTGGCGTGGTGGTCACTCACCCTCTTATCCAATGAACTCCCATGGACCTCTTTCCTTTGGGATCAAGTGGCCAGAGCTTCAAGCTAAATACTCTCCTCCATCTAAGGGCGAGATTTGAAATTCGTACCCTGCAGTATGCTTCAGTTCATATCACTAAACTGTTTCAACTACAGAGGCTAAGTAGCATCAGATGGCTTGCGAAAGTGATTAAGGTGAGTAGGAAGGGATCTGAAAAGATGCGTTTGTGGCCAATTTCAAGGCATACCCCTACTATATCGGCGTGGTAAAGGTGAATGTAAAGTTGTCTTTGAGATTATTTCATAATCATAGCGACAAAGATTTATGTGACTTACTTACTTACTCATGGAGCCGAGCCCTTCTTGAGAAGCCGCCAATTGTGCAGCCACTCAAGAACTTCCTAGCATTTTATGGAACCCAAAGGCTCATTATTGCGTTCACAAGAGCCCTCCACTGGTCCCTATCCTGAGCCACTTCAATCCAATCCATACCATCCCATCCTATCTCTCTAAGATCCATATTAATACAGTCCACGCACCTACGCCTTGGTCTTCCCAGTGGTCTCTTTCCTTCTGGTTTTCCCACCACTATCCTATACGCATTCCTCGTCTCCCCCATTCGTGCTACATGACCTGCTCACCTCATCCTCAGATTTATGTGACACTGAATCTTTAAATTCGTTTTCACACTTAGTCATTGGACTCTTTTCATGTACGATATCCATTTAGCATCGACACTACAATTATGTTATTTTGTGCTGCTGTAATATCGCCCTTGAAATTACTGCCAGCTTTATAAAATCTTACATTTACACTGTGAGGTCTAGCAGTTCAACTTTAGGATTATTTATGATACACTACACATTTCAGCAATGCATAGTAACCCTCTTTTGATTGTTCTGTGCGTAACTTCGGCTTTCTAATAACGTAAATGTATTCATATAGCATTCCTTGAAGTAATCATACACACGCTCACCTTGGTTGTCTCCCATACAGCCCCATTTAGTTTCAGACAAATAAAGAATTGAGTCAATATGTGCTTTCATTGCGACATAACCAAACCTTGATTACTTGTAAGTCTAGTTAAAAACTGACAAATTTTCTCGAAGTGTCGTCACAGTTTATTATATGAAATTTCCCAGACACTGCAACTAAAACTGTCATAATTCTCAAAATAGCTTTATTTACATATATATATAACATAATTAGATGACTGCTAATTAATGGTCACGATATGAATGAACGAGCAGCAGAACTTGTAACTTAGCACAAAGTAAAGAAAAAATGAGTTCCTAAAACGTGCGCGTCCACGCGACCACTTAGCTCGCTTGCACTATCCCGCCGGTACCGCTCACATTTCAGACGGGTCAAGATCTACTTCTAATCACTGAGATCGTCACAAGACACTCGCTGGAGTTTGTACCATCGAGGCGCCTGCCAACATTGCTGATGCGTTTCAGTGAATGTTGCTGTGGACGATCAAGGGCAAACAATTTACATTCCTTAACAATGCGTAAGGGTTTCAGTACTTGTACGTGAAGTTATGACAGTTGCAAGGGACAAACAATGCCTTTCAGTTTCGGTATAGTTATTACAACTCCTGTTTCGCGCTCGGGTAAGTCGGTTTTGACTTTCTGCGCGGAGGGCTGATACATTCGTGATTTTCGTCAGTTTCTCCAAGCAAATTCTTTGACATTAAAGTACTCTCTCTCTCGCGTGTATTTCCAAATTTTCCCTTAACAACGTAGCTGAGTGAGCGTTCTTAAAGAATAAACACTACAATCAATTTTCAGAAATAGTTGTGCATTTGGAAAGAATACAATAAACGACACATAGTCCTGTATCGTCTGTCTATCCTAATCTACACCTCAGTCATTTTCCTATTACCCTACCTTGGTGATACATGTGGAGCTGGGGAAAGGGGTGCAGCCCCTCATCCTGCATCACGTGAGGCGCCAGAATGCACTATTCACTCCTGTATTCCTTGGCGTGACGCGCTGAAACAACTGTAGTGAGAAACTACACTAGACCTATCGGCTCGAGTTCCATCAAGCAACTGCCGACTATCGTTGAGAGTAATGAGCTCATCTGTGGTCATGAGGGGGATGCCTGAAGGTGACGTCATCCAGCACCGAGACGCCTCTGGCGTCATGTCATGCGCGGACGCCTGTGCGATTGGTTTTAGCCTCAAGAAAGAGACAGAAATGTAAACGTGTTCTGATCAATGAAAACGCGAGCGTTACTGCAAACCGAGTACCGGTATATGACTGGTCACTGTGACGTCCCATGATGCCAGACCATTCCATATTCACGTGAAGCACATACAACGTATATCGAGTAGAGGTGAACGAACGAATACAAACTGCAGTATGCAAACAACGTGCTTGTCCAAATATTGACATAGAGTCGGCAGCATCCATCGCAAATACTGGCTTTTAACAGAATCATATTCCTTTCAAGACAAATAGAAATCTTAGGGTGTACGTATTTTTCTTATTGCTAGTGGGGTGGGACTAAGCCCCTTGTACTGCGGCCACTTCTGGCCTATTTTACCAGCCCCAGATGAAGGTGAGGGTGATTGTGGAGCTATTGGTGGAATGAAGATTGGCAGGGGAAACCAAAGTACTCGGAGAAAACCTGCCCCAGTGCCACTCTGTCCACCACAAATCCCACTTGATCACACCCCGGGATCGAACCCCAGCCGCCGCGGTGGGAAGCCAGCGACTGACCGCTTGAGCTATGGCGTGGTCCAAGGGTGTACGTAAGAGGCATTTTTGAGTTGTTAGTACAACACACGCTGTTCTTTTCTATTGTTAAATTTTTCATTTAAATAGAATAAGAAGAAATTCCGGGGCAGAATTCGTGAAGCTTACTTTCCTGTGCAGTGGCTTCCAGTTCCCAAAACCTTGTGTTATGTTACATTTTGTTGATGTAAATTTACAATCCTACAATATCACGCAGGTTTGCTCTTACGTTAGTATGCACAGATAATCGCACGATCCAATCTAGTCGGGTCAATTTGTTTATTATTTGCATTCGTAAATATGTTTCAAACTGCGCCTATTGGTGATCATATTTGTGGAAATAAATTACTACTGCGGAACTAATTTTTACATAAGTTAAATTTACCAGACGTAACCTCAAAATTTCACACACTAGTCATATTTGTAACTGTTTCATACGAATTTTGTAGATAAATTTGTTATCTATCTGCACGCCAAATTCCACATGCCCAGATCCAGTGGTTCATTACTTCTTGCCACTAAACCAAAACCTAAATGGAGACTTCATGCAATCGCCATGTTATCTTACAGTATAGAGAAACATTACGAAAACAGAAGTTGCATAATTGTATGTCTAGGGTCTAGGTGGGAAGTGAATTCCAGTTTACGCGCTATATCACACCCTCCTTATGTAAATTTAGTAGACTGTGAAAATTCATGTATAGTATGTAGATCCTCGATTTAACGAACTAACTGGGGAGAAGGGTGCCCGATATAGTGGAATGTCAGTATTACTCACAAACACGTGCGACAATTATTCAAGATTCTAATTTTCCGATCAATTCTAACTTTTGCTTTACGCTCAAGCGTGTTTGTTTTTGTCCATGGTGTAATAATTTAAAAAATTATTTGTATCACAGTACAAACCAAACACAGCACAACACAAATTTAATTTGAGATATAACGATCTATGTCCTAGTTGAGTGTTAAGTTCGCAGCGCAACTGACGAAGTACACATACACGACATAACAGCCAGATTATTACGAGAAGTGCTGATATATAGTGCGGGGGGGGGNTGATGTGGAGTGATATGTTCTGTGACGATGTGGGGGGGGGGGGGGGGTGCACGCGGTAGCGTAGTTGGTTGAGGTACTATGCTACAAGCCCGAAGGAAGCGAGTTAGAGTTCTGATGAGGTCACTGTTTTTCTTTTCAATTCACCTAATCCTCCCAGTCGCACTATGGCCCTGGATTCGACTCAGCCTCTAACAGAAATAAGTACCATGAATCTTCCTGGGGGTAAAGAGTGGCCGCCAACTGTGAACCGATTATCTAGAAAATGTGGGAGCCTCGACGTCTCATAACCCTATGGGCCTCCACGACCTGTAACAAGGATAGCTTTACCTTACCGATATATCAGACGGAGAACAACGGGAACGTACTGAAGAATTATGTCCGTTAAATGGAAGAGCTCCCGGCAGTAAGCTTAAAATTAAGTTAAATATATATATTCGTATATACGTGTATTTCAAATACAAAGACGCATCTGGGCTTTCTTTATGTCGACAATTTGATTACCTTATACAACATTTTAGGTAAAGTTACAATTTAATGTTGAACTTGATCAAACAACAAAAACTGAATTGCAATACAAAAGTAATTTTCGTAATGGTTCAAAATTACAATCCGCAAGCTCGAAAAAGGAAATTGTTCCAGTGATACTACCGTATATTCTAACATCTGAGGTTCTCACCGGGTGAGTGTTAAGAACACGGTCTTCTGGGATGTGACGCCGTGTAGTTGGTAGACAGGTACAAACATTTTGCAGGAACGTGTAGTGGATTCGTCCGTAACGTTGGTACCTTTCTAAAGTACACGGGGTCACATCCGAGTACCAGTCAGTTGTGTCACTCACTTTTGCGTCGTTTCTTGGGTATCTGCTTTAACGTAAACTTCTATCATGCATATTGCACCTTATATCATTTCGACTTTTCATAAACTGAATTATGCTTTATCCAACCAAAATCCCCATGAAAATAGTAGTCTGGGGGAACACAATGTAGGAGCATCAGAACACGTTTAATTAAAAAAGAAATGAGAATGCAGACACCATGCAATGGCTCTTTTACAGCTGTGAGAGCAGATGATTCTTCATGTTGTGACCAAGTGCGATGGCTCAAAGGACAACACTTCTGTCTTCTACTCTGCAGGTGACTGGTTCGAATTTCGGGCGAAAGCAAGCTACTCTGAGGACCTCGTACCCCTCCTCAGTTAGTCCATGTTAATACCAGAATAATATCTCAGATCAGGTCACAATTGCTTTCTTCAAAAATTTCTAATCATCTATTTACTACTCACCCTACAATTCGACGCCCCATAGTCTACTGACAAAGTCGTTCAGAAAGCCATAAATAAAATTCAATCAGTGATATGACTGAGGGATCCGGACATCTGAGTGAGGACAACATAGCCAATGATCCTTCTCGGTATAGGAGCATGAGGAGAAAATTAGAGGGAATTAACAAAGATGGGGGAAGCACAGCCTGCTGCAATTATCCATGCCAAAACGTGACCGTCTAACATCGTCCTATCACGCAACCTTCAACTTACGGATCACACCGTTTCTAGAGGATCTACTGAAATCGAGGGCATGGTTTTCCCTTTGGAGAGTTCTTAAAAGATTTTTCTGAAGGATTTGAATGCTGGGAAGCTGCACATGCGGTGGCTTGTTTATTCTAAAATTACTAACAGGGTCTTTTGCCTCTGCCATAAAATATTTCATTCATGTAGGTGCCAACTCTTCAGTTATGAGCAGTGCGTCAATCGACTGGATTGTAAGAACTGCATAAATCTAATGCATTTTATTTATAATTAGAATAATATAAGAATCATTTTAATGTACCCACTTACATGTGTGATTAATGGCTGATGATCGAAATCTGCCATAAAATCGACTGCATGGTTGCACGAATACGGCGTTTCATATGTATTATGTTATTTCTGTTGTATTACCAAGGACACGGCGATTTTTTCATCGTCTTAGTGAACTTTTTGCTAACCAGGTAAAAAGGCTCCCAAGCTGTAACACAACCTGACTTAGTGTTTAGGCACATGCCTTTCCGTTTTCTGTTCTTGAACAGCTCTGGGGGCTATTTTATAGCACCTGAGTATAAATACAGGGGGTCCAAAAAATGTACCGTAACTGGTCAGGTGTATCTCGATATGCTCCAGACATCGATTTTCCCTGCCATTCGAGAGCTGTTTGGAGATGAGAGATTTTACCTACAAGATGGTGCTACACCTCACTACCATCGAGATGTCAGGGCGTACTTGGATGACACTCTACCTGGACGATGGATAGGTCGAAGAAGTGCTACTAAGTACCCACAACGGTCTCCAGACCTAACACCTCTCGACTTCTACCTATGGAGAACCTTGAAGGATGAAGTTTATCGACAAAAGGCAGCTAAACTAAACGCGCTACGAGAGACCATCGAAGCGTCGTGTGCGGCCATCACACCGGATACACTGACAGCCGTAGTTCGCTCAGTAGTTCGGCGGCATCGACGCTGTTGAGCCGCTGATGGTAGTCACTTCGAACATATACAATGACTCTCTCTCTCTCTCCGCGCAAGGATTGTAACTACATGTCATTTTGTTCCAAAAATATTGACTATCAAAGAGTGAGTACATTTTTTTGGACCCCTCTGTATTCTTACGGAACTAACATCAATACATATGCGAAATGTCATTGCATGAAACACAACCACTAACGGTATTCGCCATCATAGAGTCGAGAATGGGTTTGTACTAGTACAGTTTTCCGTTATACCTTTCTCCCTGGATATTTCTCACATATTTAGCAACCCTATCCCCCCCTTCATTTAACCTAATTTACACACTCACTAATCGAGGGTGGTTAACTGAGAGTCTGTCACAAATCCTTCGGCAGCCCGGGGGAAGTAATTACGCGCTATTCAAGTATGCTCATTGGGCGCAGATTTGAATTTGTGGTGCTGTCAACAAACCAATAGCCGTTCTACTTTACAAAGAGAACTTCCCAAAATTGCAAACGCCATAACGCAGGCATAACTTTCTCCTCCATCACAAGTTTACATTCCCGCGCTGGAAAATATTGTATAATTTTTTTCGGACATTTGCCTTCAGTTCTTCAACTTTGTGAAGATTTGGTCTGTAACTTTTTGCCTCACGACTCCCCATAACACTGGCCATACAGGTCGAAATCTGCAGAGCCTGCTGGTCACAAACCACTACGAGCTACTCGGCGTTTCGATTCACTTCTTGTTTGTCCCAAAGATACCCTGAACAAAAAAAAATCCGTGGCTCGAGTCCGCAAGCGAACTACGTGTATACCGACCGACCGAGCTACCGCCGCTTATCGGCGAAGTTAGTGCCAACTTTAGCGGATAGAGGGTGCCGCGTGGTCAACGCAACGAATCCCAAGCCGTTAAATTCGGTTTTCTAGACCGGAGCCTCTATTTCCTTGAAATCAATTATCCTCACGAGGCTCAGTGGACCCCATTCCAGACCCACTACTTCTCAGATAATCTTGTAGCACCGAGAATCGAACCCGGATCTCTGGATCTGTAGGCAAGAACTCTAACCACTAGGCCACAGAGGCGGTCAATCAATTACCCTGAATCTCTTAATTTATTTACGGTTTTATGAACAGTATTTCTCTAGAGAACTGCAACATCCCGAAATGTACGTTGGAATCTTCTCTTTGCTTTCCTTACACAACCACCTTTCACACAGCTACCGCACAAGAACACACTGATACACAACGTAACCCATACTTCCGACACTAGCAGAATATTTAAGGGTACTACGGTCGGCCGGCCGAGATACTCGTATAACGCATGAACTAACTTCGCAGTAGCTGTTCAGGTATTTAGTGTGACGGTACTGAAGAGAAAATGAACGTGTATACCCTATCGCTTTGTCAACCGCGACACGAGTCAGAATGCGCGCCGACCTTGTTGACGCTAGCAGGGCGTGGATCTTCCGCATCTACGACCAAGGAATTTGCGGCAGGCACTCAGACAAACTCCCTTGTGCCACACTTTTCAAACCCATCTGTAACGACAAATATGCCGTGCGACAGAAGCTAATCCAAACAAATTTTCTCCTTTCATTGAATCTACGGCCCCTTCCGTTTCTAGTTTCTCCTTTGCCATGAAACGTCCCTAGCACCCCTCGGCACCCTGACATCTTCGTATGGCACATGGAAGTTTTCCTCTTTCGCCAACCTGCTTATCAAATTATACTAACGGTTTCCATCTCCTCTTCGACCTCCACTCATAGACCGTGTACCAGTGTCGTTCTGGCCATCTGGTAACAGATTTCTGCCGTGGTCAGTTTTCCGAACCTGATCTTCAACAGCCGTGAATGACTGACTTAAACCGTGATGTATCTTTCTTCTTTGGTCCCAGCTGTGACGACACTCCTATCGTTGCACCATGCCTGCTGGACTGTTCTCGCCGTCAGCACATTCTCGCTAACGCGGTCGAAACTTGCGTGCTGTATTTCCTCCAGTCATTTCCTCTGACCTACGTGAAGAAGCATCCGGAGACTGAACTTCACATCTCATTTTAATGTCTTCTCGAAGATAATCTACAGAAGCTTACTGCCGTTTACCAGCACTTATCGTCTCCTGATATCCTTAAACGAAGAGAAGACGAAGTAAATATGGGTAGAACTGCTTGATATGGGGATAAAATGAGCTTCAGTGTACGTTGACTGCCGTCGGAAAATCATACTCATGTTTCAGATTGCGCAGTGAATGCAGACAGGCCTTGGTAATCGCGTCGCCTTCTCTTCAATGAAAGTCAGCAGAATATTATCAATTCTTCGCGAACTCCCTTCCAGAGAACAATTTCAATAACGCCTCCTTTCAACATTTTTGCGCTGTGCAATATTTCATATTTCTTTGAAAAAAAAAATACATAGATTTAACCAAAATTGTGTTCCATTTATCCTACCTTATCTGGTTATATTTCTAAGTATATGTCAATCTACAATTTCAATTTTAACTTTCAAGAACGCCACGATTTTCACTATGTCGAAACAACCTTCAATCGGGCATTCCGGCTGGGTAAATGGCTAGAATTGGATGCAGCTCCGAAAGCAAGTGATAAGGGCTAATACAGACAAAAAACTGATCAGCTGATGTGAGATTTTCTAGTTTTCAGATGTTGTGGATTTCAACTGTCTCATTTAACAGAAGGGAAATGGAGCGATAAAACAATACATTCTGTTCGAGACTCGAACCCATAACTTCATGAACCACCAATATCATGCCTAAGCGACCTCAATCAAGACTGGCTGGGCATTACACAATATCATATAACAATTAAAATTCTAATCTTCGCTTAGTGGGGGGTGGAGTCCAGTTGGGTCCACTCGGCACGGCGGCCTTTGATTCGCCTATTATACCTGTCCCGGGTGATTATGATGATGGAGAATTTGGTGGAATGAAGATTGGCAGGAGAAACCGAAGTACTCGGAGAAAGCCCGCCCCAGCGCCACTTTGTCAACCACAAATCCCACTGGACCAGACCCGGGATCGAACCCAAGCCGCCGCGGTCGGAAGCCTGCGACTAACCGCTTGAGCTGTGGCGCAGCCCTTAGAAATTCTAATCTTCCATCTAATATATATTTTATGAGAGAAGCATTGCACAAGACGTCAATTGTGAGTTCGTGATACATAATATAATTGGACGTCAGATGAATTTATGCTCTTTATTATGATTATAATGCGGCGTGGGGTCTCCCTCTCTGCCGGGGTCGCTCAGTCTGTAGTGTTGGCATAATACTACTTGCTGTCAGAATACGATTATCGACCGGTTAGAGTTGTACACTACAACGCCGTCGGGATTAGGCGGCGCTGCAACACCCACGCAATTTTTCATTTACTACGAATCTCTTGTGGTTTCTTAAAAAAATTCCTGATTATGGTCTATAACGCAATAATTTTTATTTCCTAGTATTCAAGTGTCAGCTTTATTTACATTCTTCTAGCAACGCAATAATTTCGAATGAAATTTTTGTCACGATTCGGTGCACTTACGTAACGTCCCCTGCTGAACTACTCCCCTCACTGCATATTTCTGGTTACTCCACCAAGTTATTTAGTAATCACTGTTCAATATCCACCGTTTAGTAATAAATGTTGGGACAAAATACAACTACTGAACTACTCCCCTCACTGCATATTTCTGGTTACTCCACCAAGTTATTTAGTAATCACTGTTCAATATCCACCGTTTAGTAATAAATGTTGGGACAAAATACAACACAAACACGATGACATATTAAAACTTAAAATCCAGTTTAATTAATGAAGAAGAGCACTGTTTAAGAAGAAATAATATGTATTAAGCAGCACCTATCCTGTATTCACTAGCTGAGATGCAAAACAAAAACATTTCAATGTTTACATAAAAATACAATTTTAAAATGTTTATATAGCAACAAGTCTCACTGTAGTCAAATTTCCCGTCAGGCCTTAAAATGCACTAAGCAATTTATTGTAGCCTTAAGAGCAGTAACATAATAAGGCCCATGTACCCATTGGCATTGGTTAGAGTAACATAATGCACTCAAAACGGTTACTTTCAAAATCAATTGTCGTTAATCCACGACAAGTTTCACGAATTATTTTGCCGTTCCTTTAACGTATAACAATTCCGTTCATTTCGAAATGGGTAGCTTAAACTTTAAATTAGCCATTTATTACAAAATTTTATCGATCCATAGGACACATTTCACTTTTAATTATACCTGTAAAGAACAAAGCTGGAGGGTACTGCAATAAACTCATAAATCACTGTATAACAAAATCTCAGAAGATTACACATAAATTATGAGACACAGTATGAATATGTTCATATAGGTGCATATTACCACAACAGGAAGGTGATTCATACCGTTGCTTACCTTCTCATTATTCCAGACATGACATTCACAGGAACCACTCGTGCCATCGCGAAATAAGTGCACTTCGTAATTAATTTATGTTGTCAAAGTAACAGTCACTATATCACAAGGAATTCGGCTTCACAATATCACAATGCCACACACAGCCTTCCATCAGCGAAGTAACGATTGGCGACGGTTTTCACCTGCTGCATGACTTCTATTGCACCTGACTAGCGGACGTGAAGCAAAGAGCTTACATCTCGCAGATAACACCCTAGCCTCTCTCAACGCTTGCCTTGATCCATGGCTATTACCCCAAGGCCGCTCCGACCCGGCCGAAAGTGCAACATGTGTACTTGCACAGGGCGGGAAAAAAGGTAGTCGAAAATTTTAAATCCGGCATATTACGACTTCTTTTATTAGGCAATGGAACGTACAAGACGGCGACGCTGTTATAAACATGGCTGGGAAGGTGTAATCGGTAGCAGAATACTTACTTTCAACAAGGGTTTTTTGAGCCTTTGCATTCATGATCCTGGCTGTCACAATTATAACACCGACGATTCGCACTGCCGCCTCGCTCTTAATTATTCAACTATTCATATAGAATATGTGGCCACGTGCATAATTTATCCTTATACCAAATTTAACATGCCTAACTCCAATGGTTCATTACTTATCGCTATAAAACCGTACATTAAATATGGATTTCATGGAGTCTCAATTTTGTATTATATTCTCAAAACACACAAAACGGCAACAAAAGTCTAACATTTTTAAAGACCTGTTACAGTCAAAATGTTATGGCCCTATATTATGTGCCACTTTCATATTATTAGTTCATGCGCCCATCGTCTTATTACTAACTGCAGAAAATTAAAAAGAACAAGTTCAGGGCTGCCTCCAATGGAACTGTCCGTATCAAAGTTCATCAGAATTCATCCAGGGGCTCTCAACTTCAAACATTCAGACATACAGGAACAGCTCTATGAGTTCATATCGTGTAACGTATATATAATTGACGTGGGATGGATCTTTTTTTTCTTTTTTTCTTCTCAGTTTACCTAATCCTTCCAGCCGCAATATGGCCCTGGGGTCGACTAAGCCTCTAACCGAAATGAGAACCCGGAATATTCTTGGGGGTAAAGGGCGGCCGGCGCGTAAGGCTGAAAATCTTACCGCCATCTATGAGCAGACTGTCTAGAAAATGTGGGAACCTCAACGTCTCACAACCCTATGGGCCTCCACGGCCTGTTACAGGGATACCTTTACTTACTTTTTACTTATATGGATAACATGCGAATTCTGTCAACAAATTCAGCAACCAGCGAACACTGCGACTATTTTGAAATGTGCCCGAAGCATACAGTTTATAATCGGCGAAAAAAATACAGAACAAATTTATTAACCATCTCGGAGGCATCTGTAACAGTAGCGAGCCAGCATGTGTGTGTACAGGAGGAGGATAGGGAAGCACAGTCGACTTTTGTACAGGGCGGCATAAGTGGTCAAACCAGTCCTGAACAAAGACCCTACAATTTACGGCGGTTTACAGTGCCACATTTTTTGTTCGCCGTTCTTTGAGAGTGATGGGTTTAAAAAATATTTACTTAGGTGCACATGACTTGGATATTAAATGAATGTGAAAAAAAAATTGTGAGATGAAGTTTTTATGGTATTTCCATGGAAGTTTTACAAGACTAAACTATACGAGATTTCAATTGTGTGTGTGTGTGTGTGTGTGTGTGGGGGGGGGGTATTTTATAAATCCAAGATGAAATCGGGTGTTGAATGGTTAAGAGGGACGACATGAAATTCTATCACTGCTGCAACATTACGTTCTTTCTTTGCCTCATTTCATTAATACTTATACTTATTTTCATTAAAGAACTATGAAACATTATGGAGAAGCAAATATCAACCATCTGTATACAATAATCATTGCCACTGTGTTTTATGATTTGATGGATATGACATGCAAAACCTTTGTAACGACACAATCTACATCTCCCAGCCTCTGCAATATACTTTATCAAATGGGAATTTTGGTATAAGCAATACATGGTTGGGGCATAACAAACTTAGTGAAAATAAAAATTCTGAAGACAGACATACCAATTTCAAACCTCCAGGACCTTACTCAAATCAGACAAAATAACAGTTCCTTTAGTACAGAAAATATGATTGGTTTGAGGGTCATATTCTTATTTTTGAGGAAGGATAAAAGGGTGTATTATAAAGAGAAACTGGGTCCATAATTATTAAAATCAGTGTCACTTAAAATGCGCTGAGTAATATATTGTTATCTTTTATTCCATGATGAGTGTGGATGGGGTTTGGATTGGCGAGTGGATCCCCTGACCACTTTAACACACAATTTGTGACTACACTTAATTATAGCACCATCACTAATCTCCACATTTTATGAATCACTAAAGCATACACTAAGGATTTTCAGCCTGCTGTTGCTTCACCAGTTGTTCCCCAGTAATGGCTTCTACCAGTGGAGATTCTTCAGCTTCTGCACTCACTTCATCTCCTGCTGGCTCTCAATGGCACCGACTAGAACAGAATAGATGAGGGGTAGGCCTTCTCGGCCCTTGCACCGTGACCTTAGGTCTATTGTGCTTCCCCCCCCCCTTTTTTAATTATTCCCTCAGCAACTCCACGCTTCGGATGAAGCGCAGGATCTTGGACATGGGGGCGTCAAAATAGTCACTTGGTTCCATGAAGTGCTGGCCCAAGTGACGTAATCTTAAATAAGCTAATGCCTCACATTCACACAGGACGTGTGTGGCTGTTTCATCTTCTGACACCTCTCTCAGGTGGGACTATCACTCAGTCCCAGTTTGAACAGGTGTCCTTTGAGGTGACAGTGTCCTGTAAGTAGTCCTAAGACCCATCGTAGCTGGTTCCTGTTGAGCTTCAACAGTTCCTTTGCTCTTTTAGCAGAAGGTCCTCATATGAGTCCCTTTGCTTGCCTGAGTCCAGTTAAGGATTCCCAGTATTCCTTGTGTTTTATGTTAGTCCAGTCCCTGATTGCCTGTTTGGCAACTCCTAGAGAGATGCCACAGGCTGGTTCAGGTCCTATGATGGATGTTCGGCTTCAATTTTAGCTAACTGGTCTGCTGTTTCGTTTCCAGCAATACCCTCATGCCCTGGCACCCATATCAGTTGTACCCTGTTATGTTTGGCCAGTTCCATGAGGGTTTGGTGGCAATCCCAGACCAATTTTGAATTAATCTGGTGTTTGTCAAGCGCTTTAAGTGCAGCTTGGCTGTCAGATAGAATGTAGATGTTCCTATTTCTGTAGTTCCTATCTAAATTCTCCATAATGCACGCTTTAATGGCATATACTTCTGCCTGGAATACTGTCGTGTACCGCCCAAGGCTGAAACCAAGTTTCTGCCTCGTGCCATAGCAGTACACACCAGCTCCAGTGTCCTTATTTGTCTTGGAACCATCTGTATACCAGATCAGTCCCCCTATGGCACCGACTAAGTCTGACAACATAAATCCAACCCATTTGACAGATTCAAGAAGGAGCTTTGGAAGTCTTCACTGATTATCACCAGAAAATCCATAAAAGTTGGCCAGCACTCAAAAGTTGGTTACATAGTATAATTCTAAACTCAAATGGACACATCTGTGTGGTAACCTGAACCTGACTTATACAGTAAATGAATTCAGCCTGTACCTGGGCCACATCCCCTAAGCCCATGCTAAAATGAAATAGTGTGCCACAGAAAAACGAATAGGAAAAGGAACAGATAAATGGGAACCAAAGGTGCACACCACTACATTTATCCAGCACCAACCACAATATGATCCTGAAGAGCAGTGATGTTTTAAGCAGTGGCGTAGCATGACTACCAAAAGCAGGGAAGCAACTTTATATACGTGTATATAACATTTTTCTAGATACCCTATAGTTTCTATCTTCTGTTTAAAAGAAAACAGCTAATAGTTTAATATGTATTGTATACTTAAGCTAATATATTAAAATAACACCTAATTATCAACACAGTTTTATAGCCATCAAATGACAGGGTTGTGAACCTGGAATATAATTAATGCTTACTTTATTGTTTATAATTCAGCTCGATTCTTCTGTTTTTCTTGGCAAACAGATCAATAACCTCATCTAGAAAGCTGGGTTTGGACTGCAGTTTGTTTAGGAAGGACTTTTCAATGTTCATCAAAGCCAGTGATGACAACCTATCCTGGTTCTGCGAATTTCTTAAGTAGTTTTTTAATCTCTTCAGGGCTGAAAATGAGTATTCATCTGCAGCGCTTGTCGCTGGTATTGTTAATACTAGCTCACATAATTTGAAGATTTGCGGGAAAACGCATGATAACTGAAGAGCATACATATATTGATGTAAGTCATACACACTATCTTTTGCCATATCTGGGTCCGAAAACATTACTAAAAGTTCACTCTTTAAGGCAACAAAGTCAAAAAATGCACCATAATTTTCTTTTAAACAGGAAAATGCTTTTTCAGGAAATGAGGTTCTATACATGGGGAAGTATCTGGCATCAAGAAGACTCAAGAAGAGGAGCGTAGCGTTCTCCGAAAATCTAACAGAGACATTCTGACACACGACATCAATAATTTCACAGAACAGCCGTTTATAGGAGTTTTTTCTTTCTTCTCCACTCATTGAGTCAATGCGAATTCTTTTGGGTCGAGTTGGGCCATTTGAATCGAAGACATTTTCCATTTCACTCCAAAGGTGGTCAAATCCTCCCCTTAATCTTTGCATGTGATGCTTAAATTCGTCTATTTTGGTATTGCAAAAAGCTATATCAGATCTCTTAGTTTGTAGGATTTTGAAAAGAGGGCCAGAATATGGAAAAATTTAAGAAAATATTTTCAGCATGAAATTGAAATTGAAATCCCTTAGAAGAGAGAGAAGTCCGCGTGCAGAAGAAATTGTTTCTACATCCCATTCTTCTGGTTCCTCTATTATAGACACAAGAAGATTCTCAATTCCTTCTCTGTATTCATGCACAGTTTCAGCAAGTCGGCTATGGTACTGCCATCGAGTAGGTGCGATAGAAGGAAATCTTTTCCTAAGGTGGGAATCCAATGCTTCAGTCCTTTTTGTGGACTTGGCAAAAAAAGTTCTAAAGCCAGAGAGAGTAGCAAAGAAGACCTTAACTTCCTTAATAAAACTAGCAGATTGTGCTACGACTAAATTTAGTCTATCCGCATAAGAATGAACAAAAAATGGCGTTTGGGTACTACGCACGAATTTTTGCTTGTACTCCTGCATGTTGTGATGCCATAACAGCAGCACCATCATAAGTCTGTGCAATGAGTTTGGGACCACATTCAAAATCATTTAAAATCTCAAGAGCATGGTTAAACAAGGAATTGGCAGAACGGTCAGAGCTCACGTCTGTAAAACGCAGAAACCTTTCTTCAACATTGCCATCAGCTGTCACATATCGAAGAACTGAAGCCAACTGACACTTATTCATCACATCTGAAGTCTCATCAAGAATTAAAGAGACATAATTAGCCTTTGAAATTTCCTTTTTAATTTCCATTGTCGTCAATTCAGATATAGAATGTATCAGTTCATTTTGGATGTCAGGAGAAGAACCACGGAAAGCAGTTGAAGACTCTAAATGATTGTGTAAATCAGAATCATAACGTGCCAGCATATTTAAAACCTCAATGTAATTTCCTCTATTAACAGATGCCACGCTTTCATCATGTCCCCGAAATGCTAAACCCTGAGAGCCCAGAAAACAAACTGCTGTAATTAATTGGCCTACAAATTTCCTGTTCTGTTTCACAGCTTCATTGTGTTTTTCAATTGACTGTTTGTATTGGCTGCTTAGAGAAAATTCAATCCTTCTGTTTTTACCAAACAGTGTAATTTCTTTAAGACAAGCAATGTGATTAACTGAATGCCCATGTCTTTTGCCAGATTTGTAAATGTTGTTAATGTCATTGTAACCAGCACTGTCAAACACATGTTTTTCTTTAGAAAACAAGAGACAAGGCCAACAGAATAATTTTTTTAGTTTATCACACCCACACAACCATGGAATAGCCTCATATAAACTGGTATTGAAATGCCGTTTGCAAGATTTCATTTTTGTATGTAAAGTTAGATTAGGCTTAGGTGCACCTTCTTCTATTATCTTAAGTTTCTCATTATAACTGAGTGAACTGAACGGCGTTTGAAGAAGTTTTTCAATCACACAGTGGTTATCACATGAAAGTGTCATGTTTCAATTTGTAACTTAACAGCAATTACAAAAACATTGTCACAAAGTTATAATTACACAAAGCAAAACAAATTCTGTATCGAGAAAATACAGAATAGTAAATAAACTGACTTGTGCATAAGTAACATGCTAACACCTTCTTCTGAAAACTAGTAAGCACGCTTTTTTACTAACAGCATTTTCGAAGTCTCAGCACACCAGGAAAAATTGTGTAACTGTAGGGTCACCGACTTCCAACTGCATACTGCAATGCCTTACAGCCAGCAATATTGCTGGATGCACGAAGCTGGAAGCATTCTGTAACATTTAGCTAAGCAATGGACTTCTCATATATGGCAACACTGCAGTCCCAGTTGAACCAGAATGAGCATGGAAGCGAACAACCTGTTGCTTCCATGCGCGTTTTATTTTAAAGTTCCCTGCATTTTGGAAGAAAATAACTGATCTATCCTGATAAATGGTTAATGTAACACATTAAAACTTGCAAAATTCTCATTATATGTAATATATGTTTTCAGATTAATTAATATTTTGAAGTAGGAAATATTTTTTCGAAATTGAAAAATTGCCAGAAATGTTTTTGGTTGCTTTTCTACAGGGAAGCAATGCTTCCACCACATCCATCTACCCTATGCCCCTGGTTTTAAGTAATTATGTGCAATTAAAACTGAGTGTCCTTTTATTAAGCCATGAAAAGTCAAGACATTTTTGGCATCCACAAAATGCATACAATTCTCCACCTCTTATACCAAGATGATAGAAATATGTGAAATCATCCTCTGACATCATTAACTGTCAGAATAATCAAAATCTGAGTTCATTAAACCATCGGGGATTGTTTTTTCTAATACCCATCAAGACTGATCAGCTCATCATCAATTGGTGTGTGAAGGGGGTAACAAAACAAATTCTAAAATGTGAGAATGTGAAAGGTGGTGGGAAGTCACTGTCAGGTTATAGGTATGAGTAGAGGGATACACTTGCTGCCAGTCACTGTCAGGTTATAGGTATGAGTAGAGGGATACACTTGCTGCCAGTCACTGTCAGTTATACACCCATTTTTAAAAATGCAGGCAGATAAACATGTGGTGCACATTTGTCCCTTAGAAATATTAAATAATCAGCCTGGGAATAATGAGAGTAATGAGCATTAAATTAAATTTTAATTTTATTACAAATTAATACAAAAGAGTCTTGAAATTAAGAACAATTATTTTCAGCCACACATTTTATTCAGCAACAATGAATGTGCTCATAACAAACCACACGTACAGTGAAGAAAGCAGTTTTCTGGGATGTGGCACCATGTAGATGTGGTGTTAACCGACGTTTCGAAGGAACGTATCGCCTCCATCTTCAGGGTAGAAGGAAAAATAAGAAATCTGCAAGCGAAGAGACCGGGAGATGATCCACAAGGTGGCAAACTACTGATGAGCAAAACAGAGGAGCACATTATGCACATTAAGCAATGTACTTGGCACAGAGGCATGTGAAGATTTGAATGATCACACAGGAGGATGGTCTACTGAAGCCAACTTTGCATATCCTCCACAAGCATCTTGGATTTGTAGTAACCCGCTTCCCGAAAAAGTCAAAAGAGTAGAAACAGTTAACATGAATGAGGGTGTGCCTACAGTTCTCAATACATTACTATAATGAAGGTGATGAGTTTCTAAAGAGGACTGTGATGGGTCATGAGATGTGGCTGCATAACAATTGGATATGAGAGGGATTTGATGACATGGAAGCATCCTGGATGCTCTGTGGCCAAAGAAATTTTAGACCACAGCTGTACATGACATCAAACAGATAATTATAATTATCTGTTTGATGTCTGACAAAAGTCTGATAATTATCAGACTTTTGTTTCTATTATGTACACTAATCACTTGGTCATTAGGGGGTTGGAGTGAAAAGCTTCCTTTTAATATACACACATACCTGTGGGTTTGAAAATTTTGGGCAGCAGACATGCCCTGTTGAATTGGTGGCATGTGTATTGTTCTTACACTCATTCTGCATAATTAAATCTATCACACTGTTTAGCCTGATTTATAAATGGCCACAATTAGACCTAAGGGTTGTCCTTAGGATTTTAAAGGACTTACTCTCAGCCAAGAATAATTCTGTGATGACTACCATTCTCTGTGTTAAAAGTCACAGTGAAAGAAAGCACTTGTGGCCATTTTCAAGTACATTCTCAGATGTGCAAAGAGAAAACCAGACACAAAATACATGCTTGGGAAAGAGTGAACCCAGACTTCCAAACTGAGCCACACCCTGCATACTGTACTAATTAATGTGACTGATTCCGTTATTGACCTTTTGGTCAATCCTAATGACTAGCATCACTTACCAACTCCACGGCTGCTTGCTACATAACAAATGCTGGTATTTACATTCTTACTATAAATATAATGGTCCCCATGTTGTAGGAATTTTACTTTGGGTTCCAGCTTATACAACAGCCACCTTACTATGTCACCAAATGGTGCTCTGTAATGGATAACAGACTTTTCATCAAGCTGCTGAGGTGCAGGAGGATGTCTGCTTAACAGATGAACAGTAAACATGAGACGCCATTGTGGCCATGGGTTTGGTCCATAAAGACGAGCCGCAAGGTTGTGCACACCAAAGAGGCCTGGAACCCTGTGAACTAGATATGGTGCCTTGTCCAGTATTTGTTGTGTTGGCTCCTGACCAGCATTGTAGTACCAATC
This sequence comes from Cryptotermes secundus, assembly GCF_002891405.2. Taxonomy (NCBI): domain Eukaryota; kingdom Metazoa; phylum Arthropoda; class Insecta; order Blattodea; family Kalotermitidae; genus Cryptotermes; species Cryptotermes secundus. The sequence goes on along the minus strand of NW_019720721.1, from coordinate 243,229 downwards.
TCGTGGGTGGTAATGTCTGTAGCTGTTCAGCCAGAGTGGTAAAAAGCGTGCATCCTTATGGGCCACAAGAACCTACAGAATAAATACAAACGTGCTATTATAAACACATATTCAAGCAGTAAATTCCAGCCATGACAATTTCTTATTTAACACTTTAAAACAACATACACTCTATTGGTATACATAGACAGCAATGCCAAGCCCCAAAGCCACTTTCATCTCCAAGTTCAGCCACAAGTTTGCCTTTCTCATTCATGGAAATTTCTATTTCTAATCCCAAAGAAACTTCTGTATACTACATGACATGCCCATATTCAGCATCAATTTCTGACAAGGAAGAAAATCTGGTGATAATGTAAGTCCCACAACTTTCATAACATATTCAAACCTACTGCTGCTGTTGACATTTCAGTCCTACCAGATAATGAACTCACTGCTCAACAAAGTCAAACTGACTGATACCACAAACTTAAACAAACACCACGATATCAAACTGCAGGATCCGGGACATTTGCTCTGATTTGGTGTATCCTAGGAATGGGCCTAGTTACTGATATGTTTAAGGGGCCACACAAAGAGTTACAGCAGGCTGCACGTAAAGAATCCTTGCCAGAAACCATTTCATGGGTTTCTGAATTCAAAATGCGAAACCTTCAACACCCAACACACCATACAGCAAGTCTAATTGCAAGCCAAACTGATCCATAATAAAGCCTAATTTACACGTGACAATAAATGGGTTTCTCCATGCATCCTATAAAGTTTAGTAGACTTTTATAAAACTTCAATATAGGAGACTTCCATTGAAAGTTCTTAAAAAAATCTGATTTTAAGCCATAGTAATTCACAAGGCCTAGTTTACATAATGCTATGGATGAACTTTTCTATGCATCACATCAACCTTTCAGATTTTGCTGATATACAATTTTCACCAAAAGTTGTTAGGTTATTCTGATTTTCAGGAATATGCAAGTGTAATAAAGCTCAATTTATGTAAGATCATTATAACAGACTTCTCCATGTATCCCACAAACCATTACACGGATTTTTTTCTGAAATTCAAAATCAGAGACTTCCACCACAACCTGTCTGCCAGTTATGGTATTACATCACATAAATCCATAAGAAAGTTCACTTTACACAAGACTATACGCCCTCTTGCAACACGGCAGCCCCAAGGCATGCTGGGAATAGCCTCGCACCTGTATAAGTGGGGCTGACATGCTGCAGAGGCGTATGCATCGGAGGGTAAGTCAATAAGTAAGTTACAAATGGATATAGAACTTCAACAAATAAGAGTACTGATTTGAAAAATGCTTTTATTTCTCAACATAATCTCCCTGTACATTGAGGTACTTGCCCCATCGATGCACAAGCCCCTGAAAACCAGCAGCATAAAATGCTTTGGGCTGCTGTCGGAATCAGGAGGTGACTTCCCTTTCTACAGCTTCATCGTCAGGAAAATGTTCGCCAAAAGATGATGTTTAAGAGGGCCGAACAAATGGAAGTCGTGTGGGGCAAGGTCAAGGCTATACGAAGGATGCTTGAGGACTTCCCACTTGAAATTTCGCAGCATCTCATTTGTCTTGTTGCAGCATGGGGATGCGCGTTGTCATGCAAGAGCAACACGCCTTTGGTGAGGAGTCCTGGTCACTTGCATTGAATGGCCTTACGAAGTTTCCTGAGGATGTTACGCCAGGAGTCGGCATTTATGTAAATGCCAACTCCTACTGTAACATCCTCAGGATGTAAATGTTTGTAAATGTTCCCTGTAAAGAGAAGTCACTGACTGGTTCCGACAGCAGCCCAAAAAATTTTATGCTGCTGGTTTTCAGGGGCTTATGAAATGACGGGACAAGTGCCTCAATGTACAGGGAGATTATGTTGAGAAATAAAAGCATTTTTCAAATCAGTACTCTTATATGTTTAGGTCCTATAGCCATTTGTAACTTACTTATTGACTTACCTACGTATATGGATTCTGTCATATATCCTGCAAGCCAATTCACAGATTCTTTTATTATGTGAGGCTATCATCACAAGCTGTCAGGGAATTCCAATTTTCAGACATCCTGATCAATAATGAAGCCAACTTTATGTGAGGCCACAAAAGCAGTTTTCCATATACATCCCGCAAGCTCTTCAATCTATTTTCCTGAAATTTGATATGGCAGAATTCCATTAATTTGTATTTTTTGGCTAAATAGAAGAATATGGTCTTCTAGGCTGCAATGCCATGCAGTTCAGATCCTGTGAAATTTCAGTATGCCAAGCTAAGTTTGATGCCTACTTCTGCTGGTTTCCTGCTTGGCTTACTTACTCTTCAACCTTGCAAATGGAGACAATATTTTCCTTGAAAAACCAGGCTCTCTCCAAACTACATAGTTTTACAACACACAAGACTGTATTCTTCACAGTTACTGCTGTAATAACATCAAACCACACAAACTTAATAAACCTCAAAGAATACTACGGTATAATCTTGGTAATCCAATATACGTAGGGCAAAGGTACCGCCGGATTACTGAAAAAGTGGGGAACAAACTTATTAAGTTGTAATGCATAACACAGAAGTTCAGTATTGATTATCATTTATTTATTTATTTTACATAAATAAATGTGTACTGTGAATTTCTGTACATTAATTCAATATTTAGGGCTTCATTTCACTGCATTTTTACAAAAAAAAAAAGAAACAATAGTTTTCTTTTGTTTCTAAATGCCTCTTTTAGAAAATGTTCTTACAATCTTTTCAATGTGAGGATGTCTTCAGCTTGCACACTGTTTTCTTCGGTCCATTTATAACATGCATTGAAGGCATTCATGGCGTTCTGTCATGTGCAGATAATCGGTGGAGTACTTGACTCTTGCTCATTCTCGCTGTTGTCTTCTAGCACACTGTCGATTACCTCTTCATCTGTCATGATTTGAAGATTTTCCTCCTCACCTCCAGCTACCCAATTACGTATGTCAGCAATTGTTGGACCTGATGAGCCTTTTTCACACATTTCAGCTACTGCTTCTTGGAGATCAGAAGTTAGGACTGTACCATCATTTACCGATTCTTCTGGGCCTGTGAGTTCACTGCTACCTGAGGATAACTGATGTGAAGGCCATAACTTTTTCCATGAAGAAATTATGGTTTTAGGAGGTACATTTTGCTATGCATATGCAAGATTAAAAACTATGAATGATATCATTATTTTGGCTTATTACACTGCACTCTTTTTGCAATGTGACTTCACAAACTGTATAACATTCTCGTCCACTGGTTGCAGAAGTGGGGTGCAGTTTGGCGGTATGAACATACCTTTATTAAACCATCTCTTGATTTTAAGTGTTCTTCACTTGGGTGTCCAGGAGCATTACCTAAAATTAATAACGTTTTAGCTGGTAAATTTTGCTTTTTAAGAAATGCTTTTACTGATGACTCAGAACTTTTATTGAACCATTCAGTAAACACTTCCAGTGTTACCCAACCACAGCTTTGGCTTTTGTATATGACCAAAGACTTTAGTTTTTAAGTTCTCTGGGCTTTGCTGTCTTACCGATCACCAGCATTTCAAGTCTGTGGGTGACATTTGCATTTGAACAAGGCATGAACATAATTCGGTTTTTGGACATTTTGGGCTTGGCTGCATTTTCTTGAACTAAGTGGACAAAAGTTTCTGTAGGCAAGAGCCTCAAAAATAAAGTGCTTTCTTCTGCATTATACACATGCTCTGGCCCAAGACCTAGTTCTTCAATTTTTTTTTTGGAATTTTCTCACAAAAGGATCAACAGTTGAAATGCCACAAGGTAACTCCTCTCCCATTATGGTTAGAAAATGGATTTCCAAATTGCTTTTTAAATTTATCGAACCATCCATTGCTTGTAAGATTTGTAAGATTTGAGGCTTTCACAGCGGTGACTATGAAGAAAGCAGTCTTCTGGGATTTGGCACCGTGTATATGTGGTGTTAACTGACGTTTCAGAGGAACGTATTGCCTCCATCTTCAGGGTAGAAGAAAAACTATAAGAAATACACAAGCGAAGAGACCGTGAGAACCGGTAAAAGCAGACTGCGCATTTCTTATATTTTTCCTTCTACCCTGAAGATGGAGGCGATACGTTCCTCCGAAACGTCGGTTAACACCACATATACACAGTGCCAAATCCCAGAAGACTGCTTTCTTCATCCATTGCTTGCTCTTAAATCATCTGTTTTCATCATCATTTTGTAAAAATATTTTGCCTTCTCTTGAGTAATTTCCCCAGAACAGGAGTGTGTCTATTACATTTTTGTAAGAACCAAGTGTACGGAGCATCTTCAACTTCAAGGTACTCCCCAGATATTAGAGTCTGCCTGTCATTGGGGCTGCTGTTGGTATTTTTCACAAAACACTCAATCTTATATTTTTCTCTGATATCATATATCCAACACCATACTCTTAAGGCACATTAATAAGTATTTCACCTTTGTCAAGTTCCTTAATTATTTCTGTTTTAGCGCTTAAAAGTTTTATGATTTGTCAGAACTGGACATCTTCAGTAAACATCAGAGCTACCACTGCATGAAAAGGACTGTACGTATGGTATAGAAGAACTGAAACACTGTATACTATTGAGGGTCTAAATAAATTAGTCTGCCAAGCTCAACTGAACACAAGTCAGCCTCTGCTGCCTGTAGAAACCTGCACAAGGCGGTAGATGTCTGTCTGCACCTGATGCTGGATTACTGGACATGTCGGACTAGTGCACGGCCAGATTATTGAGATTGTACTGTATTGGTACTTGTGTTTTAGTACATTATGGAGCGCACCCTTTCTAATTTTGTTTCATCCCACCTCCCCTTCATACTTCCACAATAATGATTTCTTAGGCTATAAGATAAAACTGAATAAAATGTCAAAGCAATCTGATGTCCAGATACTGCTGAAAACTACTTATTTTGTGACTCATGCCTAGTTTCTTTCATGACTCAACCCATCGACACTAAGAGGCTGTTGTATACAGTTTCAAAACATACGGTTCAGCACACATCTGTTCCCATACATGTCATAACAACACAAAGGTGCTTCAACTCTTGCAAGCAGAGAGCTATAAACCACTGAGCAAAGGATCTTCCGCAACTCGTCAGATCTGAGAGAAACCTTATCTTCATATATGAAAGTTATTTCTTTATAATAATGTGCTAATTTTCATGATTTATTCTGACCGTCTTACAGTGCATACATTTATTCATCTTACTCTTCTCTCTTGCACTACATGTTTCAGCACAAAAGTGCCATCTTCAGGTGCTTTTTGATGTACGTCAGACTACTTCATTTCATGCCCTGTTGTCTTTATTCTAAAATAACTAAAATATATATTCGTCATATATATTGATAAATTTTAAATATTAAAAATATTAAAACTGTTCAGGATTTGTCATCCTTATGTCGTATCTCAATACGCGAGTCACACCTTACACGAGTAAGATGAATAAATGTATGCACTGTAAGACGGTCAGAATAAATCATGAACATAAATCAGTGCAACAGGACGCTAAAATATAACAGTGCTAATTTTCTTTTGGTGGCATTCTTACGTGTTCAAAAATAAATTCAGGGTAGAGAATAGAACTGAAGTGTCACTCCATGTACAACGCTGTCACTGATAATGTTAGGTTAGTTCAGTTCATATTAATATTGTACAATTCAACTTGTTATATTTATGGATGTTGCTACATTCATCAATATAAGTAGTGGTCATTTAACATAGTTAACACCCTACTCTAAACTTTTAGCAAACTCAGGTATTCGATCCCCAATGACTGAATATTTTTGTAAATTACTTTACCTGAGTACCCATGTATTCTCCCCATGGCCAGCCAACAGCCATTTCAAAGTGACGGAAACGGTTTAACGAGCGCAGAACTAATGTGTCTGCATCAATGTAGATTCCACCACATTCCATCAGCACTTGAATTCTTGCCACATCAGATGCATGGTATATCGAACTCAACGGCTGTCCAAATACATGAGTAGGTCTCGGACGGTATGATAATACCAGAGAGGTGTTTGGAAATGACAGTGTTTGAAGAACAGTCCAGTAATGTCCCCCAAACTCCTCTGCATCACTATGAACATAAACTACTTCTGGCTGCTGAACCTGAAATAACAAACCATTTTACCAATTTAATAACTGCTACTAATCTTGCAGCTAGAACCACCATCTTTCTTTGTGATCTGAAGTAACTGCAGCTGTCACACAGCAGTATGACCTAACATCCAATGTAAATTACACAAATCTGATTTTTGGACAGGGCTCTCATATGTCCTATTTTCTCAGAAAAATTCTGATTTCACAAAGTCCCAGTGTCATACTGTTAAAGGTCCCACTTTTAAGACAAATTTTTAAGAAAAGGAAAATATGTGAAGCTCCTGAATTTGAAAAATTAAGGAAAAGGCAGCTTCAATAGTCCATGTATATATGAGGCCTGGTGCAATTTAATGACTTCTAAAACTAACATTAATTGCTGTGATGATTTCATTATTTATATGGAAAGCTGATGACCTAACACTGCGCAAAACTGTATCAGAAAATTTTGAAACGAAATGTTGAGAACTCAGTTCTTTAGGATTGAAGTTCCAATGAGGGCTGTAAGTGCACCATGAAAGTTCAGCTGTGATTACTCTGTAGTATATTTGAAACTACCATGCAAAGTGTTCAGCAGAGGACATGATCCAAGTTTTTACGACCTCCATTTTAATGATGTTTAATTAGAGTGGCCCAGCAGATATTGTAATTGTATTAATTTCAGTCCACATGTTCTTAAGAAATTCAAGGGTAACTGTAGCCACTGGTAACAAGTTCAGCATCCTTTATGATCCCCAAAAGAAAAATCAAGGGGAACAAGATCAGCTAAATGAGGTGGTCAAGTGATAGGATCACCACTGCCCAACCATTTCTCTGGAAACTTGTGGTTTAAGAAACCAGTCACTTTCTTGCGGAAATGTGGAGGCACTCTACCTTATTGTAACAGCATGTCACTGGGACCCTCTTCTTCCAAAACGGACATGAGGAATGCCTCCAACAAATCTAGGTAAACTACGCAAGTCACAGGATGTATGCAAAAGAAAAAAAGGCCTGAACACTATTTTGTTTGGATAAAGCACAAAATAAATACAACTTTGGACTGTCTCTCATATGTTCAACTATTGATTCTTGAACCACCAAATTTTCAGGTGATGTCAATATTTCCTGATAAATGGAATGCAGTTCCATCAGAGAAGACAAATTTTTGTTTATTCATCATCTTCAAGGTTCGAAAGAAAGTCACAGCAAAATGTGAACCTCTCTATCTTTGACAGTAACATGCTGAAAGTGCCGGTACCTACAGATTTTCAAGTTCATATGTTTAAGCAGAACTCTGTGCAGTGCTGTGTATAGCATGTTTAACTGCCTCATAACATGTCGGGTTGATCTGAATGGACTGGGAATGAAAGCCACTCCATCCACCTGAGTTTCAGTGACTGGTTGTCTCCTGGGGCTTCAATGACCCTCTGCAAAAAGGACTAGAGAACTATTAGAATTAATTACAGACCAGCTGAGTTCTGTGACAGGCCTACTTACAAAGTACTGTCACCTGAGAGGGCATCTTTTCAAATAGGATTAAAGCCCCACCTGCAAAAGGTGCCAGCACAGAGAAAGCAGTCTCACATACCCTATTTGACTGTGAGGCTCTTAAGTTAACTGAAGATTTCATCTCTTGGGACTTTATTTCATGAAACCAAGTGCCTACTTAAATGCCCCACTGAAGAACATAACACACCTAATCGAACATCCTGGACTGACATGGTGCTAACCAAGAAGATGGATACACAAAGACTGAGGATGGCTGCAGTGTAAGGACTGGTATGGCCTATGCCTTAATGAATCAACCATACCTATTCAGTCTCCTAAACTGCCAATGAAGGTGTGTGTTAATTAATGTTACCAGGCTTGGATAAGAAAAAGAATAAACACAAGGGGGTGCCCACAGACTATTTAAATTGGACACACCCCCTCCATCAACACAAATCACAAACTAAAGAAGTATATACAGCAAGTGAAAATGTACATGAGAACTGGTGAGAATGGTGGAAGGCAAGCAGACGAGAGACAACTGCTATGAGATAGTGGGGAGATCTGTGTTCATTTTCCCCAGAGGCTGTAGCACAGCTGTACTACAAGCAGTTCCAATTTATACTAAAACTGGAAGCAATATCATTGTATTATTAAAAAATCATAAATGTCCCTATCATCAAACACAATAAATTACTTATGTATAGCCTCAGATGAGGCCCACAATTGTACACACATCATGGCCCATTAGAGGGATAGCTTTACCTTTATGGCAGACTCATATCCTATATAAAACAAATTGTAAAAAAAAACTCTGTGGTTTTAGTCTGCAAGTGAACTATTCTGACTGAGCAACCGCCGCTTGTTGGCAAAGTTAGTGCCAACTTTAGTGGACAGTGTGTGTCACATGGTTAATGCAACAAATCCCCATGGCTGTTAATCTTGGGTTTCTAGACCAGAGCCGCTATTTCCTTGAAATAGCTCAATTATAAAACAAAACTGTATGGTTTAGTAACTACAGTGTGGTCATCTTTGAGCATCCAGTACATTTCTGAGCTACTCAAGTACAGACTCAGCACAATCAATAAACCTGTTGTGTAACATATTACAAATACTTATCCAGACCACATGAGATGCTGAAAATGCTCTCTGTTGTTGCTGTCAGGAGAATTTTCAAGCCTAGCACCCATTTTGTTAATGGAACATATAACCAAAAACCGAAATGTCAATTGCTTACTGAAGAATAATCAAATGAGATCTGTGCTAGAATTGAATATTCTCCTCAAAAATTCCTCAGACACTCTGCACAGGGGACCAGAGTTAAAGTTATAAAATTTACTCTCTTTGCAAAAAAGAATTTCAGTGCATGAATGTAAACACGTATTATGGAGGCGTCACAAATGCATGAATAACAAACAGCATTTCCAGTATTTACTGTAATCTGGTTGACTTTTATTTGTAATGTGTTAGGCAATATATTTGTCAATTATGCTAGCAGTACAAATATCTATGTCTTGATTACATAGGGGAACACCCTACCTATGCCTGGGTAGCTTCATGGTCTGTGTGCAGCTCTACAATAAACACACTACATAGTTGCTAAAGTTCCAATAAAATCCTCACCAACACTAAAAAATTAGTCTATAAAGTCTGATAAGCTATGGCAATTAACTGAATTCTACTGATATGAACAAATAAATAAATAATAATATTCAGAATTGACTTATTAATGGGTAATCCCAGTAACAAACATTCTGACATGTTGGCACATGCATAGCTGATCTGAATTTTGCCTTCAACAAGTCCAAAAAGGGGGCACGCGGTACCATTTTTGATTGAGGCACTATGCTACAAGCCAGAAGGTCACGGGTTCAAGTCCCTATGAGGTCATTTTCTTTCTTCAATTGACCTAATCCTTCCAGCTGCAGTATGGCCCTGGGAAATTGTCAGCCTCTAACAGAAATGAGTACCAGGAATATTCTTGGAATGTTCTTGGGGGTAAAGGGCAGCTGGCGCGTAGGGCTGACAACCTTGCCGCCATCTATGAGCCAACTGTATAGAAAATGTGGGAACCTACACATCTCACAACCCTACAGGCCTCCATGGCCTGTTACAGGGATACCTTTACTTTTCACGAACTGCATTCGAGATGGACAACAGAAACTTCTTACTATTACCAAAAATCACCTGAATTCAGTAGTGCAGGCATTCATAAACTGATATGCAGGAATGCCACAAATCTCACGATGGTCAATGAGGCAGTACATTACAAATCAGAATCATATCTGGATATGCACAAGGAGCATATTTGTGAAGATAAAGATAACCAAAGTGAATTTAATATTGGCTTTTTAAAGCACAGACACATACAGGTGATAAGAGAGAGGACACAAACCTATTTGGTTAATAAATTCTAACTTAAATAACACAAGTTAAAAAAAAAATTAATATATCAAGACAACCACTGTAGTTATGTAAACCTTGGATTTTGTATCCACTTGTGTACTGTCAGCATTGTACGTATATATATTTTAACATTCAGAACACCCATTGTAATAGTGGTTTCCAAAGAGTATCGATGCCCTCTGATGATGGTCTCTAAGGACTGAAACATGTAAGGGCATGCAGAATTGAAATAAGAAAAACTCCACCAGTCACACTGAACCTTTTTGGAAACATAACAATCTTCAAACTTGAAAAGTGAATCTTCCACCCCACCCCCCATCTCCTGTGCTTGGTGTCTAAGGAAATTCTGAAAAAAATGTTCAAGCCCAGCACCAACATCCTATTTCACTTCTTTGAGCACTGCCTTTTTTCTTGTCCCGTAATTACCCTGCAAATTTAAGTTTATTTATGACTGTGTTTTTCCTCTAATTGGAATATCATCATGAACTTTACGTCAGAATCTTCTCCTTGCTATTCACATGGGTATCTTACTTGAACAAACATTTTGATACGTAAAAGTCACACAGCATTTCAATACAAGATATAATGCAGCTAACTTCATGTTTAATACAGCAACAAAGGCTTAGAACTATGGTTGACAGGCATATATAGCCTAAGGTCCCTCCATGTTAGATGTTCAACAGTTTTTTGGGGCAATACTGAAGAGAAACTCTCCTCCAACTAGTGCTGAGATCAAGAAAGCGTGGGTCTATATATCCATCCTCCACATCTGCATGACGAAGTGCTTAATTAGTTAAGCACAGGGACTTTAGCTTTACCTTTATACTGAAGAGAAATTGTGACATGTACAAGCTACTGGCCTGCTGAGAATGGTACAAGTCTCAATGTGTGCGGTGAAGCTTAACGTGTGATGTCCTTCTGCTGCACTGACCAAATAGCATACAGTAGGCTTTTAAATGAACTTCCTCTACTTACTAATTTATAGAATTTGTTTTATATGGGTTATGAAGCCTCTACAATTTACAAGATTTTATGAAATATTTAATATATATAAAATATAATACTTATGTAATCTTACATAGCATATAAAGAGATAAGTATGAATATGGTAAGGTAAATATAGGTAAAAGGTAAAGTTGTCCCTGTAAGAGGCTGTGGAGGCCCTTAGGGTTGTGAGAGGTTGAGGCTCCCACATCTTCTAGACCAAAATTAACTAAAAAAAAAACGGCCAAGTTCCTACGGATAGCACAATGGAATGCCAATGGTCTCCCAAGCCACAAAGATGAAGTAAATTTATTCCTAACACAAAACCGAATTGACGTACTCCTCATCAGCGAAACTCACTTCACCAACAGAACGTACTTCAACATCCCGAGGTATAAGCTATACTACACTAACCACCCAGATGGAACAGCTCATGGAGGATCAGCAATACTCATCAAGGACAATATAAAACATTACGAACTACTAAAACACGAAGAAAACTTTATCCAAGCCACATCAATAAAAGTAAGCTGTTTACAATACAAAATAACGGCGTCAGCAGTATATTGTCCACCACGACACAACATAAAGAAAGACCAATTTAAAACTTACTTTGCAACCCTAGGACCTAAGTTCATAGCAGGAGGAGATTACAACTCCAAACACACGCTATGGGGATCACACTTAATTACCACCAAAGGAAGGGAACTTGCACAAGTAATTCAAGAAAACAAATACTCGGTTCTATCAACTGGTTCGCCAACATACTGGCCCACAGATGCCAATAAAATTCCAGACCTATTGGACTTCTTTGTAATCAACGGAATTTCCACACCATATACAGACATAACACCTAGCTACGACCTAAGCTCTGACCACAGCCCCATAATTGCAATAATTGGCACAACCATATTAAACAAAAACCCCTTACCAAGGCTACACAACCCGAAAACCAACTGGGATGCTTACCGACAAATAATCCAGGATAACACTAAACTAGCAGTCAGGCTGCAATCCCCAGACAACATAGAAAGGGAAACTCGAGACTTTATCAATCTCATCCAACAAGCTGCAAGAGAGGCTACCCCGCGAATTAAAATGAAAAACGAGTCCCATCACATCTCCTGCAAAATAAAAAAGCTAATAGCACAAAAGAGAAGAGCACGATCAATCTGGCAGAGAACTCACACCCCAAATAGCAAAACAAGATACAACCAACTAAGTAACGAGCTAAAATCAAAACTAAGAGAAA